>NC_039359.1:64222802-64822802 GCF_003573695.1 Papaver somniferum
GATCTTAACCTTGGTTATGTATCTTGGTATAACTAATCACAATGCCTGACTTATGATTTGGTATGAATGGTTTTTATTAATTGGTGTTAACGATCCTAAGTAATCACCATGTGATGGTATGATCGATCCTCGTAATTGGTGTGACCGATCCTAGTGATTGGTGTGACCGATCATAAGTGTTGTATAATCGATCCTTGTAATTGGTAACCTTTCCTGCTAACTGTTGTAACCGATCCTAGTGACTGGTGTGACCGATCCCAAGTACTTCCATAATAAGGTATAATCGATCCTAGTGATTGGTAGAACCGATTGAACCCATGTATGTGATTTGATACTTGATCAATCACATAGTTCTCTTGGAATACAGGGAAACCAATTCTAAACTTGCTTGGAAGTGTGGTATGACCGATTCCAAGAATGTAAATCCATGTAAATATCAAATAAGGATTTACAGTGAAAATATGTCAACATACTTTGAACACGTACGGTAACTCTTATTATTTATGGTTCAAAGATAGTCCTTATTACTCAAGCAGATCCTGTGCGGAAATAAATTGAGAATCTTTTAATTAAGGTTTTTGGTTTTATATGCTTTAATTACCATCAATTAAATGCATATCTCTAGAGAATAAAAATTAGTAATGTGCATTTACTAATTGGAGATTTTCTATTGATAGATATCGGAAATATTGGACAAGCATTTATTGGAATTAGGAAAACCGAATTTTGCCATTCATTGCAAATTTTGAGAATATTTTCGGTTTTGGAAATTCCTTTATGTCCAAAAATCCTTGGTCTGTAAATACTTAAGTTTGCATTTCTAGCAAACTATCCTAAGATACAAGCAAACTTCACTTCTTGTTGTTTCTGGTGGAGTCGTCTAGTCGGAGAGTAAAGTATCCTAATTAGGTGAAATCTCTTACGATCGCTCATTTAGAGACTTCTGTGGGATCAAAAAGCTCTACGAGTACCGTTGGTGGGAAACTAAATAATTGCAGTGTTATTAGTTTTCGATTGATTTAATTGACTAACGGTTGTTGAAACTTTGATTGCACCTAGTTTCTTTATTCTTGAGAATCTTCTCTTCTGATTTAAGATTCACTCAAACTAGATCTAAGTATCCATGGATATTTAGAACTGTTGTCAGATATAAATACATCTTGTGATAATCCATTTTAACAGACTCCGTTCTGTGTGTGATTGGTCACAAGAGATTCAAGTCGTGTTGTGCAGATTATTTGAAGATTAAAAAAAATTTGAAGACGAAGAAGATTTCTTATTGGTTTTCGTATCTTATTGTGCACAAACCTTGATCGGCTGGGATCCAACTAGAATCGGATTTATTCGATTGATTACTTGCGTGAGATAGGCTTCTCTTTATAGTTTCTCTTTGAGATCTATACTAATTGATTGTGAATCTAAGCTTGACTACTTTGGTAGTTATAGGATAGATTAAACGGAAGAGTCTTTGCGTATGACTTGAGATATCTTTAAAGAATCAATAGAGTTGTTCCTTTGTTGTTTGGAATACGATCCTAAGGAATTATACCAGTGTGTGACCTTCGAAGTCGGAAGCGCAGGAATACTAATGGTAATCTTGATTCATAATTTAAATTACGAACAATAGATTGTTCTGAACCGAAATTTATCGAGTATGAACAAATTTTCATTAGGCTTAGTCATATATTTCAAGCACTAATTACCAAGATAAACTTGACTCAAAATTGTTGACATGCTTACGTTAGTCTAATTAGTTATGTGACGTCGTCTCATAGATAGAAAGATAAACTTGAGATAAAGGTAGTTCAGTCTTCATTTACCTTTTGTTGAAGAAGTTCTCCAAAATATTCAGTTGATTTTCTCTTCAAACGGTAGCACGGACTGATGACTGTCGTGATGTTCATTTCTCAACTACATCTTCTATCCTAATCCGAGACTTAACTAATTATATACTAGAAATCAAAATATAGTTTTGACAACTAAATTTGACAACAAGATTGAGATGGAAACACTTGAGAGTTTGACCGAGGAATGCTCTAACACAATCCCCTTTTTAGAAGTGTTTGTCTAGTGTGGTTTCTCTGTTACCAAAAAAATTATCAAAAAAAAAAACCTCAAAATCGTAATCCATGATTTCAATCTAAATAAAACCTAATTTTCGAATTTTAATCAACTAATGAACTAACTAAATTAATTAATTAACCTAACCTGATTTATTAGTGTTAGTTAAATATGTGGCTAACGAGTTTTGCTTTTTACTTCCTAATGATCCTATTTTGTCTTATTAGGTATACCCCAATCGAACTGGGTATACCCCATTCCGGCGAGTCATTAAAAACCTAAACAAAAAAAAAGAATTATAAAAAAGATTAAATGGACACAAGTTTTTTATTACTGGTGGTAACGAGTAGACTTTTTAGTCTCTCACCTTGTGTCACCTAAGGGCGCAATCAGAACCTAGACCTTGTTAGGGGTTGCAAAAAAGCAAGATTAAGCTTGGAAGAGAATTTTAAGTTTCAAAATTTAGGCTTGGAAGACCAACGTGCAAGGCTAACAACTGCACGCCCTTGCTTCATGTTGGATTCGCCAATCCTAGACGTCTCTCTAAACTTATTTTTTCTTATTTATTCTTCATTTTCAATAAATATTTTAAGTTTTTAAGTACAAGAAAAAAAAAAGTATGTATCTTATTATATTAGTAGGAAAATAGGAAAAAGAATATATCTGGTTAACCAAATAGGAAAATAGATAAACTTATTAAAGAAATAGATAGGATTAAGCAAAGAAGGACTAATGATTTTTCAGAAATCCTTCTTTAACAAAAATTAGATCAATTAGAAGCTCTTTATGATTCTCAAGAAGCTATAGATAAACCAGAATCCAGAAACAATACCATTGAATTAATTACTAGGAGATCAAAACACTAAATACTTCTATACAGTTACTTTAAGGAGGAGAAAATGGAATAATATACAACGTACAACCAATAAACAGTATACACTCGCTCACAACAAAACAAAAATAAGAAAGATTCTTACTGAATATTTTCAAACTTTCTTTACAAAGGAAAACATTGACCATTCTTTACATGATACATTGTTTGTTACAATGTCGAGAGATTACTGAGACTCCGGATTCCACCAAACCTCATATCATGTGGTTCAACAATCAATTTTTAGACAATTATAGCTCTAGTTTATTGACTCTAATTCTTTTCCAGGGTAGATTTTAAAAAGATTAACTGTAAATCACTAGCATGATGCATCAAAAGCACTTAGAACAAGCATATATCATCATACGACTTCACAACTAATTAAGAAAAATCATAAAACAATTAAATCAATGTAAAAAGTCATGAAGAATCATTATAGTTACCAAGCAATTGTGAAACATTGCTTCCTCCGTCATCCCAGTGTTGGAGTTTAGCTCCTCATATTATTCATGTTCTCAAAATAGGTGTTTATAGCTCAAAAGTATGAAAAACAAGAGAAAACTAATAAAGCAGACAGTTTGCAACGCTAGAAAGGTGTTACAAACAGACTGTTACAATGGGTTTTGAACTGTTACAGAGAAAAGATGACAAGATTGTGATATATGAGATCTGTTGAACAACGATACTTTTATTGTGTTGTTTGAATAAGACTGCCTCTGCGACTGTCTTCCTCTGTCCAATGTTCTTCAGCTTCTCTTCTTCACCAGCAGCAGGTGAATATTCCTGCAACTTCACTTGCGCTTCTCTGCTCCGATTTTATCGACCCCAAACTCTCGACCCTTCTTTGAACCTCCCAACTCTTTTTATATACTTCACAGGGTCATTAAATTCCAAGAACACCCCTGTTTTTCTTCTTTTCCAAGTTCTGGCAAGTTTGGTTATTATTTCCTTTTTCTCTTCTCACGCGGCTTTCTGTTTGATGCAAGCTCTTCTAAAAATATCAGTAAATATCGCAGAGTATATTCTCTTCCAATATCACCACATTCTTTCCAAAAATACAGCAAAGATATCCCATGATATTAAACCTCCTATGTTTTATCCCAACTCGACAACTACTTCTTTTTTTTCGAATCTGGCCGCCTTACCTTCCCTGTTTAATCTTTACACGTCACTCCCAATCCAAATCAGAGAAAATCTCCGACCAAATCTCGCTGGAAATCCTCTCTGGAAAGTACGCATTTCAACAACCATTTTCCCGTGAAAGTCTCACTCTCTGTTTTGATACAACTCGGTGTACATCCTTGCTTTATCGAATCTAAAGCACTTAGAATCCATGTTTAGCCGTTATAGGACAATATCAATCAAAAACAAAAACCAAATCCGTCTCAAACTCTTCAAAATCATGTCCAGAGAGTACGCAAGAATAACCAGGTCTTCCCGCCAAATTCAGTTCAAATGGGGAAGAACATGGATGCCCCCTAACCAGAGTAGGGATGCGATTAGAGGCTTCCTGGAAATGGGATGCCCCTTTGTAATTAGGTTACCCCTTATCCAAAGTGAGAGTCTGGATAGCAAATGTCCTCCTACGAACGCAAAAACCACTTTTCGAGCCAATTTCGCCGCAAAATCTTATTTCTCCAAAAACACCTGCAAAGACACAAAATGCCAAAATAAGTACAGAAATGTACTAACAATATATGAAATTGAGATAAAAATAGACACATAAATGCGTGTATCAAACACCCCCAAACTTATTATTTGCTAGTCCCGAGCAAATCAAATCTATAAAATAAAATCCTAACTCACTGTCGCAGGCATCGTCGATTGCATTTAGCGTATTCAATAAGCCTTTAAACCCCTAGGTGTCTCTAGTGGCGGAGTGTTGTCTCCGGAGGGCTTACCATAGGTATACCCACAAAACCTTTATACTCCAGACCCTAGCTATCTACATAGAACCTTGGAAGGCACTAAAGAATCTCCTTGGTTGGCATACTTATTGACTACAGGAGGAAGTACCCTGATGCGAAATTCCAATTGTTGTACACGAGTTCACACTCAAGCATACTAAAATTCATATAAAGTGACAGATCTCTACTCAGATAGTCGCATCCAAACTCAGAATCAAACAAATCACATGGATATATTAAGAAGATGGATATAGAAAAATATAGATGGTATTGATGTTGACTAAGGTGAACGGTGTTTCTCATATCTGTCTGAAGGCCACTATCATAATGAACCTATCCTAATGGACTGAGATACCGATCTGACTAATATCAACACACTGGCATATACAAGGGTACCAATGGTCGACAATCCTAACTCTAGGTTAACACAACTGGCATATACAAGGGTTCCAGTGGTCGACTTTATTGAATTGATTTCAGTTGGTCTGATGGTCTGGTCTCAATTTCTTTTTCTTTTTTTGTTTTTTCAACTTTTTTTTTTTTTTGGCTTTCTCAATCACTCTATTTCACCCTAGCAATGGTAACAACTTGAATCGTGAGCCCCACCTAATCACTTAGAGAAACATAGTTTAAAAACAAAACAAAATAAAAACAGAAGTGAAAAGGACTCAACGAGATATCGTGAAACTATCATGTTATTTCTCACACCTGAGCTCTGTGGTTTTATGAATAGACTCTTTAGATGTTGCCATCCAGTCAGATTGGTTCCTCAACTCCTACAACCAAAATGCTTCCATCCACTTAGATTGGTTAGTGCCATCCTTAATAGTCATAAATTTCTACGCTCTGGAGTTTAATTATGCAACTAAAAAGTTTCTCCCATACCCCCAAACTTAAATCTAACATTGTCCTCAATGTTTTAAAGATAAAATTAAAAGCATGAACAAGGAGAAATTGTTACCATTTGAAGCAAAAGAGTTAAGGAAAGATATTACCGTGTTGCATGAGTATTGAGTTACCTCCCAAGAAGTGCTAAGTTTAATGTCTTCAGCCAGACTAAGAAAGGATTGGTCACCTTATAAAATCATAAAGTAATAGCCGAAATATCTGTGGGTCATCAAAACCAAATAGAGCTATCACAAGTAAAAGGAATCTGCAACATGCCAAGAAAATGAACAAATAAAACACACCCTTGTCTAGTTTCTTGTTTAAGACAACTACATCTAGTTGTGGTTCAGGTTCAGGATCTATAACTGGGTCCAAATAAAATATTTTCATGGGTTGCATTTCCTCATAGGTTAGATCCAAATGTTCAGGTTCTAGAGTCTGGAAAAAGTCAAATAAAAACTTAGAAGCACATAATAATAACCTAAATAATTGAGGATCCTCTAAGTCAATCAGATTTGACTTACACAGCTGACCACAATGAGAGTGGTGATCTTCCTTAAACAAGTATGTCGACCCTAATCTCCTAAAATAATTAGGTTTAGTATCAAAACTTAATATTCGACACATTTGAAAATCAAACATTCCCACATTTGGAAGAAAAATATTTGGTGGGAAAACAAAGTCAATCTGGGTATCATAGCCTGGGAAAACCACATCAACCAGAGGATGGGTTTCTAACAACTGAAATTTCTTGTGGACGTCACTAGGTTCAGGAAAACGTGTATGAAGATAATCTTGTAAAATGGTTGAGGCACATATGTCAAGTCCCAAGTGAGGGACCTTTCTAAGAGTTAAATCACATGGAGAATGATAATCACCCCCAAACTTAGAGTTTTCAGTGTCTCTAGAAACACTAGTCACAACTTCCTTAATTTCAAGGTCATCTAATTCATGAAAATGGTCAATTGATTCTTCTAAGTCAGGTACATCCTCACTCATCTCGACGAGTTCATTTTCTTTTTCTAAGTCTATTGTTTCTAAATCGCTAGACTCAAAATATACTCGTTCCTCTAAACCATTATTAGCTTCGTAATCAAAAGGAAATACTACATCGTCTAAAACGGGGGTATCTCTAGTCAAATCCTCTTCCTTTTGAATAGGTGAATAATTATTAAAATTATTTGGATTTGAACAAGAAATAATATTATTATTAAGCTCAGTTGGAGTAGCAAATTCCTGATCACTATGCCTATTTATTTCAAATTCTTCATCAACACTATCCTCATCATAATCATTATAATAACATGAAAATGGTTGAACCTCATCTAAACAACAAGTAGTGTTACCAATTATATCCTCGTCATCCTGTTTATGCAAATAACTATCTTCATTTTCAAGGGTATTATTGGAGATACTGTATTGAAAATTAAGATTATTTCGAGCAATTCTTTCGTTCGTCTCAGCTATCAGCTTGAGGGATTCCTCTATAGAAAGTTTTCTTTCGTCATAAACTAAGTTATTCATCTCATCTATCCTACGTGTCGACTCTTCCAATTTCCTGAGAGACTCTTCTAAAGGAGAAATATAAGAATTTTGCTCATATGACCGGTGCGTATGTGGATAGTAATTGGGCTCACCATGGTATGGACCATAATCTTCAAAAGGCTGATGATCCCAACCACTATTCACACTATGGTCAAAGTAGTAACGTCCATTTTGAAACTCAGTCGGATATTCGTTGTATTGGCTATTGTAATACCAGTTCGACATTCTACTGCAGGGGTGGGAGTTGTCACACAAAATAAAACCCACTAACAGGGGATTCGTGGGTGGATAGAGTCTTACCTCCCGTACCAGATGGGCGATGAACCGTTGAAGTCGACTCAGGCCACCGACTCCTATGTCAGTGTACGAACCCGAGGGGCCGAGACAGTATCGTAACTGTCGTCCTTCCCTGCAAACAGTTTATATTTAATTTTTAACCCTTCCTTAGGGTTTTAAAATAATAATAATGTCCAGTCCAAAAATAAAAATGTCCAAAAAGGAAAATAAAAATTACAAAAATAAAATCCTATTTACAGTTTCAAAAAATAAAAAAATAACTATATACAAAATCTTCTTCTCCACTCCTTTCGGATTCCTCTTTTCTTTCCTTCTTTGGCGATGCTTTCCTTTTTGTAGCTTCGCTCCAAATCTGAAAAGAATCGAAAAATACCAAAACGCGTAAAAAAGAACAAAAAAATAATAAAAATAAAAATAAACCTAAAACAAATCTAAATACAAATCCGCGTCGGCGGCGCCAAAAATTGATGTGTTTTGTAGATAGTGGTAAAAGTGGTTCGATTCTCAGACTTGCGAAGGATATTAATTAGACTTAAATTCTATTATTAAAATAGAAAACTCACTAAAAATTATATCAAACTCAATCAAAGTTGATATCAATATTAAAAGAACACTAAGGCTAAGATTCCACTATTTTCCAAGTTCAAAGTGATTTAATCCAATATTTATATTCATGAAATTTTTTTCGTTCAATTTAATTCTAAACTATTACAACAAGTAGATTCTCAAAATAACAAGTGTAAATCCCCGGCAGCGGCGCCAAAAATTGATGTAATTTTGTAGTGGTAAGTAAAGTGTTCGTTTCTCGGACTTGTTGAGACTGATTTCAGATTTACAAATAGAAAACAATAAAAATAAAGAAAATATATACACAAGGTTTGTTACAATGTCGAGAGATTACTGAGACTCAGGATTCCACCAAACCTCATATCATGTGGTTCAACAATCAATTCTTAGACAATTATAGCTCTAGTTTATTGACTTTAATTCTTTGCCAGGGTAGATTATAAAAACATTAACTTTAAATCACTAGCATGATGCATCAAAATCACTTAGACCAAGCATACATCATCATACGACTTCACAACTAATTAAGAAAAATCATAAAACAATTAAATCAATGAAAAACGTCATGAAGAATCATTATAGTTACCAAGAAATTGTGAAACATGGCTTCCTCCGTCATCCCAGTGTTGGAGTTTAGCTCCTCATATTATTCACGTTCTCAAAATAGGTGTGTTATAGCTCAAAAGTGTGAAAAACAAGAGAAAAATAATAAAGCAGACAGTTTGCAACGCTAGAAAGGCGTTACAAACAGACTGTTACAATGGGTTTTGAACTGTTACAGAGAAAAGATGACAAGCTTGTGATATATGAGATCTGTTGAACAGTGATACTTCTGTTGTGTTGTTTGAATAAGACTGCCTCTGCGACTGTCCTCCTCTGTCCAATGTTCTTCAGCTTCTCTTCTTCACCAGCAGCAGGTGAATATTCCTGCAACTTCACCTGCGCTTCTCTGCTCCGATTCTATCGACCCCAAACTCTCTACCCTTCTTTGAACCTCCCAACTCTTTTTATATACTTCACAGGGTCATTAAATCCCAAGAACACCCATGTTTTTCTTCTTTTCCAATTTCTGACAAGTTTGGATATTATTTCCTTTTTCTCTTCTCACGCGACTTTCTGTTTGATGCAAAATCTTCTAAAAATATCAGTAAATCTTGTAGAGTATATTCTCTTCCAATCTCACCACATTCTTTCCAAAAACACAGCAAAGATATCCCGTGATATTAAACCTCCTATGTTTTATCCCAACTCGACAACTACTGCTTTTTTTTCGAATCTAGCAGCCTTACCTTCCCTGTTTAATCTTTACACGTCACTCCCAATCCAAATCAGAGAAAATCTCCGACCAAATCTCGCTGGAAATCCTCTCTGGAAAGTACGCAGTTCAACAGCCATTTTCCCGTGAAAGTCTCACTCTTTGTTTTGATACAACTCGGTGTACATCCTTGCTTTATCGAATCTAAAGCATTTAGAATCCTTGTTTAGCCGTTATAGGACAATACCAATCAAAAACAAAAACCAAATCCGTCTCAAACTCTTCAAAATCATGTCCATAGAATACGCAGGAATAACCAGGTCTTCCCGCCAAATTCAGTTCAAATGGGGAAGAACATGGATGCCCCCTAACCAGAGTAGGGATGCGATTAGCGGTTGCCTGGAAATGGGATGCTCCTTTGTAATTAGGTTACCCCTTATCCAAAGTGAGAGTCCGGATAGCAAATGTCCTCCTACGAACGCAAAAACCACTTTTCGAGCCAATTTCGCCGCAAAATCTTATTTCTCCAAAAACACCTGCAAAGACACAAAATGCCAAAATAAGTACAGAAATGGGTATTAACAATATATGAAATTGAGATCAAAATAGACACATAAATGCGTCTATCAGCAGGATACTACGCACTTGATTCCCTTAGCTTATCTCACCCATAACTAAGAGTTTCTACGAGACAAAGTCAAAGACTCTAATAAACAAATTTGTATCACACAGAAAAGTCTACGGCAATAGATAAATCTGTCTCTCACAGAAATACCTACGAGTTTTGTTCCGTCTTTTGATAAATCAAGGTGAACGGGAACCAATTGTTAAACCAGATTTATATTCCCGAAGAACAACTCAGTATTATCAATCACCTCACAATAATCTTAATCTACGCGGCGAAAGAAGATATTGTGGAATCACAAACGATGAGACGAATATGTTTGTGATTACTTTTATATCTTGCCTATCGGAGATATCAATCTCAAGCCAATCTTTTGCGATTGTACTCGTACTATATAAACAACAAGATCAGATCACACAACTACGAGAATGTAGTATCGGTCTGTCTTAACAATCCCAATGAAGTCTTTAAGTCATTAACCTAGTTTTCAAGAAGAAACCTAAGGTTAAAGGAGAATCGACTCTAGATAATACAACTAGTATCACACAAGAGGTGTGGGGATTAGGTTTCCCAGTTGCTAGAGTTCTCCCTTATATAGTCCTTCAAATCAGGGTTTGCAATCAATATTAGCTTAGTAACAAAGCATTCAATATTCACCGTTAGATGAAAACCTGATTAGATTCAAGATAATATCTTTCAACCGTTGGATCGAAAACTTAGCTTGTTACACACAAATGAAATGCACGATTTTAGGTTTGTGTAACCGTGCCCAAACATGTACATTTGTTGATTCAACAATAGTTAACAAAATGGTTAGCCGTATGAGCACTTTCATATCAACCATATTCTTCTTCACCATAACTAGTTCAAATGACTCAAATGAACAAAACTTTTTCTAAAGCCTGAGAGGTACATAATCTTGTCTCTTTTGATCAGGCACATGAGACAAGATTTACATATCAACACAATCAAGTTTTGTTGCGGTGAACAATAATTTTTCCACCATGTTCCTCTTGAGAGGAATCCACAGACCTCTGTCTATCAAAACGATTTGACCATACTTTCTTCTCTAATGGTCTTGTTTTGTCCTTGGAAACTAACTTCTTAGACAAAGATAAAATCTTACATACCTCAGCATTCTTCTGAGCGAGTTTAAGCTTGTTTTCTAATCGATTTGCTCTTCGTTGAAGTTTGTTGACATGCCTCAATTTGTGTTTGTACTTGTAACACTTTGATAATTCATGACCCTTAAGTGAACAATATGAGTACGTCAATCTTGGATATAATTCAGGCATATGAGATGTGCAAGCTGCTAGACACATAGTAGAACCTGAAACATTATACACAGAGTTTCCAATAGAAAGGTCAATTTCATCTTCCAGTTTGGTTGAGATTTCTTCTGGAAGAATATGAAGATTGATGTATGTATTGCTACAATTATCAAAATCAACATTTTCACAAAGAAGTGCAACGTTTGAATTCTCGTTTTCATTAGAATCATAGTTGTCGGACATTTCATCAAGAGTTGCAGCAAGACCTTTGTTCCAAGTGTATTTCTTTCGATTTGGACACTCATTTGCAAAATGACCAAAATCTTTACAATTAAATCACTGAGGCATATCCTCATTATCAGTTTCATCAATATCCCTATTTTTAGGAGGAACACGATTATGAGGTTTATCTGACGACTTGGATTTATCTCTGGAAAACCGTTTACTTCTCTTCAAAAGCAGATCCCTAAATTGTCTTGTGATCAGCGAGACTGACTTGTAAAGATCTTCATCTGATGAATCAACCTCAGAAAGATCATCTTCATATATATAAACACTTTTACTTTTATCAAGTAATTTAGTGTTCTTCTATGCTTTGAAAGCAACATCCTTACTAGACTTGGACGTATGGTCATGATCAAAGATGTTTAGCTTCCCAACCATAGTATTCCTAGAAAGCGTTGCGAGATTATTTACTTCAACGACGGCATGCTTTTTAGAATCGTATCTAGATGGTAGCGATCTGAGAATTTTCGTCACAATGTCCTTTTCAGGAATAGTCTTACCCAATGCAAAAAATGCATTAAAAATTTCAGACACTTTGTGATTAAACTCATCAAACGTATTTTCATCTTCCATAAGGAGGTTTTCCCAATCAGAACTTAGATTTTGAATCCTAGCTTCTTTCTCATTGGTATTTCCTTCAAATACGGTTTCTAAGATATCCCAGGCTTCCTTAGACTTTGCGCACATAATCACATGGTTCTGAAGATCTGGGGTAATGGCATGAATGATAGCATTTAAGCCGTCAGAATTATGCTTTGCAGAAAGAATTTCTTCTGTACTATACCTACCTATATCCTTCGGTATAGATACATCACCTTATGTATTAACCGGAGGATCATAGCCATTAACAACACATACCCATGTTTAAAAATCACGAGCTTGAAGAAAAGAACGCATAACAATTTTCCACCATAAGTAGTTTGAGCCATCGATGAGTGGTGGTACGTTTATGGAGACAGAATTTCTGTCCATAGAGTCAGATCGCTACAAACACGGACTTATAAGGTCTTTAAACGTGTTTGCCTGCTCTGATACCAATTGAAAAAGCGGGGGTACAACAACCACACCCAATATTTCGCTTAGCAATCTGTATGGACTAACTCCAATATACTTTCAAGAGAATCAACTAGACTCAATCTTAATAAAGTATATCAAAGAGTTATATCTCTCTTTCTAGATTCAATTCTTACGCAAGCAAATATAAATCTGCGAGTCTAATTGAATACAATAGAAATCACTTGAACAGTACCAAAGAAGAATGTTCAAGTATCAATCAGTGTAAATCAATAACCAAAGATTGGATATTCTAATTGATTCATTCAAACGCACAACCTGTGATATTTCAATTATATAACAAAATATAATGCGGAATAGAAATAACACAGACACCAGAATTTTTTTAACGAGGAAACCGTAAATGCAGAAAAACCCCGGGACCTAGTCCAAATTGAACACACACTGTATTAAGCCGATACAGACACTAACCCACTACAAACTAACTTCGGTATGGACTGTAGTTGAAACCCAATCAATCTCACACTGATCCAAGGTACAGTTATGCTCCTTACGTCTCTGATCCCAGCAGGATACTACGCACTTGATTCCCTTAGCTGATCTCACCCACATCTAATAGTTGCTACGACCCAAAGTCGAAGACTTTAATAAACAAATCTGTATCACACAGAAATGTCTACGTTAATAGATAAATCTGTCTCCCACGGAAATACCTACGAGTTTTTTTCCGTCTTTTGATAAGTCAAGGTGAACAGGAACCAATTGATAAACCAGACTTATATTCCCGAAGAACAGCTCAGTATTATCAATCAACTCACAATAATCTTAATCGACGCGGCGAAAGAAGATATTGTGAAATCACAAACGATGAGACGAAGATTTTTGTGATTACTTTTATTTCTTTCTTATCGGAGATATCAATCTCAAGCCAATATTTGTGATTGTACTCGTATGATAGAAACAACAAGATCAGATCACGGAGAAAGTAGTATCGGTTTGGCTTCACAATCCCAATGAAGTCTTTAAGTCATTAACCTAGTTTTCAAGAAGAAACCTAAGGTTAAAGGAGAATCGACTCTAACTAATACAACTAGTATCACACAGGAGGTGTGGGGATTAGGTTTTCCAATTGATAGAGTTCTCCCTTATATAGTCTTTCAAATCAGGGTTTGTAATCAATGTTAGCTTAGTAACAAACCATTCAATATTCACCATTATATGAAAACCTGATTATATTCAAGCTAATATCTTTCAACCGTTGGATCGAAAACTTAGCTTGTTACACACAAATGAAATGCACGATTTTAGGTTTGTGTAACCACACCCAAACATGTACATTTATTGGTTCAACAATAGTTAACCAAATGGTTAGCCATATGAGAAATTTCATATCAACCATATTCTTCTTCACCGTAACTAGTTCAAATGACTCAAATGAACTAGCTAGAGAGCTCAATTGCTTAGATCTTATAGAAGTATATAAGACACAATCGAAGCAAAAACGATTTGATTCATTCGAATCGATTCATGAACTTTATAGCCACGGTTTGCAAACTTGCATTCCTTTATTTATATAAGTATAAGTTCATAAATAATCGTCTTTAGAAATAACCAACTCAAGTACGCGGACTAGGTTCGCGGACTTAAGTTCCCGGAAGGAGTTCACAAACTCCAGCAGATTTTCTCAGGATGAGAACTTCCGCCAGTTCGCGGGCTGGGTTCGCAGACTGAGTTCACAGCTCTTGTTCCGGTTTTCCTGATCAACAAAGTACACATACTTTGTTTCAAGGAATAAGGACTTATACATATATGTATTGCCACACAATGCTTATATCCAACATTGGTTATATACTATAGACACTCATTTCAATCATTGAAACATTCTTATAGGACGTTATATAGTTGTTATTCACAAACCATTTTTCGTCAAAGCCATTTTCAAAGTGATTAACACATAACATGACTTTCGTCACTAGGTAAAGATGAACTTGGCCAAACAGAAAGCTTACCAACACATATTTCGAGAAATAGATGCGAGATAAACTCGGCTCGAAATAGCAAATGTGTATAATCAAAGTCTATATAGCAAAACGACTTTTGTCTCAAGATAGGAGATAGAGTAGATAGACTTTTGAGTGATAGATAAGTTCAAGCCCCCACATACCTCTTTAGTCGATGAAGTTCCACCAATTCCTTGAGTAGTTCTTCGTCTTGTATGATGATCACCATGGAGTTCTTGAGCTCAACTACACTTTCTATCCTAGTCCGAGACTTAGCTATAGTAGACTAGAAATCAAGACTTATAGTTATGATCACTAACACTGACAAACATTCTTGAGATAGCAACGCATGCGAGTTCGATCAAGCAGTGCTCTAACAGAAGAAGAAGAAGAACCGAAGCCAGCCAAACCTGTGTTTAGCCCATCCCGGATGGTATTCCCCATGGAAAAAAAGAGGAAGCAAGAAGAGCAGCCCAGATTCCAGCCCGTCTCTAATCCGGAAGGGGGGTATGTGTATCGATTATAGCAACTAACTGAGGGAGTGTCCGCAGATGAACAAGACTACGTGGACGTATCATGAAACGAAATGGAGAATCAAGACAAATTACTTTAGGAACCCCACAGGGAAACTTGTGGACAAATCGGCGCTGTTCACCTCTACCGAAAACTTCAGAGATTGGGAGTATACTGGCCGAGCATGTCCGCACAAGCAGCAACCCTCCAAGACAGCTGTGCCGACTGTCAATCTCCACCACAACCCGCGAAAGTTTGTACAGTCGAGGGAGTAGATTGGAGACAGCCTTACGTAGATTTCATCCAACACGGAAAGTTGTCAGGTGAAAGGCAAGCAGCCCTGAAATCCAGAAGAAATCCGCATGTTTCTTCATACATGACGGTATCCTTTACCGTAGAAGCTACAGTGGGGCTATATTGCGATGCCTGTCGGACCAAGAAGCAGCGGAGGTGATGACGCGGCACATGACGCCAAGCACCAAGGAATTCGAAAGCTATTACTCTAGCTTTACGAAGGAGGATTTTACTGGCCGACCATGGAAGGCGACATCCGCAGAACATGTCCGAAAATGCTTAAGTTGCCAAACTCACGGAAATCTAATCTAAGCGCCCTACACGCAGCTACACAGCATAGTGACACCATGTATGTTTCATAGATGGGGACTTGATCTCATAGGCCCAATCAACACAACGTTGTCGAAGCGCCATAAATACATAATAACGGCCACCGAATACGCATCGGAATGGGTAGAAACAATACCTCTCAAAGATTATGCTGGAGAAACTGCGGCCGCTTTCATCAAAGAACATATCATTTATAGGTTCCGCGCGCCTATGATAATTAGAGCAGATAATGCCAAGTCCTTTGTGAAGAAGGATGTACTCGACCTGCTCCGCCAATACAACATAATACTTCATACATCGACCCATTACTACCCAAAGGGAAATGGGAAAACTGAGGCAACAAACAAGACGCTCCTCCGAATCCTCAGCAGGACATTGCATGATCACGATAGAGAGTGGCACGGGAAGTTGCCATTAGCACTCTGGGCATACATGATCTCGAAGCGTAGCTCCACCGTAGCATCACCTATTTACTAGTACACGAAGAAGACGCGACATTTTTGGCGGAGATAGAAATCCCATCGGCAAGAGTAGCAATGGGAGCCACAACACGTCGGATGAGATAAATCGCTTCGCCCACCTAGATACAATAGAAGAACAGAGAAAACGAGCGAAGCGATTCACGGAAGCATATAGAAAGCGTGCAGCCAATTATTATAACAAGAGCATGGAAGAGAGAACCTTAAAGGTGGAATAACTTGGTACTAAAAATCGTCTCTCACGTGCAAATAAATGCTAGCGCCGGTAAGTTTGCTGCAAACTGGGAATGCCCACTCAAAATTAGAAAAGTGGCAGAAAGTGGATACTATAAGCTTAGGCGCATGGATGGAACCAAGGTAAACACACCCATCAACGGTAAATGGTTGAAAATTTTTCACGCCTAAACACCTCAATGTATAAATATCTGCTTCAAGCAATAAAAGTAAGTTGTCAAGAGTGGTATGAATCTACAAAAGGTCTCAGGTTAGCCAAAGGCGCCTGATCGACTAACAAATCTACAAAAGGTCTCAGGTTAGCCAAAGGCGCCTGATCGACTGTAAAATCTACAAAAGGTCTCAGGTTAGCTAAAGGCGCCTGATCGACTGACAAATCCACAAAAGTTCTCAGGTTAGCCAAAGACACCTGATCGACTGACAAATCTACAAAAGGTCTCAAGTCAGACAAAGGCTCCTGACCGACTGACAAATCTACAAAAGGTCTCAGGTTAGTCAAAGGCGCCTGATCGACTGACAAATCTACAAAAGGTTTCAGGTCAGACAAGGACGCCTGCTCGACTCACAAATCTGCAAAAGGTCTCAGGTTAGCCAAATGCGCCTGACCGACTGAAAAATATACTAAAGGTCTCAGGTTAGCCAAAGGCGCCTGCTCGACTGACAAATCTAAAAAAGGTCTCAGGTTAGCCAAAGGCGCCTGCTCGACTGACAAATCTACAAAAGGTCTCAAGTTAGCCAAAGGCGCCTGATCAACTGAAAAACCTATGAACGGTCTCAGGACAGCCAACGACACCTGATTGACTGGAAAATCTGCAAAAGGTCAGCCAAAGACATCTGATTGACTGAAGAGAGGGGAGTAGGAGCGTTTCACTAACACCCACCCCACCCAAGACCCTTACAATAAATATAAGGGGGAGTAGGCACGTTTCATTAACGCCTATCCCACCCAACACCCTTTCAACAAAAAGAATTAGGAGTAGGTGCATTTCACTAACGCCCACCCCACCCAACATCCTTTCAAAAAAAATAGGGGGGAGTAGGCGCGTTTCACTAACGCCCACCCCACCCAACACCCTTAAGAGGGGGGAGTAGGCGCGTTTCAATAACGACCACCCCACCCAACATCCTTTCAGTAAAAAGAGGGGGAGTAGACGCGTTTCAGTAGCGCCCTCCCCACCAAACAACCTTTCAATAAAAAGAGGGGGGAGTAGGCGCGTTTCACTACGCCCACCCCACCCAACACGTACCCTTTGAACAAAAAGAGGGGGAGTAGGCTCGTTTCACTAACGCCCACCCCACCCAATACCCTTTCAATAAAAGGGAGGAGTAGGCGCGTTTCAATAACGCCCACTCCACGCAAAACCCTTAATAAAAATAGGGGGAGTAGGCGTGTTTCACTAACGCCCAACCCACCCAACACCCTTTCAACAAAAAGAGAGGGAGTAGGCGCGTTTCACTGACGCCCAACCCACCCAACACCCTTTTAATAAAAGAGAGAGGAGTAGGCGCATTTCACTAAGGACACCCCACCCAACACCCTTAAGAGGGGGGGAGTAGGCACGTTTCAATAACTCCCACCTCACACAACACCCTTTCAATAAAAATAGGGGGAGTAGGCACGTTTCACTAACGCGCGCCCCACCCAACACCCTTTCAATGAAAAATGGGGGAGTAAGCGCGTTTCACTAACGCCCAACCCACCCAACACCCTTTCAACAAAAATAGGGGGAGTAGGCGCGTTTCACTGACGCCCACCCCACCCAACACCCTTTTAATAAAAGATAGAGGAGTAGGCGCATTTCACTAAGGACACCCCACCCAACACCCTTAAGAGGGGGGAGTAGGCACGTTTCAATAACTCCCACCTCACACAACACCCTTTCAATAAAAATAGGGGGAGTAGGCGTGTTTCACTAACGCGCGCCCCACCCAACACCCTTTCAATGAAAAAATGGAGGATTAAGCGCGTTTCACTAACGCCCACCCCACCCAAAACCCTTTCAACAAAAAGAGGTGGGAATAGGCGCGTTTCACTAATGCCCACCCCACCCAACACCCTTTAATAAAGAGAGGGGGAGTAGGCACGTTTCAATAACGCCCACTCCGCCCAACCCCCATTCAATAAAAAGAGGGGGAAGTAGGCGCGTTTCGCTAACGCCCGCCCCACACAACACCCTTTCAATAAAAAGAGGAGGGAGAAGACGCGTTTCACTAACGCCCACCCCACCCAACACCCTTTCAACAAAAAGAGGGGGAATAGGAGCGTTTCACTAACGCCCAACCCACCCAACACCCTTTCAATAAAAGAGGGGGAAGTAGGCACATTTCACTAAGGAAACCCAAGCCAAGACCCTTTTAATAAAAAGAGGTGAGAGTAGGTGCGTTTTACTAGGGCGTTAACCCTCTTTTATCAGTGGTAACCTCCCTCATAAAAGAGGGTCTCCATCATAAAAGAGGGTGGGAGTACGCATCTCCTTCTCACAAAAAAAAACAGAGAAGCATGAGAGCGAGGGAGTAAGCACATTCAAAAAAAAGAGAAAGAGAAGAAAACAAAACTCCAACTTAAAAAGCAAAAACTATTCATACTGATTCAGAACAAACATAAACGGGAAACCAAGCGTCAAAGTGAAAAGAAAACCCTACAGAAGGACACGCAACCTAATCAGCCATTAACGCCCGACAACGAGCAATATCCGCATCCAAAGCTTTCACCATCAAACGTCCGTCATCACACTGGGAAGTAGCCAAGCAAAGATCCTGATCAGTTTCATGCACTAAATGATGGATGTCTTGAATAACTTCACCCTCATCCACGGATTCACGAGCAAGCGAAAGAGTATCCTCATGGTCATCGTACTCTTTACGAGCTTTATCTTGACGAATTAACCGAAGCGTCCACAACAAACCCGCTTATTATTTTAAGACTAATAAGCGTGCCAGCTCATCCTCAATATAGGGGTGAGGTACGATCGTAGACGCAGACGCCAAGGTCAGTGTATGCCCAAGAAGCAGTAAGGCTATCTGATCGAAAATCCGGAGATGGCATTCGGAAATGACGCGATCTATAGTAGCGATTAACATAATAGAATCTGCGAATAGTTGATTGGCCGTGTCACGAGCGGTAGTAGCCTCGTCCAGCGCTCGCTGGATCTCCAATGGCACGCGACCTGATGGTTCAACTTGCCGAGCAGTCTGGTATGTATCATGTTGTAACCTAAAGTTCTCGCGCTTAGCATCTCTATTTACCTTCCTCTGCTTTCGAAGTTCCTCGATTTCAGACTTCACAAGCAAAAGTCGTTTCAATTCACAGCGTCTGAATCTTGCCGAAACCAACATGGGAATCGGCGCCAAACAAACACATATCCATGAATAAAGTTGGCCATGCAGGAAATACGATTGACCAAGAGAAGGAAAAAATGAAATTAAAAAGAAACTAGTAAGCATATTGTGTGGAAGAACTGTATATAAAGGTAAAGGGCGTGACTCACTATGCAGTTACCATCCATACCCCATTTTCTTTCTTTGCACGTGGAGATACGTGTCGATTCACATTGACCATGAAGTACGGGAGATGATTCCCCCCAGGCAGCACTTAGGTACCTCCTAGAGGGAAGGCAAACTTGAAATGATCCATGGGGACTCATAGATCAAAGACCAGCAGGGCAATACCCACAACACAAGAAGGGTAGGGAAAGTAGCAACAGGGAAGAGAATCATAAAAGCAAGCAATAAATAGTACTAACATCAAAGAGAAGTCCACAAGAGACGGAATCCCAAAACTAGTGTACGAAAGAAAAAGCTAGCAAAATAAGTCCTCAAGACGACACGCAGCATTAACCGACTATTAGCTCGCGACAACGGGAAATGTCCATATCCACGACTTCCGCCATTAAACGCCCCTCGTCACACTAGATGGAGGCCTGAGATAATTCCCAGTTAGCCTCGCTTATCAATCTGTGGATGTCCCGCATAACTTTGCCCCTACCTCTTGCATTACGAGCGAGCGCAAGAGTGCTTTCATGCTCATCACACTCCCGACGTGCTTTGTATAAGCGAATCCTCCTTAGAACCCATAGTTTCTCCACCTCTTCTCTTAACGCTAGCAGACGCGCGAGCTTATCTTTGGGATATAGAAAGTTTACGAGCGCTGAGACAGCCGCTAAAGACAGAGTGTACCCCGGAAGCCGCGGAGTCACTTGATCAGAGGTAAATGAACGACAATCGGCGATGGCATGATCTATAGTTGTTGTCATTAGTGAGGACTCCATGAGAAGCGAATTGGCAGCATACCGAGCTGTGACAGCGTCACCTAAAGTGTGTTGAATGGTAGATGTCATGTGTTCGTCCCTCTGAGCCGCCTGATGCACTTCATGAAGTTCCGCGAACTGGGAATGCATGGAGTCCCTTTTCGCTAATCTGTGTTCACGAAGCGCCTCAACTTCGGACTTCACTAACAACAGGCGCTCAAGTTCCGCCTCCTTGAACATTGAGACCGGCACAGGAATAGGCGCTAAGGTTAAAACGTACCCATGAAGGGAATGAGCCATTTAAGTAAAGTATCCTACGGGAAGAAGCAAAAATGGAAAACGAGGTGTTTGAGGCAGATGATCGAATATAAGGAACAACATATATATATATAGAGAGGGAGTGTCATATAAGTGACATAACAACCTTCCCGCTATTTGTGACGTGTGGTGATCGGGAGTAAAGGATGATTTGACTATCGGGTCATTTAACACTTGACCCAATAGTCAGGAGACTAATGTTGATACATGAAAAATATTACCCCTTTAGCCGGGATAGTGTGCCCTCGAAGGGGAGGCAAACCCAACATGAGACATGGGGACTTAGGGACTAAATCCCAAGTCCACCAAGAAAGTGTCTATTAGATGGAAAGGACAAGGGAGGAATTAATAGGAAAGAATGTGGTTTTATTAGAGAAGGAATGGCATTCGTAGTAATTAAAAAAGTTTAGGACACATGGCATGATGTCATAAAAGGAAGGGGTTTTTGAAAAGTCTATATAAAGAAGGACAATGTACAATAAAAAACAACTCTCTCTCTTACTATTCTTGGCAAAGTGAGGTCATTTCGCTAGCTAGGACGAGTAACTGCACCATATGGCGAAACACCAATTTACAAATACAATTATAAGTATAATGAACACAGAGCAAAAATGAATAGCTTAATCGAGGTTGTGCAACCGATTGAGTTCAACCCTTGGCAGTATGGACAAGAAAAGATGGCTTAATTAGCAAGCTTTGCTTGCTCGAGGCCATTTTAAGCTGTTGAAGACTTTGAGCAATCAACACCGTTTCTTAAGATGGTTCCACATGTCTAGCATTTGTTTTATCCATCTGCATGGGCATTATTCGTTTTTCATATATTGTTATTAACTGTTAACTCGAATAACCGTATGTAATCAACAAAAAATACAATTCTCTTGATCATATTTTCACATTCATCACTCACAAAGTAATCATATAATTCACGGAACACATACATTGCTCTCGGGTAAACAACTTTATAGCACCGTTTAAATTTCCTCTTTAAGAACTGACTAGTCTCTTTTCTTTAATCATTCAGGTGCTAGATCATTCATGCAACAATTTTTATGACCAGTGTATTTCTACTTTATAACCAGTAGATGAGAAGAGCATCACGTTTTTACTGTTTTACACGTACTGAAGCCAAAATTTACTGTTTCAGATCTTAAGGGAAACAAGGTTTACAAGATGTGGCTTTATAATGTGGAACCACGAGATCATTCATTATCAATTCAAACAAATCGAGCTTTTTAAACATCAACTTTCATATACCACAACGACAAAGAATAATAACTCTTCTAAATCAGATCCTAGAACAAAACTTTCAATTCATCAAAGTTCAAACCCATTTTTAACTAAAGAGAAAAAGAGAGAAATCAAAGATTTGATAATGGTGACATAATTAACGCATGATGCAGTTTTAACAATTCATGCCCACATTAGCACGCAGGGATGTTGTCTACAAGTTAAATGGGACCAACCACGGTTGAATAAAAAAATGCATGTCGTTCCATCACCAAACCAACTTCCGCTATAAGAGAGTTGCACGCTGGAAAGGGTGCAACGTTTTGGCAGGAAGTTGAACTCTCTGACACTAGAAAATTAAGGTTAGTATTTTATATAATGATGATGGAAAAATCTACAAAATCATGTTTACAAACAAATGCACCAAAGATATTTCAACCCGAAAGGGTTATCATGTCTCTCAAGATGGCCTCATTGTTTCAAAATATTATACTACTCAATCGAAAGCTTTATGGGATGAAGTTCACTATCCCCTATTATACTACTCAATTGAAAGCTTTATGGGATAAAGTTCACTATCCCCTATTGAACCATGTATATGCGGTGATCGAAATTCCCGATGAATAAGTCGATCCTGTCATGGAGTTTCTGCAGGGTCTACAAGGTCATGGATCATTTTTCTGCTATTAGCAAGATATATTCTCTAGTTCACCAAGAAGAAAATCAACAAGAGATTAATATTTCAAAACTACTGATTCTATAATGGGAGTCGACGAGATATTAATTATCTCTCCATGGTACTTAACTTTAGGGGAAAAGGATCCATTAATAGGAACAGACTTTAGATGGATAAATTAAAAAAACTGCCATGTAGACCCTGTAAGAACTCCATGCCATGATCTTTATGAAGCTCACCGTACGTGGAATTTGAGTTACCGCATTTACACGGCACAACCGGGGCAAGTGAACTGAGTTTATACCATAGAACTTTCAATTGAGTATAATTTTTAGAAACCAATGAAACCATATGTCGTTTTTGAGAGATGATAGTCTTTTAAGTTGTAACATCTTTGGTGCATTAGTGGATGAAAAACGATCTCTCAAAATCTTTCCATATAGTTTGAGCATGATCATTATATAAAATACTAACCTTAATTCATGGTGTCACACCGAGTTCAAATATATCCAACTTCCTACCAAGTCGCTGCATGGTGCAAGTCATTAGGAGAAGTTGGTTTACTGATGGAACGATCAAAAAAGACAAACTTCTCATCGCCATATTACACGCCTAACTTGAGTAATTTTCACCCTAGAGATGCATGGATAATATAAGGCCAGACTTGATATTAACAACATCAGTATTAGTTGACGAGTTTACGCTAAAATCGGTATTGGAAGTGTTGGATAGGATGTCTTTTTTTCTTTTGATCAGAATAGGATGTCATTCGTGAAGAAAGCTTGAAAACAAAAGGATGAAAGCAAGAAAAGGTAAAGAACATTTATTATGATGATGAAAAAGGTTTCCTCTCCTCTGTGAGTTACCTTAAAGAATAGTTAGGCTACCACCATTACACAGCTTTATATGTTTTACATTGAAAACTACGTAGGGAAACAACTATATCTCTAATTATGTACATGCATACATGCTAAATTCTAAATAGGAAAAGAAATTCCTAACCAGTAAAATACTTTCTCATCGATTCTCCACAGTAAAAAAATTTCTATACAAGTAGTCGTCAAAAGATCCATTACTGCTTGGTGCATATGGACTGCAAGATGTGATGAAGTTTTTTCAAAACAAAAATTTTAGTCCAGAGATTACTATCCAGAGATGCAAGAGTGTGATTGAAGAACATGCACAAAGAAAACCTAGTATAGCTAGGAATGTGCAAATAGTTAACAGTCAGAATATCCATTGGATACCTCCCCCTTCTGACTATTTTACTATAAACTGTGATGGTTCTTATCAGCATTTAAATAAAACAAGGGGCATTGGACTAATTATCCGTAATTGTGCAGGTGAACAACGAGGAGCAAGGTGTATCTTCTTGAAAGATCTCAGAAATGCAGAACAAGTTGAATGCATGAGACTGTGGGAGGCGGTGAAATGGTCAAAGGAATTACAGCTAGAAAAACTACAGTTCGAGCTTGATGCAAAATTGGTGATAGACGCCGTTAATAAAGATAATAGCTCAATTGATTGGAGATTGATCAACTATATTAAAGATATTAATTAAGTTATTAAGTAATGGTGGAGTGGAAGTTACAAGTCCAGAAGAAGACACCACGAACGCCGCAGGAGAAGCTACTAAAGAAAGATTGAAGCCAGAGGTATGACTTGAGCATATTTTTTACTCTCTTTTTACTAAAGCTAAAACGTTTTGGCAATTTTATGGACATTATGTTTTCGTATATGTTCTTTTTCTTTATCCGAATCGAACTTCTTTGTTTCTTCCTTTGCAGGAACAAAAAGGTCTATGAATTTTTATGAAATATGATGAAGAAGTCCATTAGGATGGATATTATATATTAGTCAACATTGTAGGAGTGAAATATCGCACATTCATTACGTATGCGAAATAAAGGTTATCTAATATAAGCGAAGATCATCGAACATAGTAAAACTGAGACGATGTATGTAATGATGTCAGCATAGTCACGAGTAAAGTGTGATGATCTGTGCGAAGTTGAGCGAATGTACATGAGCGATTGTAACGCACAGTGATTCCGAAAATAGGGGATCTATTACCTGTCATCCACTATGTAAAATCATATATAAAGGGAATGGCTATCATGTAATGGGAGAGATCCTTTAGAGCGTGTTAGACAAGAAATTAGGAGAGAGAAAGTTTATTTGGAGATCAAATTAAGTCTGTGTATTATCTCTTGTGCAACTTAAGAACTTAATGAATAAACGGATGATTTTCACCAAAATTTCTTAGAATATTGTTTAGACTCTTGTATGGATGTGGTGGTAGGATTTCCTGCAACTACATTTTGGCACTAGAAACAGCTCGGGGTGATATACCATGTTGGTGAATTCGTTTAGAAATCAATTTTACAGAATTTTAGATCTAACATTTTTCTTTAAACAATAGAGATTTTCATCATTAGAACCTTTCAATTCTCTTTAAAGTAGTCTTTCATTTGTTAACACAAAAAAGTGGTGATGATACGAATCATATCTACTGCTGAACAAGCGGCGACATCTAGGAGGATTAAAAGAATTGCTGAAAGAAGAAGAGGTGCAATTCATGAAAAACCAGATGTAGGAGAAAGAGAAAATCAAAGAAATGCAACTCCAATTGGACCTCAGCGTACACAAGAGCAGAACAATGATATTGATTACGATCCAGTGAGTATTCATACTGCACAAACGAATTATGCCGAAGAAGAGAAACAAATAAATGGAGATGCGGGAAGGATTGAAGGAAATGAAGAAAATATGACAATTGCAGAACTTAGATAAATATTGATTGCAGAACGGCGAAGAGAGGAGGAAGAGCGTGCGAACTTGATACGTCAGAATGATGATCTAAGAGAAGAGAATCTCATATTTCAAGAACATAGATCAATAATCGCTACACGATCAAGATCTAGGACAAGCATAATTTCATCAAGAAGAAGTCAATATAATCAAAGAGATGCTAGGCGAGAGCAACCTTTAGATAATATTGATGAGACCTTACAAGTAGGTGATAACTTACAAGATCAACGCGATAAGAGACGCATAGAATATGACCAGTATGAGCAACCGCGTGAACATCATCGCCGACAAGAAGGTCAAAGGAACAACAGACGTTAAAATGCAGGCGAACGATATCGCACACACAATGATTCAGATAATGATGAAGAAAATGATCCAGAACAAGGGAGAATTCTATTGCATGGTAGAGAAATATTGAGAGATCAATATGCACGCGAAGAAGAGGATGAAAAAATTAATGTTATTCGTGAACGTATGAGAGATGAAAAGAAAGGCGTAGGAGAAGAAGAGAAGAAGCTGAAGAAAGAGAGATACAAGAGGCCATGCGACAGAATAATCATGAGAATAGATTGAAGTAAGCGAGATTAAAAATGCCTATGCGACAGGACTTAGATCAAACTATGAGTGAAGAAATTCTTAAAGAAATGGCAGAACTAAGAGAAATGATGACTACGCAGAGAAATGGTGGAAGGAGACAGTTAGAGGAAGCAGTGGAGGAAGCTAGAAACACACCCTTTGCAAGGCAAATTCAAATTGCGATAATACCACCAAAATGCAATTTACCATTCACTAGTATATTTGATGGAAGCACATGTGCAGTACAACACATAAAAGCTTACAGACGATCTCTGTTGCAATGGGAAGAGAATGATGCAGTGTTGTGTAAGTATTAGCCTACGAGCTTGACAGGGAATCTTTGCAAATGTTTGAAGAGTTACCGGTAGGGACCATTAGATCATTTCGTCATTTACAGAACGTCTTTTTGGTATAATATATCAGTAATATTATGTCAAGATCAGGGATTGAGACGGCCTTTGGACTTCGCAGAAGGATCAATGAGAGTTTGCGTCATCTAATCACGCGTTGGAGAACCATGTGTAGTGAAATGGCAAGACGAGTAGATGAACGAAATATTATACTAGCCCTTATCAATGCTCTTTTTCCTACGGATTTATTGTATACACATATCTTCCGGATAAAAGACACCATAACAATGTCAGAGTTGCGTGAATTTCAAGAGGAATATATAGCGCTTGAGGAGAAGCAGAGAGATATGGAGTCTTACCAGTTTTGATACCTAATGCGAATAATGGGAATGCAAGTTTACTCCCAAGGATGACAAATATCGTTGCGAGTACATCTCAAAAAAGTCAAGGAAAGAACATTACGGAGGTGGAACAAAAGCTGGTAGCCATGGGTAGCGTAGATCAAGAAGAATTTGAAAGAGAATATAAAGAAAAACAATTCCAAAATCGCGTAGGAAATAATAAGATTCAAAGAATTTTTTATAATCCTCCAGAAGGCTGTGGAGGCCAACAACCATATTATAATAGAAGAAAAGGAACTGGAAAGGTGGTCTGGGAACAGATAAACTTGCCAAAGTTGAATACTACAATAGACAAAATTTGGGAAGCTGTTATATTAACGGAAGAAATTCCAGAACCACATAATGTAGGAGATGAGCCACCACCGGGGAGAAGGATCAAAGAATTCTGTGTATATCATCGCTTTCATGGTCACACAACAAGTAATTGTAGAAATGTGATGAAAATCATACTGCGAATGATTGAGCAAGGAAAAACTGGACCACTTCTTAGCACAGCAGCCACAGAATTTACCACCACCATCACCAGGAGGAAATACATATGGCGCGGAGAAAGGAAAGAATACATATGTAATCGAAGTAGGTGCGAAGGCGAAGAACCTATAAAGTAATTCGATTATACATTCATTTAAAAATATAAAAGACTTTCATGACAATATCTTAAGTCGTGTGCATGCGAGAGATAATGATGGAAGAGAAATCTTTAACCTTGCGAAGGTATCACCATTAAAGGATTGGCAAAAACAGACCATTTCGTTCATTGCGGAAGAAACACCAGGAGGAGGAGAACCACATGAATGTCGACTAGTGGTGAAGTTAGGGATTAATCCGAAAGCAAAAGTAGAGGATGATGAAGAAGATGAAGCGAATACTTGGGATATAAATAGAATATTCATAGACCCTGGGAGTTCCATCGATATCCTCTTTTATCATACATACAAGACTATGGGTGGAAGGGATGACGAATTAATTCCTTCGACTTATAAAATTTATGGATTCAACGGCACTGCGAATAAGCCAAAAGGACAAGTGACAATACGAATTCCTCTACAAAGTCTTCCAACAGAAATTGTATTTTGTGTTGTTGATGTTGAGTCACCTTATAATGCTCTGATTGGGAGGCCATGGCTGCATAGTATCTTGGGTGTGGCTTCGACATTCCATCAATGCATAAAGTTTCTTTTACCTCAAGGTCTTGGCATCATAAGAGGATATACAAATGAAGATAAAAATTGTCTGGAAATTGATATTGACAAGTGCGAAGAGCGAGAATGCAAACGAAGAAATTGGAAGAAGCATGCTAAAGATAGTCAAAGAGGTGAAAGATTAATGGTAGATGTAGTGTCTAAAAGTGGAAAAACAGATAAGCAGGATTCTGAAGCAAAATCTTCTGCGAATTATAATACCGAACGAGCCAGAAAGATTACTCCTAAAGCAAGAGAACGGATGCAAAGGCATAAGTTGTGTTCTCAGGAAAAAAGTGAATTGTGCGATGATTCTTGCACAAAGGATATCGAAGAAATCATGCGAAATAATGTTCTGAGAAGCATCTGCGAACTTAAGGAGTTGCAAAAGATGAAAGAAGCAAGTGAATAGTATGAAAAGCGCAAATGTTTTTCTTCATGAGTAAGAAATTAATAAGAATTCTATGTACTAGAGTTGTATAACTCAAGAATAAGAATGGAATGAAAAATTATATTTTCATATGATGATATCATACCAAGAGAATGCAAATGTAAGTCCTAATAATAAGACCTTAATAGAAGGCAACAGAAATAAAAACTCTAACAAGGGAGGCTAGGCATCCGAATATGGCGTGCAACCTAGTTCGCGTAAATGCAAGAGGCAAAAAGTAAGACCTATCGCACGTCATAATCGGGGAAAACCTGGTAAGCATGACTCAAGGGAAAGCTACATCGACCCTGGAACTTGAGTCATGGAGATTTGGAGTGAGAAAAACGAAAATGCCCATCCAAGAGAGGCACCTAAATCGAAAGATTGGGGTAATAAGATCTTTCCTAAGGAGTGCAGAAACTCGATCAGGGCGCCGAGGTACACGGTTGAGTCAAGAGTACCTGGGGAGTCTGGAGCGTACCTTGCCACTCTTGACAAGTCCTGACTATGATGCACTCGGTTCGAAGATACCCCACTTAGGGTGCAGTCTCGTAACCATAAACCTTATCGGTGGAGGGATAAGAGGTTGTGAAAGCAACTGGTTGTTTTATTACCGGATAGGAGGAGCCAACCTTAAACCGGTAGAGGTAAGCTTCCTTGAAGGGGTAACCAGGGGGAATATAAGGACGGCACCCTCCAATAGGAAGCTGAATTGTGTCAAAAGACGTAAATGTCATGAGGCTTTTTACTCATGGGAGTATTAAGGCTTTTCATATTTATGCATATAAAAAACCTGAAGAGGTAATAATACAAGAAAAAGATAAGGCGAGATCAATGTGTCGATACACTACAGCGTAAAGATTTCCTGCGATTTCGTCGCACAAGAACAAAGAAATTTTTGGGAAAAATAAGACCTTTAATTAGGAAGTCAAAATAAGACCTCATGAGAAAAATAAGATATATGCTAACTTTGTTTTGCAGGAAAATAAATGTGTTGTGAATAACTTCGCATGATACATAACAAAAATAAGGCAGAGAGAGACATTATGTTCATCAGCCTATCAAAATGTGACAACTAACAGAGGCAAGAATGGGAGTGCAAACATAAGAATAATGTTATTTTCCCCATTTGATAGTCTCTTGCACGTGCGAGAAAAAATGACATTTTTCTATGTGCGAATACAAATATAAATCAAAGGGAACATATATTAAAGGAGCAAAGGTTAATACTTAAAAGGTGTTCATTCCAAAAGACATGAAGATATATAGGAGGCAGAAAAGAATTTACAGCAAATGAAGAATGATTAATTTTTATCTTCATCATTTTGCTCGGCCTCAGAATCACTTACTTCTTCTTCGTATTCTTCATATTATTCTTCACTATCAGAAATATCATGAACAAATTCATTGGGGAGAATGTCTGCGAATGTATACTTAGATAGAGGAATATCATTATCAACACAGACTTTCTTAACAGCTGCATTACGAGCATGAGTGGCATCCTTGCCATTATTCGAGACAGTGAGGATGTAATTCTTCTTTAACTTCTGATACTTGGAGTTGTGAGAAGATAACTCCATTGAAGACTTTTCGACTTCCTCAAGACGTTTCCTCTCTTCAGCAGCTAATTGCATTTTTAGTTCTTCAATCTTCTCAAGATAGTTCTTCTCTTTCTCTATGAAGCATAAATAAGCAGGTTAGAGTTAAAAAAGATATCATCCTCAAGAAATGACAAGTATGAAAGAGCAACAAATGACCTTCATGATTGGAAATAATGTCTTTAACCAGTGCAGAATGTTCAGATTGAAGGATCACGTTTACGGCTAAACCCTTCCTAGCATCATTTAGAACTCTAGTAGCCCAACTAAATTCAGCTTCACTTTTTATGAGAAGCTGAGAACGAATTAAATTTCTTTCCTAAACCAGTGTGTTATTTTTGCTCAAAGCTAAATAATGCTCAACTTGAACTTTAAGAACAGTTTCTTGGAATTTTTCTAGTGCCTTCGCACCCTTGAGAGCAATCTCATCTTTTTCACTAATGAGCTTGTTCTTCTTTGCTTCCAAAACCTGAATTGTCTCTTTATTCTCATGAAGACGATGTCTGAAGTTATTAACTGCAGTCAATAGGGATCTATGATCCATTCTAAGAGCAGTATACTTCAGTCTTAATTCCTCCAGATTGAGATTATCAAGTCCTTTGGTAGGATAATTTTTTAAAGAAGAATTAAGGTGTTCTAAAAGAATTTCCTCGTCATGAAAATTAAATGCCTCATCAGAAAATGTCTGCGAATATACAAAAGTTGGAAGTGTGAATTCTAGAATACAAAACAAGATTTGGACAAGTTAGGCATGATAAAGAGTGGCCAAGATTTGTCTAGGGAGAAGATAAATCTATGGTCATGGTTTATTCAAATTAAACATTATAAGTGTTACAATTAATTCCTCATAACAAATAATTTATTAATTTTTCATTTCATCATAAATATTTCCTTAATTAATCTGTCATAATATATTTCCATCAATAAATTAAAGTAAAAATTATTAATTATTTCTAAAACAAAGAAAATTATGGTTTTTACAAAGACAAACACTTATGGGGCAATCCGAGAATTGAACTCGGGACCTCTCGCACCCTAAGAGAGAATCATACCACTAGACCAATTGTCCGTTGGTAAAAATTACTTCAATATATAATAGTGGTGGTAGTAGTAATGGGTGGTGAAAGCTATGGAGGGTGTTGGTGAGCGGTGGATGTGGTAACAATGGTGGTGGTGGAAGAAATTGTGGAGGCGGATGGTTTTAGTGGTGGTGGGTGTTTATTTTTATTTTTTTTCCTGAAGCAAAAAAAGAAAAAATGACGGGTAACATTGCATTGTGAAAGATGTAGTTGGTTGTTTTTGACATGATTAATAAAGGTAGTTACTAAATGATACCAAACATATATAAAAAAATAATTATGAACATTGGATCAAATGGTGCCCCTGCTATCTTTGGTAACCGATCATGTGAATCATTGCTTTTAGTATTAAAATAAAATTAATTGCAATACAAAAGACAATATAGCAAAAGAAAAACATTAGAGAATAAATTAATTAACGACCTAAGATTGTTCAACTTTATACATGACATTTGCGATTAATCGCCCAACATCCTTCGAGGGATACGTTGGTTTTGTGGTTCTGATGGGCATTCATGAGTAGTAATATACTATGTTAATTTTGTGCCGCTACAAAACGGTAACACTATAAAGTATAAGATGCGGTTGATCGTCTTAATGCTAAAATAAACTCGATTAAAATACATGACAATTTAAATAAAACACACTGGGATGTCACGTTATATAATAGCTACTCTAAATTACATATTTAGTATCAAGATTTCGCATTTCAATAGATAAATCTATGGTTGTATTGAGATCCGGTAAGTAGTGCTCAAGTTGGCGCTTGGCTTTCTGAATGATGATGAATACAATGAAACTCTCCCTCTCCGTTTCTCCAAGGAAAAGCGAAACCTTCTCAAAAAAATAAAATAATCAATCGAACAACAATTAGATGGAGCGCCATCACTACCACTATAAACTTCTCTGAACTTCTATATATCCAATGAATATTCCACATATTAATTTTGTGATTTCATCCTATCGTAATTCTTGATAAGGCATGCTATTAAAACTCTAATGGCTTTTTGAAGGTATTTTCATGTTACGAAATTCTCCTATATGTGTTATTTTATTCAAGTATTGGTTCAACTTGGGTTCTTCCATGTTTTTGTATTGAGTTGATGATTTTTTAAGTTTGAATACATGTTTAGGTAACATAATTTGATATATATATATATATAAGGTATTCTCTTTGTAACAACGGTGTTATTCTCTTCTTTTTACCCATTGGCGCGCACTCTATAATGATCCCGGATTTGTAGACATTATTTGACTAATGTTGGGGTATTTGTTTAATCTCAAAGCTGGTTAAACCTTATGTATTTTCTATAAATTGAAGGTGATAGAAGTTTGTGTCGAATTTTTCTCCGAAACGAATGATATTTCTTCAAAAGGTTAGTTGAATGTATATCGACACACACATCAATATGACTATGTACGTTATTTAGTGTTCCAAATTACTTGAGTAACACTAGATGTGAGAACGCCACTCATGTACTACTTAGCATAGTTGATGCAAAAAAAAAATTATCCATGAATTTGTTCAATTTTGTGCTATCATTTTATGTTATCAATATGATTGAGGAATGATCTTGCACATGTTCTGATTTACTTTTAAAAGTTTATTTTTCATCTCACACATGTATATCTCAGTCTTCCAATATCCAAGAGTTCTCCAATTTTATAAAACTCTCACATTTGCACAAAAATAATAGTCTATAGTAGGGAAAATATTATGGGTCTTTGCTTCACGCCATAGAGCCTTAGCTATCTGTGATTTTGGAACCTATGAGTTCATAAATGTCATGGAATAAGGTTGGCGGGTTAGGCATATTTATTGTTAGAGAAAATATTTTTCTTGAAATTTAAAATTAGGTTGGATGAGATAGTAAACAAGATAATATCTATTTTATTTTATTTTATTTTTAATTTTCATGTTGGGAAGACATTGTTACTTTGGATGAAGACTAAATAGAAATAACATGCTTAAGGAAAAAAAAAAGGTAACTAATAATTTTCCTGGACGAAACCTTTTTGAATATCAAATCTATTTCCCATGGAAAAAATAAAATAAGCCGAACGCAAACAATGTCGAATTAGAGAAAAAAGCATCACGTGCCGTTACAGCAAGGCTTAAGCCCTAGTATTACATAAAGCAAGAATAATGAGAAAGTTAAAGATCACGTACCAATAAGTTCATCATTCCTTTCTCGGACCTGGCGAATCAATTCAGAGTTGGTAGAATTTTCAGCTTTAAGTTTGGTATTTTCTCCCCTCAGCTTAAGAAGTTTCCTTTGGTAATCTGAGGAAACCACATACGATAGGCGACATACCTGCAAAAATATAAGGAAAGCATTATGTAATGAAAAGAAAGAACTGAAATAATATTAAAGAAAGTGTGAAGATGTGAACATTACCATAGAACCAATTGCATATTGGAAAACTTGGGTTTATTACAGAAGCAGCTCCGCGAAGAGATGGATCATCCAAAATGGGAGCATCGCAGACTTTAGAGACCATTCCAAAAGTGTGTTGTAGTTCATCATCATTAATAGCCGACATTGTATCATAGAAAAGGGTGGATAAATCTTTCATGTAGGAGGAGATCGATGGATCTTCAGAAGCAAGGATATCATCATCGTCGGATTCAGAACTTGAAGAAGGGTAAAATTCTTTACGCTTCTTGGAAAGATCCGAAGAAGAAGTTTTAGATGAAGATTTAGACACAGGTTTCTTGGGTTGGTTCTTAGATTTACCCACAGTCTTAACACCCGAAGTTTCAACCTGCGCGAATAATCAAGATAAGGAACAGAGGCAACAATATTATTAAAATTAGAGAAAGAATGTTCCTTACTTCATTATTCTGCGAAGATGACACATCGTGCGAAGTCTTGGCCCTCTTAGACATATTCTTTGGCTTAACAACCTGGAACTGGAGGAGTAGGAAAATAAGAAATAAAGAAAATAAAGTTATGCGAAATTTAGAATACTTCTGCGAAGATCTCATACCGCTTTCTTATTCTCATCTTCGGATAGGGACAATTTCCAAGGTTGGTAAGCAGAAAATTTCTCAGGAAGAGGAAGATCGCAACCATCAACAGCTTTGCCAGACACATAAGGACCTTCTAATACTACAGAACAATTAATCCAACATGTTTCATTAGACCTGCGAGCAGTACTATTGTATTTGTCGTTCCAATCTACATCTCGCATAATCTTCTCGTCTTCAGAAATGCCATCTTTTCTTCTTAAGCGAATGGCCCACTTGGTTGATTCGTTCTTCATGATTGCAACATAGTATTGTTTGAAGAAATTATCAAGAGTATAATCAGCAGGGTCGATGGCTTTATCATAGAAAAATTCATTTCAGACCTCATAAGAATAAGAAGTTCATAATCCTGCTGCGCGACGCGAATATTCCAAAGCTAATCTAATAGCATCACCACTCATCTGAAATATTCCCCGTGCGAATCGATCATCAGCCATAATTTCGTAGAATAAGGAGATTCCTGGATTATACAATGGGATTGGAAGATTATTCAGAAGTTGTCCTAGTGAAACAGTAATCTTCTGATTAGTCCATTGATCGGAATTGATTAACTCAAGATTGAGTTTGGATGAATAATCAGATTCAGAAGGAAGAGAAAGCGAATAACCTCTTGTGTCAAGTTCTTTCTTCAGTTTGGTAAATTCTATCTCCATCTTTTTACCAGCTGGAGCCATTATAAGAATGGGAATGACGAGTTTATAAGTAAAAAAAGATTTAATCTTGATCAAATCAGTAAGATTATAATCAAATCAGTGAAAGTAAGATTAAGTCACAAGGAAAAGAGGGGAAAACGTGAAGAATGATAAAGGAGATGGGGAAGAAGTAATGGACTGTAAAAAAGATGATGAAGAAAATTGCAGTATCAGAAGAAAAGAAAGAAGAAGTAAAAAGAAGAAAGATGAAGATGAAGGAAGATATATAAGAAAATTTACTCTCGTTTTCCGAGATTTATCTCATTTAATGTGAAGAATGAACGGATAGAAAGAAGCGGTTATAAGGACGTGTCAGATAACGAGTGGTCAAGAAGACACGCGTAAATTAGGAAAGCTCAAATTCCGGAAGTGTTTCGGCAAAACAGAATATGGAAAGATGAACATGTGCGATATTATAGAATGGAGATTTCTCATATCGCTCACTCTATAAAGAAAACGAAATGAAAAGAGGCAAAATGTAGGAGTGAAATATCGCACATTCATTATGTATGCGAAGTAAGGGTCATCTAATATAAGCGAAGATCATCGCACATAGCAAAATTGAGATGACGTATTTGATGATATCAGCATAGTCACGAGTAAAGTGTGATGATCTTTGTGAAGTATAAAGTGTGCGAAGTTAAGCGAATGTACATGAGCGATTGTAACGCACAGTGATTCCGAAAATAAGGGATCTATTAGCTGTCATCCACTATGTAAAATCCTATATAAAGGGAAGGGCTATCATGTAATTTGAGAGATCTCTTAGAGTGTGTTAGACAAGAAATTAGGAGAGAAAAAGTTTATCTGGAGAGCAAGTTGAGCCTTTGTATTATCTTGTATCCAACTTAAGATCTTAATGAGTAAATGAATGATTTTCACCATGATTTCTTAGTGTATTGTTTAGATTCTTGTATGGATGTGGTTGTAGGATTTCCTGCAAATACAAGTCTAGCTTGTAATATTGGAAAGCTCCCTATGAACAAATCAATTCACAAGTAAGAAAAAGCAATTAAGAAATACATGACATCGTCTCCGATCTCTTTTCATGTGTGATCAAAAACCAGGTTTTTCATACTCAAGATGGCCTTTGATTCTTGTTATAGTAATTTAATTCGTCTTCCGGCTTTGTGCAGTCATGAAGGAATGGAGGTTACAAGCCCAGAAGGAGACAAAACGGTTGCAGCAGGAGAAGCTACTAAAGGAAGATTGAATCTGAAGGTATGACTTGGGCATCTTTATTCTCTTTTTTTACCAAAGCTAAACCGTTTTGGCAATTTTACGAATATTATGTTTTGGTCTATATTTTTTCTTTATTCCAATTGAGTTCTTTGTTTCTTCCTTTGCAGGAACAAAAAGGTCTATGGAATATGGTGAAAAAGTCAATTGGGATGGATATTATGTATTAGGGATTCTTCCACTCTCCTACTTAGAACCAAGAAGCCAACTTCAGAGAGTGGCAGAGGTGAATGCTAGTTATTGTTGATATATTTATAATACTATTCCCCGCTATCAGTGAAAAGTTATAAATTTGCCTCATTGTTCCCCTTGCAGTCGATGGGGTCCTCTTATTTGTTGGAACAAGCAAATGAATGTGAGGATCCTTATATGCAATTGGTGTACGCTTGTAAGTGCTTTGTTCATCCTTTGGTCGTGAATTTATTTGCTACATGGCAATACTGAAATTCATCCATGGTTATCGATTGTAGCAACATGGTCAATGTCCTTCTTCTATGCCATAAGCCGGACGTATAAGCCATTAAATCCTATACTTGGTGAGACTTGTGAAATGGTCAATTACGATGGTATTACATATATTGGAGAGCAGGTGAGCTTCTGACGACCATCATATCTCTTCGTTGCCTTTCCTTTTAGATTACTTTCTCTATCCCTAGACAATGTTTTCTTGCTATTTGGCTTCTGTTCAGGTGAGTCATCATCCCTCAATAGATGTTGTACATGCTGAGGATGAACATTTTATATTTGACTCTACAAATAGTACAAGGACCAAACTGTTGGGAAATTCAATTGATGGCTATCCTATCACAAGGTAAATCATGATCTGTTTGTTTGTTCCTCGAATAGATTTCTATACATGTATGTAATCCAAGATGGTAACAAATTGAATTTTAATATGTGATATCTAATTTTCTGCATGAAGGATGTTTTATACCAACATAGTATGAGAATTAGCTACTAATTGATAATTTTGGTTTAAAATCACTGAAGTTGTAAAAAGTTGTTCTATCATTATCCAGGACGCGTATTACCTTTAAAAGAGATGGCGCTGTACTAGAAGAGTATACTCCTCCTCAGCCAAAATTACACAACCTTATATTTGGTCAAATGTGGATTTCCTTCTGTGGCGAGACATGCCTGACGAACTTGGCCACTGGAGACTACATTGTGCTAAAGTTTCAACCATCTGCCTGGAGGTTTAGGTATGGTTATGTTTCATCTATAAGTATAAAAGTGTGGCCTTTCAGAAGAAGAAAACTAAGCAAGATGTGATGCATGAACATGAATACCTGGGCCGACGAAAATCAAATGTTAGTCATCCATCCAGTTACTTTAATGTGCAGTACTAGTAGCACTAGATTTGGAGTGGATGAATATGTTTATCCTGCCAAAGTACCCAAAATACTTATGACTGGAAAATGGACCGAGTATATGAGTTATCAACCATGCGACGAGGAAGGAAAACCGCTTCCAGGAACTGAACTAAAAGAGGTCAGATTTAATATTAAACGTTATTATTCATTAAAAAAATTGTTTGTACATGTTTAAATGTGAATCTTTAATTACGGTTTAGTATGATTCTGAAACAAATTTTATTCCAAAAGTGATATTTGGTGTTGTCGGATTTATTTTATAGGCAGATCCGGAGGGTTCCCGATGTTCCAGTAAAAGATAAATATCAGTTCACATACTTTTCATATAAGGTAAACAGCTTCGACACTGCACCCAGGCAGATGTTGGCACCAGATTCCCGTTTACGTCCTGATAGATATGCACTTGAGAAGGGAGATGCATCAAAAGTCAGCCATGAGAAAAGCATCCTGGAGGAGAGACAGAGAAAGGAAAGCAAAAAGAGAGAAGCGAACGACGACACGTTTACTCCAAAATGGTTCGACTTGACTAATGAAATGGCGAAACACCAATTTACAAATATAATGGCAAGTATGATGAACACAGGGCAACAGTGAATAGCTTCAACATCAACGCCACTGAAGTTGATGTACAACCAACGGAGTTTGATCCTTGGCAATATGGACAAGAAAAAATGCCTTAAACTTATGCAGCTTTACTCTAAAAGACCATTTTAAGCCGTTGAAGACTTAAGAGCAACCAACACTGCTTCTTAAGATGATTCAGTTGATGATTGATAATGAAAAAATCTAATGAATCCATCTATCTCAATACTTCTTCGTGTATGTAATCAAAAACAATTACATTTTTAACAATATCTATATTCAATATTCCCAGATTTATCATAGTTTACAAGTACACATTATACTCTGGCGTAAACATCTTGTAGGACTTTTAAGTCTTATGGGGAGCTTTACAGAAGCTGAAAAGCGTTTTATCCAGGGTGTTGTCATTAACGTGAAAACCAGAAAGTGCGCCAGAAAATCCAGAGACTGTTGTTTATGTTTCGCACTGAAGAAGGTTTCTTATGGATGGCCAAGTCTCTCTACTAGATGCATCTAGGAGAGACTCCACCAGTTCTGCTAATGCCTTGTTCGGTTTTCCCTGCAAACAGATATAATAAGAATTTGAGTCACCAACAGAAAGTCCACTTCATTTTGGTCTGAACAAAGGAACCCCATGTAGATACCGATACACAATATATCATGAGAATAATTGACCATGTCCATAAGAAATGCAGTATTAATTCCAATACCTCATACGTGCCAGCAATTTCAAGACAGTTTGGCAGCTCGGACGGAGTCAACATGAGCTTCAATATTCCGTTGAAGTTTGTCTCGGACTTTGATTGCATCCCAGTTTGCTTGTTTAATAGCCACATCTGTCGCCATTGTAACATCAGCATACTACAAATAACAAGTTTTCCAAAACATGGGCTCTCATAAATCCCAATTTCTAGGCATGTACTTGAGAGGATTTCATGCAGGTAATGTGGCCTTTCAGTAAGTTAACTTCGCATTATAATACGTTTAGGTAATATATTTATTTTTCATGCTCAGTTTATATTGGTTATACATGAAGGAAATATAAGGCTTTTGAAATACCAGCACATCCTTTGCCAAGTTCTGCAATGAAAGATTGAGTACAATCGTGAACAGACACAGCAAATGCATCTCCCTTCATCGCCTTGTCAAATGCATCCTTAATATCATACAGAGTCTTAGATCGACCCAACACGGAGTGATGAGCAGGTTGGACTAGCTGATAAGAGCAGAAAAGCACGTGCAATTAAAATGATTGGAGTTTTATCAATTTTAATAAGCTCATACATCTGGTACCATTATATAACAAAAATGTCATTCTGTTTGCACATGATCATACATTTGATACCAAAATTTAGCAAGCAAAAGAAACTTGAGGCTTCCATTTAGATATATATCCATTGGAAGGGAGCCTCCTCTCTAAACTGTAACGGTCAAAATATTTGGTAGTAATTAAATAGTTAATTCACAAACATCATATTTGCAACAATGGAAGAGACTATATTTCTTTCTTATTTTGGTGAATGGACAAAGTTCATTAAATTAAATATTGGAATTAAAATATTAAAACTCAACGAAATAAAAGGAACATAGGCAATATTTGATACTCTTGTCTCCAGATTTTGCCGCTTTGCAGTCCCAACACCTCCTAAATAAAAAACTTCCACATCATACCAGCATGAAGAAGAATAAACTTAACACGTAAAAAGTGTAAAGTGAAATGTCTTAAGCCAAGCAAGGTTTTCTAAACTTTTGAGAGATTCGTGATTGAAACGGCACATGTTATAAAATAAAAATGTAGGGCCATACGGAAGAAAAATCGCTATTGAGGTCTCTGTGACGGAAGCAGGAAAATAGACATTAAAATTTGAACTTTAGTTCTGTTTGGCAACTAATTCTGGCAGCGGAGATTGATAATAACCAGGATCGACCCAAAAACTACGATAGTAAGATGGCATCATTAATCGCCCCTTGGAAAACGAAAACCAATTTGGTAATGCCAAAATCCAAAAGCTGAATGCTTATCAAGGTCCATACTCAGCTAAGTTAGATACTGTTGAAGTACTCACTCTGACAGACATTCCTCAAGGATTAAGCTAGCTTCTTTCCGAATTCTGAAACAGGACCGGACTGTACAGACTCCTCCAACTCGCACCATTCCTATAATAGTTAAAAGAAGAAAGACGCGTTATTTAAGGTTAAACAAGAAGTTTTTTAGAAAGGAAAGGATATATTAAGAAAAAAGAAGAAGCTGGGGGTTAAACAAGAAGTTGTTAAGTGTCCATGAAGAAAATGAGCCAATAATATCTAAGATGACGAAAAGAAGAAACCAAGCACGGGGGACAGGAATTACCTCATTCTCTACTAATTAAGCAAACTTTTCACTGGCGATTTCTTCACAACAAACTGTGGCAACCATGACCTACAGAGTGACGAATGAGAAAAATATAGAGTCAATGTGTTTGAAGAAAAAATAGTCAATGTGTTTGAAGAAAAAATAAATGTATCGGAGAATTTCAATCAAGTCTTCATCTTTTGAAGGTGGATAAAAAGCAAAAACTGAGAGAGTATTTGCGTTATCACCTTGTGAGCAGGAAGGTCGAGATCCTTGTTCTCCTTGATAATTTTCCGTATTTGTTGTGAACTAAAGAGAACACTGATGCAAAAACTACAGCCTTCGGTCTCCAGCGAGTCCACCAGGAGTAATAGAATGGTAGAATCGCTGTCTTAAAGCAGCCACCTTCATTTATATCAAAAAGTATAACTATATTAAAGACGTTTCACAGATGATGGGAAGACACTTTGTTCCTTTTTCGCTTACTTGAGAAAGTGCAAACCTAAGGATCTAACTTAAATAAGTGTTCACTTCTAATGTATATACCTGTTCCTTGAACTTCTCTTCTTTTTCCTCATAACTGTTGAGAGCTGCAACCTCAACCTGCAAATTTAATGTACTTACATATAAGTTGCATAACACGGAGTGACAATAAAAAAGTTCAGACTAGAAAATTCGCTTAATGGGGTATCTTTGTGAGCTGGTTAAGGAATTTTATCCCATATCTGTTAAGAACGCAATCATAATGATCAACAAGTTCTTTACACTGCCGAAAGATTAGTGGATCGGTTACCTTCTGAATATCTTCGTGCAAAACATGTTCTAAGTTTTCCAGTGGTGTCTACAAACAAAGAAGGGAGAGAGGTATGTAAGATAATTTAACAACCATTAGTGACAGACAAAATGAAGACTTGGATCAGACAAGAAAAACTTTTAATAATTAAAAAGAAGCTGAAAAAATGCACCCTTGTTTCGTCACGTATGACAAATAGCAAAGCTGTTTTACGTGGACTGAACAACCGCATCATGACCTGTTAACGAAATAGCAAGGCAAGAATTAGCTTCGGAACCTTTAAGATGAAAAAGACTAGCTGGCATAACAGATGAAACATGTACCACAAAAGTACCTGAAAGACAGTCTTTAAGAGTGGCTTATTGGCAGCTTGTTCACGGCCAATGTCATGACACCACCTTCAATGATAATTGTTTAGGAGATTCAACAAAATCGAACTTTAACAAATTGCCGAGCAATTGAGAAAAAAAATTGGGTTACAATAAAGGAAGAGAGCTTACATGTTTATAAGTACAATATCCGAAACAGCAAGAGCAAAGAGGGCACTCTGCTTCTCAAACGCGGTATCATCCTGAAATAAATCAGTAGTATTGCATCAAAAGATGTATGCAAAGATGTATTTTGTTACAATTTTATTCGGTAATATATCAAGGATAATGAAGTGATTATGAGTAAAAGTAAACGTAATGAAAACAAAATTAATTAGTATTTCAGGCATACCTCTCCTCTTTCTCTTCCATCAGTACCCTCCAAATCCATGACTAGTGTACAAGGTTCAATATCAGCACATTTTTCCATCCAAATACCTTTAGTGGTCTGAGACCTGAGAATGAAAAAGAACTTTTATACCTCTGGTAAATTTCGATAAGAAATCATGAATAAATATCAAAGTAACAAGAAATGGAGTCAGTAAATGATGATTTGGCAACTTGCCTTCCTCTAAAAGCATCCATCTCTCTAAAATTAGTACGAAAAAATGATTCAAGAGTGTGTGTCTTTCCTGCACAAATTACAGAGTAGAAGATAGTCATCATAACTGAACTGCTGAAGAACTTAAACCAAAACGCGATAAGTCTGTAAATATCTCTGAGATGAATGATGACAGTTCGAACAAAAATAGACGGTTCACGGGAGCTTGGAACGGTACTAACAAATCAAGTTAAGCCAAATAGTTGGTTGATTTAAACAAAGTCATACCACTACTTTGAGGACCCGTGATGGAAACGACAGCATAAGAAAGTCGACATTCAGCCAGCTTAACAGCCTTGGAAAATCTAGCAAGGCCATCGACATTAAATGAACCATTTCCGTCTATAAGTTGAGTGGAGCAACATTCATCCATTTGCTCTGAAGAATGAAATAAGATAAATTTCACATTAGAAAAGAATAATGTTGTAAAGTTAACAGTATACGAGTATGTAGAACTCCTGATGATTCCTGAATTTAACTTCAACACATTGCATTCTTAAGCTACTCAAGTTAACTTCATCCAAACATTGAGATCGACATCGAGAGGTCTGATCTTGCAACTAGGTGTCAAACCAAACACAGGATACATGAACTTGACACAGAAGGTTCATCTCTATGTTGTTCCAATCATTGATCAATAATGTTCAAAATCATTACTAACTTAATCATTTCCCCCCAATTTGCAATCCAAGATTGAACTCCAAATCACACCAACCTCTTACATGATTACCTTCATTAATAAGAAGAAAAACAAAAACCCACATGCAGACTTAAATTACTAGTCTAATTACATACACCATTTGAGCTTAATCCCAAGATACAGATTAAAACCCAAGTTTCTGTTATCATGAAATTCAATAAATTCTCGTCTAATTAACTGATTCAATAACCCCAAATCAAAAATTGGACATCTTTTAAATAGTAAAACCTAAAAGGCTAAAACCCAGAAAGAACAAAACACAAAATAAAAATAACACTAGAATTCAAGAGTTTTTGAATCAATCGGATCATACAATAAACCCATTAACCAGATTTCAGTATTAAACCCAGCTTCAAACTAATCAAACTAGAATTAAACAGAGAATAAAAAAGGGGATTGGATTGGAATAATACATACCCATTGAATTTTAGGTTTAAGATGATTTGGTGAGACTGAAATCAGACGATGACGTGATGATGATCAGAAGAAGAAGAAGGAATTGAATTTCAAGATCTTCAGAGCGAAGTAATTGAATTTAGGGAGAAAGAGAGAAAAAGAGGAAGGAGAGAAATTAAAAGAAAAAGATCGATCTGAAAAAATAAAATATTATTTTAAGCCACCAAGATATTTTTCTGTTAAAGTGAAAAAAAAGGAATTCAAACAAATACTGAAAGTATACGTATTTTCTTCTGTGTTCGTAATATTTTTTTCTGATAATAAGAAAAAGTTTATTGCCTCTAATGAGGCGGGGTTTTATGATCTCTGGCTAAAAGATCTCCGATCACAGTACCAAAATTGTCATAAGCTTCAACATTTGATGATTTCTCTCGGACTGACTTAGCAATATTGTCAGCCACCTCATTATCATCTCTACCAACAACGGAAAGTTTGCAATAATCAAAAGTGGAGACTAGGTATTTAATCTTTTTTATTAGATTGGTATTTTCCCACTGAACTAAGAGAGTACTCCCAGCAATAGATTGAATTACTAATTTGGCATATGGTTCCATATGAATTCTTGACAGCTTCTTTTCCTTTGTCCAAGATAACGCTTCTCTAACTATCATGCACTCCCCTTCTTCTGGACTTAGAATTCCATTCGAGTAACTCCCTTTAATTCCAAGATATGCCCCTGTATGATCATGTAAAACAACACCACTACCAAATTGGTTAGTGCAGTATTCAAAAGATGCACCAACAACATTGAATTTGAGCATATCATCTGAAGGTGGTTGCCAACAAGAGTTTGGGTTAAGAGGATGTACAGACAAAGCATTAGTTTCACCATGTAGATGTGGAGCCAAAAATAATTAATTCTATGAATGGAGTTTATAGGGTTTAGTTTGACTCCCTGGAAAACATCGCATTTGTCCTTCCATATAACCCAAATGCCAATCATTAGGGTATACAAGAGAGCATCTTCAATATTATTATCAAACCATCTAATTCCCATTCAGAGACTATAGAATACATACTTCTCACTGAATTAATGTTAACCTCAACACCTCTCCAAACAGTTCTGCCATGGCGACAGTCAAAAATAATATGTTCCATTGTTTCTTCAGTATGACCACATATATCACAAGATGTATCACTGTTGCAGTTGTACATTGCTCTTTTGTACTTTGTGCAGTTGATATCTCTAATGTATTTCCATGAAAACAACTTTATTCTGTGAGTTGTACTATAACTCCATAGGGATTACCGGACTTTGTCATTAATAGAAACTCCATTGACCTGAACTTCACTATTGGATAAAGTTAGAATTTTGTATGTGCTTTTCACAGAGAACTTACCATCCTTGGCAGGCATCCAAATCATCTTATCTTCTTTAGTTTTATCAATGAAAAGATCATGTATTCTTCTGGAAGTTTTGTGATCAAAGAGAGTATCAATGAGAGGGAGATTCCATTGATTAGTATTTTGGATCATCAGTTCAACTACTTCACCATAAAATCTGTAGGTTTTCATTAGAAGGAATATGAGGTGATTCATACCTGGAATCCATCTATCCAGCCATATTTTTGTTCTCTCACCATTGTTGATTTCCATGAAATAATGATGTTGAAGAATATGTATACCTTTAGTGATCCCATTCCAGGCATAAGAACAATTCTTGACTGTAAAATTCTGATGAAGAATGTCATCAGTCTTGAAGTATTTACTACTTAGAACTTGAGACATTAGTTGATTAGGATCATTGCAGATTCTCCATGCTACTTTGGTAAGTAAAGATAGATTAAGCTTCTCCAAATCTCTGAAAGCCAGTCTACCTTTATCCTTGGAAATGCATAGCTTGTGCCAAGCTATAGGATTAGAGCCTTTATTTGCATTGTAGCCCTAAAAAAACTTTCTTTTTATGGAGGTAAGTTGACTGATGAGATTATCTGGAAGTTTAAAAGTTCCCATTTGATATATAGGGACTGAGTTGAGTACATGTTTAACCATAGTGCCCCTTCCAGCTTGAGATAAAGACATAGAATACCATGCTGAGAACCTGGCCAGAAAATTATCTTTGATTTCCTTGAAAGCAACTTGTTTTGAATGTCCAAGAATTAAGGGTGATCCTAAATATTTTTATTTGGCATTCATTCTTTTAACTCCAAGAGTTTGAATAATAGCTTCTACAACTTCAGGCTTTGTATTTTTACTGAAATGAATTGCAGATTTCTCAAAATTTATTACTTGTCCAGACTGAGAACTGAAATTATGAAGTAGCTTCAATAGATGATTCACTGAAGAAGGAGTTTCCTGAGTGAAAATCAGGCAGTCATCTGCAAAAATCAAATGGTTGATGGATGGAGCTTGAGCAGCCACTTTAATACCTTTAGTTGTGTTGTTTTGTTGAGCAGCAGTGAGATGTCTAGATAGAAATTTCATTGTTAGTATGAAAAGGTAAGGTGATTGTGGGTCACCTTATCTTATACCTCTTGTAGAGGTGAATTCTTCATAAGGGCTTCCATTTAGCATGACAGAGAGTGTAGTGGTGCTGATACATTGATGAACCAGATCACAGAAATCATCTCCAAATCCAAAATACTTAAGAAATTTGATCAAGAAAGGTCATTCCAACCTGTTAGAGCAGTTCTCGGTCGAACTCGCATGCGTTGGTATCTCAAGCATGTTTATCAAGTTTAGTTGTCAAAACTATATGTCTTGATTTCTAGACTACTTATAGTTAAGTCTCGGTTAGGACAGGTTAGTGTAGTTGAGCTCCAGACTCCATGGAAAATATCTTACGAAGACGAAGAACTACTCAAGGAACCAGTGGAACTTCATCCGACCAAAAAGGTATGTGGAGACTTGAACTTATCTACCACTCAAAAGTCTATTCTATCTTTTACTCTTGAGACAAAGTCGTATAAGTATGATAGTTTTCATACATACGCATTTGATATTTCGAGCCGAGTTTACTCTCCTATCTTTTATCTCGAAATACGTGGTGGTAAAAGCTTTTGATTTAACCGTTGTTCATCTTTATCCGTGATGCAATTCATGAAGATGATTCGATATTGAAAATTGCTTTGATGACGATGGTCGTGAATAACGATTGTTATAACATTATAGAAGAATGTTTCAATGATTGAAATGTAGAGTTGAAAACATGTAACCAACTACGGATATAGCCATATATAGTATGTTCGCACATTAGTGTATAAATCCATATACTGGAAACCAAGAGTGTGCACTTGTGCATACGGTATTGGCGAAAGGAGACTAGTTGGTATGCGTACCCGTACGCGTACTGGCGGAAGTTTTCGAACCGGAAATTTCTGCTGAGGTTTGTGAACTTTGCAAACTTAAAAACCGTCACCTCAGGTACACGTACCTGTATGCGTACCATCGGAAGTTTTCAAACCAAAAATTTTTGATGGGTTTACAAACCCAATTCCGGTGAAGCTAGAGTACACGTACCTGTACGCGTACCCAAGATGGTTATATCTCAAAACGGTAGTTCATGAACTTAAAACAATAAATAAATAAGGAATGCAATCTTTTCAAACCGTGGCTATATTGTTCATGATTGATTCAAGTGAAACAAAACCGATTTTATTTCAATTATGTCTATTAAAGATCTAATCAATTGAACAACTCTTGAACTAGTTCTTTTGAAGTAATTTGAACTAGTTAGTGCAGAAGATGAATACGGTCAATATGAAAGTTGCTCATGTGGCTACCATTGGTGAACCATTTGTGAACCAACCAAATGTACACGTTTAGGTACGGTTACTCAAACCTAAATGAAATACATTTCATTTGTAAGTGATAAGATACGATTCGATCTAACGGTTGAAAGATATTAGCTTGGAGAAAATCAGGTTGATTATCTAACGGTAAAAATTGAATGCTTTGTTACCAAGGTAACTTAGATTGCAAACCCTGATTTGAAAACTATATAAGGAGAACTCTAGCATCTGTGCGAACCTAATCCCCACACCTCTTGTGTGATACTAGTTGGTTTGCTAGAGTCGATTCTCCTTTAATCGTAGGTTTCTTCGTGAGACCCTGTCGATTAACGACTAAAGACTTCATTGGGATTGTGAAGACAGATGATACTACTTTCATTGTAGTTTGCGATCTTATCTTTCTATCGTATGAGTTCAATTGTAAGATTGGCTTGAGATTTATCTCCGATAGGGCAAGATATAAAAAGTAATCACAAACATCTTCTTCTCATCGTTTCTGATTCCGCAACATCTTGTTTCGCTACCATACGATTAAGATTGTTGTGAGGTAATTGATAACTCTAGGCTGTTCTTCGGGAATATAAGACCGCATGACCAATTGGTTCATGTTCACCTTGATTATTATCAAAAGACGGAACAAACTTTAATAGGTTTATTTGTGGAGACAGATTTATCTATCTTATAGGCTTTTCTGTGTGAGGCAGATTTGTTTATCCAAGTCTTCGACTTTGGGTCGTAGCAACTTTTAGTTGTGGGTGAGATCAGCTAAGAGAATCAATTGCGCAGTATCCTGCTGGGATCAGAGACGTAAGGAGCGCAACTGTACCTTGGATCGGTGTGATACTGATTAGGGTTCAACTACAGTCCATACCAAAGTTAGTTTGTAGTAGGATAGTGTCTGTAGCGGCTTAACACAGTGTGGTGTTCAATCTGGACTAGGTCCCGGGGTTTTTCTGCATTTGCGGTTTCCTCGTTAACAAAATTTCTGGTGTCTGTGTTATTTCATGTTCCGCATTATATCGTTTATCTTTATAATTGAAATAATATAGGTTGTGCGTTGTAGATCATCAATTAGAATATTCGATCTTTGGTTGTTGATTTAAATTGATTGATCCTTGGATATTGGTCTTTGGTACCATCCAAGTTATTCCTTGTATTTGATAAAAGACTCGCTGATTATTTTAGCTTGAGTAACATCAAATCAAGAGAAGAGATATTAACTCCTTGAGATACTTTTACCTAGATTGAGTCTGACTGTCTAGTTGATTCTATAGAAAGTATATCGGAGTTAGTCCATACAGATTGCTAAGCGAAATATTGGGTGGTGTTGTTAGACCCCCGCTTTTTCACAACCTGTCAAAGGCTTTTGACATGTCTAGTTTGAGTGTCATCCAACCTATTTGTCCTCTTTTTTTCTTCATTGAATGAATGATCTCTTGTGCAATGATTGTATTATCACTTATTAATATTCCTGAAACATAAGCTGCTTGAAAAGGAGACACAATCTTGGGCATTATAGGCTTCATTCTGTTTACAAGAATCTTGGAAATAATCTTGTAGGAAGTGTTACATAAACCAATTGGTTTGTAGTCATCTGCACAAGTGGATTTCTTCTTCTTTGGTATTAGTGAGTTGAATGTCGTGTTGAGCTGCTTGAGGACATTGGATTTTGTAGAATCCTGCTTGAAAGACCTCTGGACCAGGTGCACTCCAGTTCTCCCTACTTTTGAGGGTGTCATGTATTTCTTGAGATGAAGGTAATCTTGTTAAAGATACATTATCTTCAGCTGAACAATTGATGGCAGAATGCTGTAGAGATCTTCATTAAACTTGGATTGATAGAAGTAATAATGCTCTTGAAGTGATAAGAAATATGAGTGGAGATGTCTTCTCTTATATGGAGCCAAACACCATCATAGTTATGTATAGAATCTATATATATTGTTCCTTGTTTTCCTTCTATTATCTTTGATATGGAAGTACTTATTGTTATAATCCATTTCTTTGATGAAGGAATCTCTAAACTTTTGCTGATAAAATTCACCTTGTATTTTGTGCCATTTGTGTAGCTCTTCATTGATGCTAATGATTGAGTCATTAGTTGAAGAATTTGAGTCACTTTCCTGAAGAAGCTTCAAGTCTCTTTGTAAACAATCAACTTTTTGGTTGATATCACCAAAATGCTCCTTATTCCATATTGATAGGAATTTCCTTGTGACTTGAAGTTTCTTAAAGAACTGAAAAGCAGGAGATCCATGGATACTTGTTTTCCAAGCATTAGCAATTACAGTAGACCAAGTAGAATCATTTAACCAAGTTAAAAAGAATTTAAATGGTTTCCAGCAATTAGGCAAAGTAGAATCAGTAACTAACATAACTGGGCTATGATCACTTCCTACTTGAGTTAAGTGTACTAACTTAGAATTAGGAAAATGAACATTCCAATCACCATTACCTAAAGCCATATCAATTCTAGACTTTTTGCTACCATTTCCTAGATTATTATTGGTTCAGGTATAATCTTTACCAATATAACCTATGTCATCAAGACCACAGCTAGTAATTATACTATTCACCATTCCATCAAAGGAAGAACATGGATTATTATCATTATCTAGCAAGTGAAAATTTAGGTCTCCCAACAAAATCCAAGGATTGTTGTTATTAGCACTTATTTGTTGAACAAAGTTCCACTGTGCTTTTTTCTTCTCATAGTTAGAGTAGACATACATACAAGTGAGAAGATATTCAGGTTTGCTGAGATTAGCTTGAACAAAAACATTGAACATGTTATTTTGAGTATCCAGAACTTCACAATGAAAACCATATTTCCATAGTAAAACCAGTCCTCCAGAGAGACCTATAGGTTCAATATAAGAGCTATTAGGGTAGTGGTATCTCTTAAGTAAAGGCATACACTTAGAAGAACTGATTTTTGTCTCACATAGGGAAATAATTTCAGGATTTTGAGCTCTTATAATATCACTCAAATGGTTTCTAGTAGTGGTGTTTTTGAATCCTTGTACATTCCAAGAGATAATTTCATGATGTTTACCTCCCTGCTAACTAAAACTATATGAAAAAAAAAAGTAATGATCAACAAAAGACAAGTTTTTTGAGACTTAGTAGTGTCACAAAACCTGATGAGATATGCAGAGGTGATTATGCACCACAAAAATTTAATGCTATAAGTAGAGAAAAACTTAAAGTAAGACCGTAAAAATTTTAAAGCTAAAAAGATAGAGTGATATACCTGTGTGTCCTTATGTGGAGAAGATGTTTGGTTATCTCGATTTGCAACCCTTTGAGATGTTTGATTATCTGTGCTAGCACCAGTTTCAACATTTCCAATATTGTCAGCTTCAGTAACTCTGCTACCAGATCCTTCTTCATTAGTTCTGATTCTTTTTCCTAGTCTTGATTCTTCATTTTCTTCCACAACACTTTTTCCAAGCAAGAAATTCATGTTTATGACTTCACCATCTTTAGGAGGGATAAAAGTAGTAGTTTTAACATATTTCTTCTGACTGATCCTAGAAGATGGTGCAACATCAGTTCAAATATGCTTCACACTTTTCCTTATACTATTAGAATTACCAAAGTAGTAGGGTTTTTCATGTGCCTTGGCTAAGAAGGAAGATGCTTCTTTGCATGCGACTTTATAATGCTTGATCATATAACAGTCTGTGCATAGTCCAGGTGGTTGTCGTTCATAATAAAACTTGATCCAACGACTGAGTCCTGCATTAGTTATTGCCTTCACCCCTCTTCGTAAAGGATCATAGAGATCAATGTTGATGCAGACTTTAACAGGTGTGCTACCAATTGGAATGGCATCTTTTGGTTCAATTGCTATCACCTCACCCATTAAACCTCCTAGCCGCCACGTTCATGTGTTCAGGTAGCAAACAATTGAGTTGAATCCAGAAATTCTGAAAATCCCAATGCTTTTCTGCGTAGACCATATCAGCAATGTAGTCGTGCACCACCAGTAATTGCCTATTGATGCTCCATGGCCGTTCATTAATGACCTTGTTGAGCAAAGTCCAGTTACTGAACTTAAAGATCATAATATTTGGATCTATTTCGACAATCTTCAGATCTTTTGAAGTCATAAATGGCCATGTAAAGTAAATAAACTTTTCAACCATTTCCAATGTCATCCTTCCTTCAATGATTACCTTGCCTATAGCACTAGCTTCGCAGTTATCCTCTTCACCTTCTTCATTGCTTTTATCATGCTTGAACACTACAACTTCACTGATATCACCTAGTTCTAGTGTTGCTTTTTTGAACTTGTTGACAAGATCTCCCATTTTGGAAGAGTCGCCTTTCTCCATTATTTTTGTGCAGAAACTGTTAGGGATATTGGTTTTGCCGGGATGAAAAAAGGTTTTTGTAGTGGGGTGAATATATAATTGTGTTAAAACAAAAGATATGGGATATATTTTTTGGAATATTATTACTGATATTATGGTAACAGATTGGGAATTTAGGAGCATATTTTTGGTAAGCTATGCATCTGGCATTGTATCCTAAAATAGCTAACATTAACCACATTTTCCATTTGACTTTTTTTGAATTTGAAACTGCATGTGGGCGGGGTTGTTGATGAGACTCACCGTGTTTGGATCGGAATAGTTCTTCCATTTTCATATACAACTGGTACTAACATAGATTAATCTTGCTAACAAACGATAAGGCAAACGCCATTAGAAATACCAAACACTGCATACACATAATGGAAACACAGAGAGAGTTAGAAACTTATGAAAAAAAACAAAGCAAACAACAAAGTTTTGAGAAAATAAAGAGAGATAGTAAATTTTTTAAAAATGGTGAAAGATCAAGTCATTTGAACATAAAGAGGAATGCAGAGGACTGATTAATAAACCATGAAATTAAAAATAAAACAGCAGGGAAGTGGAAGAAGATCAAGAAAAGGAATGTAAACTAATGGCTGAGTTGACTCATTAACATCTCCCGATTCGGAGAGAGTCTCTCTCCGTCTCCCGTTGGAAATATATAAAAACCAAAGATTGTGTTCGTAATAATAATACTGTATAAATACGTACAGTACAATAGATGGATGTATACAATCATAGTCCTGAAGATCTAGGAATATGTGCCCCTCACCGACTGGTGTTGTAGGACCCAACAACCGTCCAGTGGTGTTTTTCTCATGTAAAAGTCGTTTTCTTTCTTTCTTTGCTTCTTTTATTCTGTGCCGAAATAGCGAATAGATAAGGAATTTTTCTCTTTCAGTGTGGACCGTGGAGAGGCAGTGATCTGCATAGCCCCAGTCCAGATCGATCGGATAATTGGGACCATGGATGCAGAATATGGGTTGAATGCCTTGCATCGTGAGTGTGCATTTCAAATCTACATCGAATAGACGTACACACGAGCACATTTGGATGCGCATTTAAAAATTATTTTTTGACTTCTAAAAATTAAAGAGTAAAAAAGTCAATTTGGATATAGACTTTCAAAAGGAATTCTAAAAATCAAAAATCGACTGGTTGTTTCTGGAGAAGCAGGAGCGTCTTTGCTCGTAGCATCCAAACACGCTGTACAACAAGTGTTATCATTTGTGTGATTTTGAATCTGATCAACATTTGAAAATGGGCCCTAAAGATACTAGTTAGAGCACACCTTAAGGTTTTGAAAGGAGGGTTAGATATCCGGAGTATTGTAGTCCTTTGTTATCCTTTTCGAATGAAACATCATTGTTTTCAAGAGTACAAAACAAAGCTTGGCTAAGTTAGGTTAGATAAAGAGCGGACGAGATTTATCTAGGAGGGATAATCGACGGTCATAATTTTTTTAGCTAACCATTATAAATATTTTATTAATTAGTGTCTCATTAATTGCTCATGATGAATGATTAATTAATTTTTCATGATAAATGTTCATTTAACGAATCTAATAAATACATAATTTTATTAATAAATAAGTGTATTAAAAATTATATATATATATATATATATATATAAAGAAATTGGTACTGGTGAGTTTCGAACTCAGGTAACATGTATCATCACCCAATGAATTTACCACTGTACTACAGTGACCCCAGTTAAAAATTATAATAATAATTTGTAATGGTGGTAGTGAAAGAAAAAGTGGGCGGTGGAAACAGTAGCAGGTATTTGTGAGTGGTGGAGGTGGTAGCATTACTGGTGGTCAGTGACGGAACCAGGAAATGAATGTTGGGGTGGTTTGAAAACAAATTGGCTTGACTTGGACTGGCTTAAGCCTATTATTTAGGCTTGGTTTTTTGTAACCAAACACAATTGCACTATAAAATGGAAGGTTTTTTTTTTTTGGAAGCCAGCCCAAGTCACTACATAGATCCGCCACTGCTGGTGGTGGAAAACATAGTGGGCGTGGAAGGTTTTTACGTACGGTGGTGGATGTTAGTGAATAGTAGTGGAAAATAATAGTTTGTGCCTTTACAAAATGGGCAACATTTTATTGTGATAGACGTAGTTGGATGTTTTTAGCACAACTGGTAAGGACAAAACACAAATATTTTGAAGAGGATACAAATCATATAAGACAACATGATCATGACCGCTGGATCACGTCCCAAATGGGATCCCAACTATTTATAATACCCGCTCGAACGAATCACGGTTATTCGTATTTAAATAAAATTGATTACATATACATAATACAAAACAAAGTTTGGACAAGTTAGGCTAGATAAAAAACGATCAAATTTATACTTGCAGAACATAAATCTACCGCTATAAACGATCACGTGTAATTAAAATTCAATAATAAATATTCAATTGATATTTTATAATAAATATTTCTTTAATTAATCAAATGAATATATTTTTGTTGATGCACAATAAATTTATTTGATATTAACCATATTAGTAAGCATCAATGGTGGTTGTGATGGTGGGAAGTGGCGGGGATAATGGTGGTGGGTATTGGTGAGTCCGGTAGAGTGGTGACGATAATGTGGTGGTGGAAGAAGTAGTGGTAGTAGGGTGAGAAAAGGGGTCCTAAAATAAGTAAAGCACTAATGGTGGTTGTGATGGTGGGTGGCGATGGTGGATTAGCGGTGGGATAATGCTAGTGGATATTGGTGAGACTGGTGGAGTGGTACGATAACGTGGTGGTCAAATAAGTAGTGGTAGTAGGGTGAGAAAAGGTGTCCTAAGATAGGTAAATTAGTCACCCTTGGTTAATTTTTCTTTGTTTTGTTTTAATCTGATTTTAGTTTTCAATTTTTTTTTCGTTATTAATTTGCTGGGTGGAGGGTAGGAAGAAAAATGAAACCCATAAAAAAATTGCCAAACACAAGGCTACGCGCGAATTAATTGTAATCAGTTCAGTTTCTCACATCTCTCGTTATTCCCCTTTTTTGTCATGATTTCTGTTTCTGCCATTATTTCTCTCCTACTTCATGGGATTATGCAAGGATGCGCGTGAATTAATTGTAATCTATCGCGTTTCTCACATCTCTCTTTATTTCCCTTTTTTGTCATGATTTCTGTTTCTGTCATTATTTCTCCCCAACTTCATGTGATTATGCATGCTTGAGATAATAGGTAAAGAGACAAGAAAAGAAATGGATCAAGAATTAAATATTATTATAAATTTTACAAAATTAATAAACACACTATATAAATTGGGAACCCAACAATTTATATCAAAGAGAAAAATTAAATCTTAATGCTAACAGATTTTGCAAGATTAATTTAATTGATTTTAAAGTAATTTTAGGTGTTTTTAGTTTTGTTACGAGGTTGGTAAATGACCTTTGATGATATTTTTTGAAGTAGTGAACGAGGTAATTTTCACTGCCCATAGGATTTTCTCTAATGATTAACTATGTTTGTCCCAAAGAGTTGTATGACTTACATACACAATATTAAAATGTTCGAGGATAAGGATATGTTTATTAACCAACTCCTCAAAACATTTAGACCTGAAACGATCAGTTCGATTCTTCTCAGACAATTAAGACATGTATGAATCGATGGATACATTTGAAACACATATCCTTACCCGTGCCATTACGACACGGGTTGAGACCCAGTTATATACAAAGTTTCCTATGAAATGTACAAATTCTACCAATGTCTTAGATACTGCCAATGCCTTATACCGTTCGAGCTGGCCCTAGTTAGTTAATCTAGTGCCTTATTTCCTGTCCTTGCAATACTACTAGACCGATAAGATGAATAAAATGAAAAGCGCAATCTGGTTCGACAAAGGACACTATTTCAGTGTATTTTTTGCACTTCATTACCACTACTAGACCGAGTACTGTTGCAGTGCAAAATGTGCATTCTTACGGCTCTTAGACAAGAGTTCATGTTCACCACATGGCACATCAGATCAGATCTATTCATTCCAGGCCATGCATGTTTTTACCAGCAGACACCAATCTCATACCAATAAAACATTCGTATCTTAAAAGCCTGAAATTGACAGTACAAAGTTGTTTTGTCTTGCTCCCATTTTCATTATTATCATTGATTGTGTAAATACTACTCAATTTTCAATCTAACTCAGATGTCAGAGATGATAACTTTTCTTTTTAACTGTAAACTAGAAAGTGGATTGACACACCACAATTTTATCCTGCCTAAAACTGGATCCTATGCATATGCAAAGATGGCTGATCCACCTCGGAACAAAAGTAATCCAACAAGCCACACAAAAAAAAAACAAACTTAAAAGACCTGGAGGGGCCACTCAAAAGGATTTAGGGGCCAACAATAAAACAAAAAAGATCACCCAAAGGGAAAATGTAGCCAGCCCTTATCTCGCGTAATTCGTAATGGCGAAATTACCCATATATATTCGGAGGATATGATAACATTGTTACCCTCCGAATGCAATCGGAAGCCAAAATCGTTCCCATACTTCCGATTGTAGTCGGTGCAGTATTAGAATGATTTGTGTTTCATTTTTTCCATTTCTTTTTAATTTTTGAGTTGTTAGAGTTATAGAGAAGAAGGTGAAGGAAAAAAAGAGAAAACCCATTTTATCACTACAAAAATGGATGGATACGAAGAAGAAGGTGAGAATCATGACGAAGAACAAAATGTTGAGGGTTCACGACCGTTTAGAGAAGACGATTTGGGGTATATGTTGAATGATCCAAACTTTTGTGGAGAGGAAAACATAGACGACCCTTTCATGGAAGAAAATGGAGAATCGCATGATATTGAAGCTAACGATGCATGTAAAACACAGGTATTGTGTTAAGAAACTCAAATACTCGATTTGCATGCGTTTGTGTGCTTTTGTAAACAAGAAAAACCGATTATTGCATGCATTGAATGCCATGAACTACCCAGATTCGGTAGATAATTTCTAGATTGAACTTACGAATATAACACACTGAGTACCAAATATGTATATTCGGTAGTTACAAGATACTAGTTTACTGCCGAATATGAGAAAAACCCCAAACTGGTTTTCCAAAAATATCTACATTCGGTAGTTATGTAGAGTTATTTACCTCCGAATGGCCCCAAAAACGAATTCCTCAGAAAATTTCAAAACTCAGTATTCTTATCCTTTACAATCGGTAATAGTTTAACATTATTTGACTGCCGAATATAACAGTGGCCTCAAAATAAAATTTCCGAAAACTTGAAAATCGGATGTTTATCGATTAAAGTTATCTCCCGGTTATTTATATTCGACTGTTTTACTATATATTTTAGCTTCCGATTATATCATTTTTTGCACTCAGTAAACTGTGTACATTCATTTGCATAAATCGGGTGTTTTGGGTAACCGATAGGATTCCGAATATAAAGTATTCGGAAGTTTTACTTATTTAATTACCTCCGAATATATCATTTTTTTCACTCAGTAAACTGTGTACATTCATTTGCATAGATCGAGTGTTTTGGGTAACCGATAGGATTCCGAATTTAGAATATTCGGAAGTTTGACTTATTTAATAACCTCCGATTATTGTATAATAATTTGTTGCTTTCATATGCAGGCCGTTGAAGAGTTTGTTGATGACTTATATTTGAGGCCCGACACTTCCCTATACTATGCAAACGATTTGGTATACTCATTACTACTTTTTTCTTTTTTTCAAAATTTATACGTTAAATGGTTATGCTTATTAGGTTTGTTTTGTTTTATGCACGTTTAGACATTTGGAAGTAAGAAGGAGGCAAAGGAATGACTTATGAACAAGGCAAAAGATAACATGTGCGTGGTAGTTCAAAATAATCATGTTAGTGACACTCGATTTGAAATGATTTGTGAGCGAGGTGGGACGCGAAAGAGTCACGAGGGAAAGAATAGTAAGTACATACGGAAGACGAATAGGAAATACCGAAGCAATACCAAGAAGATAGGATGCCCATTTAAGATTGTCTTCTATAAGCCCGATGGTATTAAAGGTAAAGAGTATAAAATGTATAAAGTTGATAACGGTTGTCACAACCATGATGATCCGTTGGATTTAATTGGACATGTAATGGTTGCCAAGTTAAAACCACATCAAATGCAGACGGTGAGGTCTATGCGGATCCAAAAAGCGAGTGCGATCTTAAGTAAAATAAAGGCGGACGATCCCGACAACTTGTCTTCTTTGTCTACAATTAAGTCGGCCCTAGCTACGATCAAAAGGACTGATTGGGATGGTAGAACGGTCATGCAACAATCGGAGTGGTTAGCGGAGTTACACGGCTACACCAAACGGAAGTATGTTGTCGATTGATGATGGACTTGCCATTGAAAAGGTTTTTCATTCAGATTTGTTACTCAATAATAACTGAGAGAGGTTACCCTCCTTATATAGATTAGAGTTCAAACGGATCTAATTTTTGAAAATATGGCCGTTGAGGTTTCTGAAAATATGGCCGTTGAGGTTTCGTATCATTGGTGCACTACAATCGGTTGTTAACGATACACGTATTACCTTCGAATAAGACATTCAGTGGAAAACTTAAATTCTTATCTACCGATTAAGTAGGTATTTCTAAACACGACTATATTATTCGGAGGATAATTGTTTTGTAAAGTTCCGAATGTACGATGGCCCAAAAATCAGAATTTGGGAAAAACTTATACTTTTCAAATTTTGAAATTGAAATAATCGGAAGTATAATTAGTTACCCAAACTTCCGAATATGGGCTGTCTAACATTCTATATTGGCCCTTGGAACCACCTAGAGCCAAGGCGTGGTTTGTTTTGAACTTGCTATATTCGGAGGATAATTGTTTTGTAAAGTTCCGAATGTACGATGGCCCAAAAATCAGAATTGGGAAAAACTTATACTTTTCAAATTTTGAAATTGAAATAATCAGAAGTATAATTAGTTACCCAAACTTCCGAATATGGGCTGTCTAACATTCTATATTGGCCCTTGGAACCACCTAGAGCCAAGGCGTGGTTTGTTTTGAACTTGCTATATTCGGAGGATAATTGTTTTGTAAAGTCCCGAATGTACGATGGCCCAAAAATCAGAATTTGGGAAAAACTTATACTTTTCAAATTTTGAAATTGAAATAATCGGAAGTATATAACATTATATTGTCTTCCGAATAAATACTGGCCCCAAAATGAGATTTTTCCTATATCAGAAATTTTGAGATTTTTCAATATATATATATTCGGTAGTGAGTGTACTTCCGAATACTGTGTGTCTACTTAAATATATTCGAGAGACAAAAAATTCATTAAACTACCGATTATTACCAGTTTGTATCCAGGAAGATATGACCAACAATATTCGGCCGATAACCATCAAATATTTCTCCCGAATACTGTCGATGTTCTTGAGAAATGAAGAACACGACTACATTCGGAAGTAAAGGAGCATGAATATCGCCCGAATCTGGATAAATAACCGAAAACCCTAGAATTATTTTTTCTCGATTCGCCGAATTAAAGCGAAATAAACCCCAAAAATGATAGATTCTTACCTAATTGGGGCCATTTGACTTTGGAGCGGAATTTTTTTTTTCTTCCACAATCGAAAGATAATAGGAAACTGGAAGAAGAAGAGTTGAAATGAGTAGAATTTTTTTTGATTTGGTTTTCATACAGTTTTACCATAAGAGCATTTATGTAACTTCAATATCATATAGGGTACCCCTTAACTAGAGTCTTTGGCTGGGTATAAATTGATGGCCCCTAAATCCTTTGGGGTGGCCCCTAAAAACCCTAAGCTAAAAGAGTCCTTCTCCAAAATTTTGTGTTATCATTATACATACAACTCAAATTCTATGAAACATCGCTTTCACAACCAATTTAAAATTAAATTTCGAAATTATTTGCATAATTCTGCTCGATACCCACAGAAAGAAAAAAAGTTAAGTTTTCACAATGGCCATCCGTTGCAAAAGCAAAAAGATTACATGGATATTCAATGGGCAGTCCACGCTTAACCAAATGAGGGGCTCATTAAGGGGGTGGTGACGAAAGTAATCCTAAAATGATTACACACACCCAAGCTTATGTCCCATGATGTGCATCGAGGGCATGGTGTGAGAGGAAAAACAGTGGTGGGTCTCACCCTTGACCCCACCCCCTGTAGTTTTCCAGCAGGGCTTTCCTAACATCCGTTGGATCTGTCCGCCGTGCAGATCGCGGGAGATTGTTTCCGTGTATGTATCACCACTCAAAATAATAATATGCAGCGGTACAGGTACTAATAGAGTAGTAGATAGGGGAGTAAATAATACCCGAAAATACTCGGCCTGCCTGTATCCGTCCGAGCCCGCCTGTACCCGAAGTAGCCCAAAGCTTGTTATGGCCCGTCATGAACCACCCGGCCTGGCCTGGATTAATTTATTGGGCGGTCTCGGGCTTTGCGATTAATTATGATGCCCGGCGTGATACCCGGCCTGGTGCCCGGCCTGAAAACCTTCTATGTGCCATTAATCATTTAATATCCTCTTAAAAGACTTAAAAGTTACAATTTTATAATTGTCAATTTTGTGTCAAGAAAAATAAAATATATAATTGTTTTTTTACTTATAATTAACCTTTTCAAAACATTAATGGTAATATATTTTCTTATTAGAAAGTTTATTGTACTCTAATTAATTATTTATTATAGGCTAAAATTAAATATTTGTCAGTGTAATTTAAATATAAAATAATACTATCACTTGTGATATGCGATGTTGGAAAGGAAAGGATATTGTATTTAATACCGTTCATTTGAAAATTTAAACTTAAAAAAAAAAATCAAAATAGTGGCATGTCCGGCCCGATCTGGCCTGCCCGTATAAAAAACGGACTTTGGGCGGTCTTTGGGTAGCAAATTATCTACTTGTGCCCGGCCTGTCCGGCCTGAATTTGTTTACGGACTCACAAATATTAAGCTTGACCAGCACGGCTTGTCTTAGTTTTTGGGTCGGGCGGCCCGACCTGCCCTAATTTACACCCGTAGTAGTAGACATGATTTCTGCTTTGTGAAATTTCGTTGTAAAACACAATTTGTCCTGTTTCAACCACCACCGAAAGTTAGTTCCAAACCAATTGAACACATGGGCCCTGAAATAGAATTATGTCATGTCAGCTCAAAATTAGAAATCCTTTAATCAGCATACTTAGTGCTAATCCTCTTATTATTATTATACCTTATACAGTATTCTCAAATAATTGTTTTTATTTTATTGATGCAATTACTTTTGAGTACAATACGAGTATTAGTCAGCATCATTAACTACCAAAATTCTTGTGAATCCATGAAAAAATTGGTGCCGAAGAATTTCAAACCCATGTCATTCGTACCGTGGCATAATAATTTTACCAATGCACTACAATAATATCCGTTAGTTATCTTTATTTTTAGTGAAGCCTTATTGATCAGTCGTAAATCCATATTGATCATGGTCCATTATATTTTGGTATCCTTCCGTATTTGGGTCTCAGGTTAGCACGCTGCACGTCGATGTATGTGAGTCTAACTCGCAGTTAAGAAACCCGTATGCATCAATGGACAAGTTTGTGACCATAACTAAACAAGGCTGAATTGGGGGCCATGAAAATTAATTAAGGGCCGCGACACATTTTATACCCGTACCCAAAAATATATGGGGCTTCCAAAAATGAGGGTGAAATACTTATTTTATCCTTCTCTAATAAAAAAAACAATTTGAGTCGTCAGTATTAGAGATGTATAAAAAAACTACTCTCATTTAATATGAAAGGGTCGTCCGTATATAGTAATGCTTAACTGACGACCCTTAAAGTGATAGCTACAGAGAGTAAAAGGTTTTTTAGTCGTTCGGTTCTAAATATATAGAGTTAACGACTCTATATGACCTAAAAGATGGAGTCGTCATCTTTTAGGAACCTCATTGACGATTTTTCATAACTGAACAATGGAGTCGCTTATTTTGGTGCCAATTCATTGACGACTCTACATGGTCGTTAGTTAATTATATTCACGACCTAACGACCCTCACACTGAGCTGTTGCATAGTGACCATGAATCGACCACTTGGAGCACCATTCATGCGATTTGAAGAGTATAGGAAGTTTACCTGATTGTTTAGAGCTTGGGATTCCTCATTTTGAGTGTTGGTTCCTTCATTTTGAGTAATGACATCTTCATTTGCACCATTGTTCATAGCTTCCTATTTCAACATCTCCTCATCAAACATCCAATCCATATGATTAGTTGAGACAATCTTGCCATCAACGCAATCATTGTTGCTGTTTGAAGGTTCACCAACATCATTTTCTCCACTAGAATCACTCATTTCAAATAACCCTAAGTTTTCCCAACTCAACTTCTTCTTCTCCACAGCACAAAAACACAATTTTTCTTTTATCAAATTTTTATCCCTAAATCTGATTTTAATCTATCCAAATTAATTAACAACTAATCAACACTCAATTAACACTAATAATCCAGGGTAGTTTAGCCATTTCTAAAAAAATGGGATAAGGGATAACTCCCAATTACTATTTCATGACCTTTTTTATCCTGTAGCTAGGGGTCCCCAATTACTATTTCAAGGCCCCAATTCAGCCCTGTAAGTAAATTGTATGGAAATATAGAGCTCGTACAGATAAATAGCTCATTTATATCTATATTAAGCTAAAGAAGAAGATGGTGCACATATTGTATTTTGTGTGTGCGGAGATGAGTAATGAGGAGGAGTTTTGAGGAAACCATGAAAAATAAAAATGATTAATTTTGATGAACGGGAACTTTAAAGAAAGAGCAATTTAGCTCTTAAATCCAAACACATAAATTTCAGAATAAACACCACTGTAAAGCGTACCCCGAATTTGGAATTTTGCACTCGTCAAAAGACAACCAGCATATGCTTTGCCACCATACGTGCCTTAACCTTTGGCTACTATGTTTTTTGAATTTATCAGTTTAATCTCAAGATGTACACATAATAATCTCATTCATTTTTGCTTAAATTAAAACCAAACCAATAATTGGGTCATGTCCAAATATTCTTAGAACATGATTCAAATGGACGGATAAAAATTAGTATGGATGAAATAGACACCAAAAAAATAGCAAGAATGAAAATTGATTTATCCTGGTTTAAACTGAAAAAAATCATGAAATTGAAACTGGATGCATCCTGATATAAATTAAAAATAACAAAAATTATATGAAAATGAAAATAATGAAACTGTTGACATCCTGACTGCTTTTACATTCTCCTCCATTTAAACAGTAAACCAAAACTCCTAATAATTGTTTTCTCTTTCACTTTATAACAAGTATTATCGATACAACAAGATTCCTGGATTTGGCATGAAAGTTTACGCACATCGAGTTTGTGTGATATGGTGCACGATTACAAGTTTTGATGCGGATTAATATACAAGTACCATCTTGAGCACACTATTTTGTCGTATAATAAGGTTACAAGTTTTCATGCAAAAAACCGTTTACTTGACGTCTCAAATTCTTTTTTAGTTTAATTTCGGTCATACTAGGTACAACATAATTACCCACATCTTCACCAGCGTAAGGTTTTCCTTGGTGGTGCATGAAGTTAAATTCGCAGCTGATACTTTAGCTAGTTATGGTGTTGAAGCCGGAGACCGCAGAATTTGGGATGAAGGCCGGCCAGGTCACTCTCACTTGCTATTGTAGGAGTCAAAAAAATTCACCGAAAGATTATCGATTCTTGGTGTATGAATTAATGGGTTCACTCCGTGCCCACGAGAAAAATTAAATAGGTTCGTGAAATCAAAGCCTCACTTTTCAATTACCTAATCTCTTTCCCTAATCCAATTTCATTAACCCATCACTCCTCTACATGAGGCATTGTGATCTGAAAACAATTTCATGCTGATTACAAAGTATTGTCGCGTTCAGGTTTATTTGTGTTACTCCATCTACTTATATGATGTGAAAGAATACCCCCTTTGTCTATAAATACAGTATAAAGTATAAACATTAAACCGATACAGGGCTTTGGTACGCGACTTCTTTCCCAGTGATACCGTCCTTCAATGTTTTGAAGCAAATGTCATAGTCTTTCTCAGGTGGGGGATTTTCAGGATCCACCGTAAATGGCTCACTAAAGGGAATAACGCTCTTCACCTGCAAACAATTACAGTTATGGAATTTATGACAATAATTTTATGTATACTCCAATCGAAATTATATGCAGGATATGTGCCACACTATTCTGCATTTAACTTAGTGACATGATCAGCGGACATACTTGTTTAACCTAGATGACTTGGAAAAAGTTTTTGTGGGTGCATGCATATATGATACAACAGAGCCAATTGGAGAGAAATAGAGATAGACCTCAAATGTCTTGTCACATGCGTATGGGCTTTCTAAAGCAGCAACACATATGCGAGCAACCTCCTCCCTAGAAATTTTCCCCTGTAACCGTCACATAATTCTTATAAATTTCAATGGGAGGTTAAACATAATACTTAATACACAAACAAGTACCCTGGACTATACTAAGTTTATCCTTGGCATTGCCCATCGATGCGTACAGAACAACATCTAAAGATGTAATCGTAGAAGGACGTTGAAAAAAGTGTGGAAATTGTAATTACCGTAATATTGTCTCCTTGCTCGAAAATGAGATCAGCTCCAGCAGGTTCCTCAGTCAATGCACAAGGTCTTACTATTGTATAGGGAATTCCACTTTCCCTGATCAAATCCTCGCCCTATTATACCAACAGGATATGAAAATTAAAGATCATTAATTAACTAAATAGCTTAACTTCACCACTTTTGTTCTAACCACGAATATGTTCTTCCCTGGTATGATGGTAATGAGAAAGAAACCATTACAACTGAAATTACGATACCTTCAACTTAAAGGTGAGGATATAGTCAAGTTCCTTATTTAGGCGAACAGCAGGAGGTTGTTTACTTAAATCAAGACCAGGCCTGTCAGGTCGGGTAACACCAGCAGATCCAACATGTACAAACCTACAATTCAAACGAGCAAATCAGAACATGCAAAATATAAATATCAGGCACTTGTAGATAGACAATTCACAAATCCACTATAGAGTTTTTTAGTCAGGATATGACACCTGGGAGTGATTGGATCTTTTAAGTATGATTTTATGGTTGAGATAGGAAGATCAAATGGGCCTTCCTCAAAAGTTGGATTCAGTTTGCCATCAAACTCAAACTTGCTATACATGAGCTGTTACAGGTTTGACGGCATATTGTCAATAAAAGCCTTAGGGACAACCCAAATAAACAAGCAACGAAAAGGCAAGTAGAACATAGAAGCCTGCCTGCAATGATACGATTGTGCTTGGGTCAAAGGGTGGTGCTTCAAATACAGTCTTTGCTCGAAATATAGGTCGTAAAGAAGAGAATGGAAGTTGTATCTGAAGATAAAGGAATAAGTTCAATAAATGAAATCAGAAGTATTCTTTAAAAACAACAGTGTCCATGTAGCCATTGTGATGTTAGCATATTCATCAAAACAAGAAAATAAAAATAAAAGGGGGATAAACACTCACCGATTGCCATTGATCTTTTACTGTGTCAAAGATTGCAGTATACCCTACGGTATCCCATTCAGGGCTAATGCGAACAATAAGTTTATAACGGCGGCCATCGCCTTTGATTCGCAATTCAAGACCATCATATGCTGAAAGATCCTCGGGTATGGAAAAATTCTGCAAGTACACCATTTGAGTGGATCCAGTGATCCATGGGAATCAAGCCAAAAGGCCCGAAACATATTTTAGGAATCAGAACAAATTATGAACTAATACATGCGACGATCATGGTAGTTTGGAAAATAAAAGTTTAGCAAGACATATCAAGCATATTTCTAGTCAGAAAACAGTAACAAAAAGATAATAAACATGCTAACCCTTGTCCTAATACTGGTGAAACCACCATTGTTTTTGGTGGAGACAACACCTGAATCAGAAAAGAAGGAGTATTAGTAACCTTTCAAAATCAATTAAAAGTAGCCACATAAATTAACAGATGAAAACAGACATTCTTCTGTGTACAACTAAAGGCATCAATAAATTTGGAGGACAATTCAGGTGTAGACCTTTGAAGAGCCCAGTTGGGCCACCATATTCATTTCCACAGTGATCGATTAGAAATTTACTTTCACTGACACCTCCCATCACAACATCATCTAGCTCACCCCAAGCGAGTTCTTTGGATATGCTATCTGCACATTTGAAACACGTAGAAAGATGTGCAGGAACAAAATATTTTCAGTTAGACTTCAGATGTATATATGGCGAACAGTCCAAGTTTTATCGGTTATATAACAACTAGCTGAAGCTGAACAAACCTTGGAAACCAAATATCAATTTTCCATTTCGATGCCCCACACCCTTTTCGAGGGAATTAATTAAATTTTTCATTCCATTATACTCTACCATTTCAGGTGAATCACCTTTTATCTGCACGAGAAAATAAGCAACGAAGTTGGTCAGGAGCCGTTTACTTGACGAACATAAAAAAAAAAATTAAATTCTACTGAAGAACAAAACAGGCTCCTGAGACATAATCTAGTATATTAGTTCACCACCTCCGGCTCGAAGAACTTGATTCCCTGATGCACACAAAAAATAAGAATGTTAGGGTGCAGAAAGAACAAACTTACAAGCAGCTAAGAAATTATTAGCAAACATATGAAATTTGCTCGCAGAGATTCTAAATTTGCTAAGACCAAGATTCATTCATAATTTCGATCATCTGATGAGTTTCACATACTTGGCTGTACTTTTGCCTGTCTGGAGTGTCCCCTTCTTTTGGACCCACAATGACAGAAACTGCATTAATGACTTTCTTCACTCCCTTGAAATACTCAGGAACTAGAGTACTCTCCTTTGTGATATCTCCGACCACCTATGATAACACAAGAATGAACTTATTATTTTCTCCACAACAATGGAAATGCATGGGAAAATATAAAACAATCTATTTGTAACCTTATCCAGACCAGAAGAAGCACCGTTAAGTAGCTTACCAAGTCAATATCTGGACCAAACATTTTTCTTGCCTTCTCTTTATTCCTAACCTGACAGAAAAGAAAAAACATATCGAAAAAGTACTGAAAAGGCATATAACAAGAGTCTCGCATAGAGACTCAAATGTTAGTTCCACATGTAATCTTCTACGTAAAATGAAGAGCGGCGTACCAGGATTCGGACTGGGAGGCCTTTCCTGCGCAAGACATCAACTACCCTACGCCCAACACCACCTGTAGCTCCAACTACTAGGATTATATCAGATGTTGCCATTTCTTTTACCGGCTCGTTAGATGTTGAATTTGAAAGTTTCCCAACCAGAAATTCGAATAACTATATATATATTGAAGGATCTCATTAGAAAAGAATGGGGAAAATATAGATTGCTGCAATCAATTAACAGAATATGACAAGATATGTTAACCAACCTTAGCAGGAGATGGAGGTGCATTAAAGAAATATACCGTCTTCAAAAATTTCCCAACATCCCAACCTTGTCTTCCCGTCTCTGCGTATATAGACTTTTTATTTGATCTCAAAGATAAAGAAGCAAATTTGCACCCAGAAGATAAAGTTTGGAGTTTGTCACTGAGTGGAAGGAAGTGTGGAGAATGTGAAGATGACAGCAACAAATAGTGTAGAGCTTTGTTAGAGTGGCTTCTACCGATAGGTAATGATGAATATCCCTGGTGATTCAAAAACAACCTTACTAAGATTTGGTGTTCAAACTCCACTTTTGGTACAAAATTTCAGTTAGTAAAAAGTAGTAACAAGAATACTATGTTCTGTTTTCAGTTGTAGTAACATGTTTTCTCTTCAAGCCATCACCGAGATATATGGATAATGAGTAACTAATAATCTAAAGAATTTCCTTTACTTGGAAAATTATAACATATGAAGATAGTAATAAAGAAACATACTCCATTAAACTATAACATGTAACACTAGTTTACCGCGCGCGGTGGGGTGGCCGACCCAAGGGAAAAAAAGACATGATTAAAAATCAATAAGTGATAACTATAAGCTTGCAACCAAGTTTATATGCATCTAAACACGGTACGAATTAATCTAATCGAGCTGATGTCACCGTACAGTGTAAAATCACTGGATGATATTAATGGCCTGAGTTCCATTAATACAATGTGTCCAAACGAAGTTCCATTCCATAAAAAAAAAAAAAAAAAACCTACAATTTTAAAAAGGATCAAGTGGAAATACAATGGGTAACTAAGGTATCCAAAATTATCAGCCAACACAAAAACCCCTATCAATGCCAACTGCTACGCCATGTGATGTCTGTTCTAACCAATAGATAGTAAAAAAATAAAAATACTAGGACTAATTAGCGAAATCTATTAGATGAGCTTGAAATTGAGAGAAATTTGTTCACTCGGGCAGTTTGACAAATTCATGAGCATGCGCCACGATATGTATGCTAAACCACGTGTATCTCTAATAACCATGCAGCAACTTTGATCCGTCTTATATTCACCCATCAACAAATGAGTACCCATATTTCTTAAGAACAAATTTTTTTAATCTTGTAATGAAACAAAATCTTCAATTAATTTGATTCTTTCCTGATTGGAAATTAAACCAAAAGTAACGCATTTTCCTGTTTACAGAATTTTAGCTTGCAGATTTTTTACAGCAAATCCCATGCAATAAAACACCCGAAAGATTTAGGAAAGTCCACCATTATCTTAATTACCTTTCAATCTCCTTAGATTTAGTTATTGTAAGTCTTTGAAATCAAAAAGTTTTAGATATCCGATGGGCTTTTTATTTTTCTTTTTTTCACAAAAAGAATATTTTTTGGTTGGTTTTATCATCTAATTCAAATTCTTCTTAGGTTTACAGTTAACTCAATCGTACGTTTTCAGATAGATAATGGGTAAAATTAGAACCACTAGATGTTTTATGAAAACCACTAGAATTATCCAATCAAAAATCATGGTTTCTGAAATCGGAGATATGTACTATACCACTGACTATGAAAGCTAGGAAGCTAGTGTTTCAAGTACCTGGAAATTGATAATTGCAGTAGACGGCAATTTGTTTGAACAGCAACAGTAAACCATTTCTCTTCGAAACCCAAATCAGTGTTATGATACAGTAAGTGTTGAGAAACGAGGAAGAAAATTGATTTTCAAAACGTTCTCTAGAATAAATATAGACCACACGCACACGATAGTGTTGGTGATGAGATCATGTTATGTGGAGAAGATGAGTATCAATGGGCCTCCTTTCCCTTCATACGGAATCCTGTTTTGAGGTATAACTAGCTTGAAAACCACGGGACTACAGGAATTTTTTCATACGGATGGAAGCTGGCACGGTTGGTTGGTCAAAAGACGCGACTCTTCTACCGACAGCAATAAAGACGGAATTGGGCACATCTTCCCCAGCATAAGGTTAATCTCGGTGGTGCGTGCAGTTAACTTCGGAGCAACCTAATTTTGGTGTTAACTTAAAACTACGTCTTGTTTTCCTTAAGATCTGAAACAGTAAATTTTGGCTTCAGTACGTTTAAAACAGTAAAAATGTGATGCTTTCATGTACTAGTTATAAAGTAGAAATAGACTGGTCATGGTTGTAAGTATTACTATTTTCTAGTATGAATAAAACAATCGTTATTAAGCGATTTTAGGGTTTGTAAATAATGTTTTTAGTTTATCTTCAATTGATTTCATCACTAATGGCTCCTGTAAGCCAACCAGATGTTTCTGATAGCCATTATGGCATTTCTTTTGAATGGATCATTCATATCAACAACACCATCGATGACGATTTATCAAAAGTGGTCGGAATTTTCCGGTTATGGGAAGATTAATGGCTAGTAGAGGTGATCGTGATGACGATGGGCTGCGCAAATTACTCCCCTCTGGGACATGTTACTCTTAAATGTATTGTTATACAAGGATGCCTTTTGGACTAAAGAACACGGGGGAAACATACCATCGATTAGTAGACAAAATCTTCAAGCCTTGGATAAACAAAATATTGGAGGTCTACGTAGACGATATGCTTGTCAAAAGCAAAGAAGCAAAAAACCATCTCTCAGACCTAAGGGAAATATTCGAAGCCATGAGAAACTTCCACATGAAGGTGAACCCGGACAAATACACATTCGGAGTTACCTCAGGAAAATTCTTGGGTTACTTGGTAACTAAGCGAGGAATTGAAGTAGACCCCGAAAAGGTCAGAGCAATAATGGAGATGCCATCTCCACAAACTCTAAAAGGAGTACAAAAGCTAAATGGAATTTTAGCTTCCATGGGAAGATTCATAGCAAGATCGTTAGATAAATGCAAAGCATTTTTCGATACGTTAAGGAAAGGAAACAGGTTCATGTGAATCGCATAGTGCGAACAAGCCTTTCACAAGATCAAAGAATACTTAGCATCCGTCCCTATTCTGCAGAAGCCGGAGTCAAGTGAGATACTCACCCTATACCTAGCAGCAACAAGCTACGTTGTGAGAGCAGTGTTGCAACAAGGGCATGGAGAAAAGTCCGTATACTACATCAACAAGACACTCAGTTCAGCGGAGCGTAATTACACCAAGGTGGAGCAACTCATATATGCCTTAGTAGTGGCAACACAGAAACTAAGGATATTTTTCGATGCACACACCATTCGAGTTTTCACAAAATCTCAAATAAGTCAAATCCTTGACAGCACGGAGAAAATTGGAAGAGTGGCAAAATGGAATGCCATGATCAAACAATTTCACATAATCTTCGAAACAAGGAAAGCTGAGAAATCACAAATCTTAGCAGACTTCCTAGCGGACCTACCTCTCAATGACGAAGCAGAGATAGATGACATCCCAGGAATGGAGGAAGATAAGCCAGAATCAGAAGACCTCCTCAAACCGCAAAATTCACGAAGGTGGGAAATCTTCGTAGATGGCTCCTCAAACGGAGAAGGAGCAGGCATAGGGATTGTGATAACAACCCTTATCGGAGACCGACTCATCTATGCATTCAGGTTAGAATTCGAACAATACACTAACAACATCACGGAGTATGAGGCGGTCATACATGGTCTACGCTTAACACAAGAGCTGGGCTTATCGGATGTTCGTTTAACTAGTGACTCACAATTGGTCATTAGACCACTACACCAAATTCCCGGATTAGTAACAGAAATTCGTAACGGCTGAGTGGTCGTTACGAAATTCCGTTACAAATGTCCGTTACAAAATAATTTGTAACACGCTGTGGCCGTTACGGAATTTACAAAATTTTGTAACATATGTCAGCCGTTACGAAATTTTTATAGGCGTGCCAGCCACACGCTTCGTCACATCTGGGTCGTAATACCTGGAATCTGTACGTGTGCCATTCACACGCGTTTCATTGTGTTTCCACCCAAACTAAAAAACACTAGAGGATATTTCCTCCCATGCGTGTGGGATTCACATGCGTGATATGGGTATACCCTAATGAAAGCAGGTCGAATTTTCACTCGACCAAAATTCCATTATCTCTCTTTCTTCATTCTTCTTCTTCTGTTCCCTGGAGAACCATTAACAATCTCCTTTGTATTACCACCACTATCAACAACAACGTCAAAAACAACCAAATCTCTTTCAAAATCAATACACCATCGATTAGATTTCATACCTTACTTCATGAAACAAGGTTTAGTAAACTTTGAGTTCTAGATCTAGGTTTTTTAATGGGTTTTCAAAGTTTTGAAGTTAATGATTTCGAGTGAAATAGTGATATATCGAGTGGCTTTTTGGAGATGATTAGTTATTATTGAAGGAAGAACACAAATTTCAGAGAGATTGAATTTCTTTCTTCATCAAGGGAGCTTAATTAAAGGTCATGGTGATTCAAAACGATAAGTTCTTTAAACCCAATTCCATTTTTCATTGCATATTCACATCTATGTTGTTTAATTTTTGTTTAATCGAAATATTGAATTTAAGATTATGTAAAATTGATTTTAGGGTTTTGAGAGTTGGGAACTCTGTTTGAAACGTGAAATTTTTTTGGAGGAAGGGGAGAATGAGAATTTCGACAGTGTAATTAAGACGAAGAAGATGAGGGGAAAGGGGGGAATTTATGAGATTAATGGCTTAATAAAAAAACAGAATCAGAAGATCAGATACAGGGTGGAGGGAGGAGAGAAAAGAGAAAAATTGTGCTAGTGGAAGTACAAGTAGAAGAAGAAGCAGAAGAAGGCCACCTCCACATTCTTTTTCTTGTTCTGCAGAAAGGGTTTCTAAGGATAGGCTAATAAAGATGTCTGTGGAGACATCAAAGAAGAACAAAGTGAGCTCTTTTTCCATTTATATTTTGATTCACAATTACAATTTACAGCCTTGTTTTGCTGTGATTTTCTGTTTATGAGATTAATTATTTGTTGTCAATAAGTAGGGGAAAGAAGAGGAGTTTTTAAGATGTCACCAATGTGTTGGTTTGACATACAAAGGGGTGGTTGTTTGTTGCAAAAGCTGTAAAGTTAAACACTATAGTTTGACGTGCATTCATTGTTGGTAACACTCAATAGATAAGTTGTTTCGTTTTCGCATTGTTCATTAAATACATATGTTGGTGATCTAATATGAACTAATTCATGCTTTTGTGTTGTTTTTTCATGGTGCACAGGTATCCTGGGCATACAACTGAAGCGATTGCAGAGTCTTTCCCATTTTGTCATGGAAGCTGTAATTGCAAAACCATGCTTGCGTTTTTGCAACATGTCTAAGGTTGATATTTTTGTACTTGCTGTTGGCTTTATTAAAGTAAGCACTTGACCTTATTCAATTTATGAGTTCCATCCTTATGCAGGATTTGAAGAGCCAGAAAATGAAGATGGAGGCAGAAGAGAGACTTAAATATTGTAAATATTTGTTACAAGCTCTTTTACCAGTCTTAAATCAAATCCACGAAGAGCAAACAATGGAAAATGAGCTCGAGGCGAATATTCAAGGTGCCTGGCTTAAGCTTGTTCAACATTCACCCTTTTTATATTTGTCCGTTTTGAGTTAAGCAATATGTTTCTTTACTTAGAATAAATATTCTCCAAGATCAAAGTAATGTATGTTGGAAAGTGTTGGGTTAGGCTCATGTTTTTTTTTATGTCAGTCAACTGTTTATGGTCTTTCCAGTTATTTGTAGTTATCTCACTACCTTCATGTTCTTTTATCTATAAAATGGGCCTTATAGTTGAGTGTACGAGATTGCAATCGAGCTGTTGTACGTCTTCCTTCCTACACAAAGGTAAGGTTGTTATTTCTGAATGTAAGATAATGCTGCATGAATTGCTTAAACTTTATTTGTTGAATTGCCTCTTGGAAAAGATAAGCTTATGAGGTTTGCATTATGGTAAAAACCTCATAGTTAAATGCATCTTCCAGCTCTGAATTGCGTTTTGTTTTTTCCGTAGTCTAACCTAACTGCGAGAGGTTGAGTTTGCGTTTCTCAAAACTGTTTGTCATCGCTTAAGGCATGGTATAGGAGAGGGATGGCAAATGCTTCTATGGGAAACTACAAGGATGCAATCCAGGATCTAGATATTTCCATGAACATGGAACTTTCCTCCGGTGGAAACAGTAAAATAAAAGAGGAACTTGAGATAATTAAAAAACAGAGTCGCAGAGTAAAAAAATTCACCTAAGAAATCCAGCAATATGAATTGTAACTCCATTGGTTAGTACATCTCCACTGTTATCACTTTTTAAGATAAGCAGTTTTGTTATCTTTATCGTGAATTCTTGAAAATGCTCCTATTGGGCGACCTCAGTTTCTGTTAAGGTACTACGTATCTTTGGAATATGACTCATTGTCTATGATTTATGTTAAATCCTACTTAGTTGTATGATGTTAAAGAAGGTGGTTCACATAATATGGCTGCATCATATCCAAGCATTTTTTTTTCTTTCGCCTCACCCTAAAGATTGAATTATAATTGTTGAGAAGGAATATCAGTTCTAGGTAACTAGTCTGTTTGAGCAGGAATATCACTTCTAGGTAACTAAGTCTGTTTGAAATGTATTACAGAAACACAGATGATGGATGAGATTAATGAGCAGAGAACATGAAGCAGGTTCAGGGAGCGTTGTGAAACCCCATTGGAGCAGCTGCTGACTTTGATGAGTTAACCTTTTGTATTTTATTTTTGTTAAGATTAAAATTAACCTTGACCGGAGAGTGATAGTTATCTTTGTTGGTTGTAGGAGGAATTGGAATCTGAACTCGAGGAGTTGGAAGAAGCTGAGTTGGAGGAACAACTTTTACAACCTGCAACCATGGTAATCATGGTAAGACATTGGCAATCATGGTAATCATTAGTAATCATGACTTGGGTTCTAATGCTTAGTAATTCTTGTAATGGTCTGATTTTCTTTTTGTTTTTCTTACCTCACAGTTATGATGAAAAAGCTTTGACGAAGAAGATTTTGCACTCGTAGTTGCAGCTTCAGCACCTGCAACTCTACCACCTACAATTCAGACAGTTCACAGTTGATACGTCAAAAGTTCCAGGTAGCTCTTCTTTTTTATATGTTTGTTATCTTTCTGTTTACTTGACCTCTGAGCATTATGAAACAATTACTGGATGTAACTTACAATATTTGTTTTTCATAGCTGATACTTGCGTTTTTCATTTCTCTGCTTCTTTATTTTGCTTGATGCAGCTGGAGTGATCAAAGCTTAACCAAATGATGAAAGCTTAAGGGATCTAATGGTTGGCTCCAGTTGGGATTCTGATAGTAAGTGTTCTTATGCTAAGTCTACTACCAAACTCCTCTTTTTTTTTTTCTTTTCACTGACTGTCACTTGGCATTTTGGGTTTCCACTATTTAAAACTTAAAATGCTATTAGGTAAATGTAATGTACTCTTATTTGATCCTTTATCCTTACGTTGTTGGCCACTAATTGATATCTGCCAAGTTTCCTTCACATAGTTTTGTTGTATATTCTCAATGGTTGTGCTTTGCATGATTGTTTAGTTTTCTGGTTATTTTCACGGTTGCAGCAACATAGCTGTTATAAATACTCATGGATTAGAAATCATACACGAACCTTATGGCACATGGTATCCTTCTAAGGTGTCTTACTGTTGTTTTCATATCTCCTCAGCTATGCGGTGGCAGATCTTTCGAGGGGTTCCCGTCGGTGTTTCTCCGGCAACTTGAGCTGTTGGAAGGACAAGAGGGGTTATACCCCTGAAATCATATTCAATCAAGAGGTTCTACCATTAAATGGCAGCCATTAGCTCCCTTTGTAGCTGCAAGTTTTGAGTAAGTTTCTGCTTATAGTGATTTAGAGAATGAACTGAACTTAGGAACTTAGTAGGTTTCTATGGATTTCCTCAGAATTTGATACTTCACAATAACAAATCTTTTTGGTACTTAATAGAATTTCTATTCTTTTTGAATTTGTATTCTTCTTTGAATTGATTGAATGTTGATATGATTGAAAAAAGTATTGAATGTGGGTTATGGATAGAATGAAAGATGTGTGTAGGATATTTGGAATGACAGGCGTATTTCCGGCAGAAAATGAACTGCCGGTCAATATTGACCTGGTCAGGATTGACTATTTTGACCAGGTCAATATTGACTGGCAGTTTTTTTTTTGCTGTTAACAAAATGTTCGTAACGGCTTGAAGATGTTACGACTGTCAGGTTACAAAATTTCGTAATGGCTGTTGCTTGTTACGACACGCCACGTAGTAACGGCTAACGCCTGTTACGAACGCCGTTACAACCCAAAATTCGTAACGGCCCCATTGTTGTTACAAAAAAATTGTAATACCCCCTTTTGAAACAAGCACGAGCCGTTACAACCCGTTTTAATAACGGCTTAATTCTGTTTCTAATCCCAAAATTTGGTGTAGTGGACAAATCGAGCTCAAATATCAAACTATGGATCTAATATTGTCTTCGTACCTGAAGTTAACATAGGAGCATGCATCAAAGATCAACAAGGTCACATTCATACATGTTTGTCGAAAAGACAACAGACACGCAGATGCCTTAGCATTCATATCATCAATGCTGAGGGACATAAACACTATCTCTGTCCAAATTGGGAGAATCTATGAGCCTTCGATAGAAGGACTAACCTCAGAAGTTTAGGAAACCTTGGTGGTCCAAACTAGGGCCATGAGAGAAGCAGAAAAAGCGAAAGAAGATGAAGTAATGGAAGAACCAGCTAACGAAGCCGACGAGTCTGACAAAGATCAGTCTATGTCAGAAGAAAGCAACGAAGGAGAAGCGGAAGACGGTTGGAGAATCCCAATTCACCAGTACCTTGACAAAGGTACCTACCCGCAGATGTCAAAGAAGCTCGAAAACTCGAATCAAAGGCATCAATGTATAGCCTACGAGATGGAATATTGTATACAAGGTCATTTCTTGGACCTCTGATGCGGTGCCTCTCACAAACCGAAGGTATAAGAATACTGCATGATATACACAGCGGAGAAGCTGGAAATCATAGTGGAAAAGGTCCTTGGCGATCAAAGCCAAAATGCAAGGATACTATTGGCTAAGCATGGACGAAGATGCAAATAATGTAGCAAGGCGTTGCGAAAGATGCCAACGCTTTGCCAGGAAGATTAAAGCACCAGCAACGGAGCTTAACTCGGTCATCAGCCCATGGTCGTTCTTCAAATGGGGAGTTGACATTGTTGGACCCTTGATAAAGGGGACATCGAAAAGAAGGTACCTTGTCGTGGCTACGGATTACTTCACCAAATGGGTGGAAGCAAGGGATTTGGCAAGAATTAGGGACACAGATGTCTTTAAATTCTTGTTTGAGCAAATCATCTGCAGGTTCGGAGTACCAGCCGCCATAGTCTCTGACAATGGAAAACAGTTGCAAGGAAAGAACATAGACATGTTTTTTAACACATTCAATATTCATAAAAACAAGTCTACTCCAATATACCCTAAGAGCAATGGGCAAGCGGAGGCTACAAACAAGACAATAGCAATGAACTTAAAAAAGAAGCTAGGGGCATACAGGAAAAGATGGTGTGAGAAGATACACAATGTCCTATGGGCCTACCGTACTACGAGAATGACAGCCACGGGAGAAACTCCATTCTTGATAACCTACGAAGCCGAAGCCGTCATCCGGACGGAGATAATACTTCCAACAACGAAAATAGAGGCATGGGAAAAGAACCTGACAACGGATCTTATGATGGAAAAGCTTGATGATCTTGAAGAAAGGAGAGAAGTGGCTTTCCAGAGGATGGTAAATTACCAACGAAGGCTAGATCGCAAATACAACAAACGGGTAATTTCTAGAAACTTTGTGGTTGAAGAATACGTACTACGTCAAATACCACCATATCAAAGGGAGTAAGAGTGGGGAAAACTAGCTCCAACATGGGACGAACCCTACATCATACACGATATTACCGGGAAAGGTTCATACTACCTGAGGAACCTCAAAGGAGAAGTATTGCAACACCCTTGGACCGCAATTTATCTAAAGAAGTACTACCCGTAAGTGAATGGTTATTACTCAGAATAAGAAGGGAAGGGGCAATGGCCCACCATGTTCTATCCCTGATCAAAGGTATAATAAACCTAACTAATCAATGAAAGAAACTTTTTGCTAAGAAAAAGTACACGTTGATTAAATACAAGCTGGGTTAGAATAGATACCCTCCGTCAGAATTGACGATGAGCAAGGCACTGCATAACTGCGCATATGTCAATCTCGGATCCTAAGGGAAAATAAATCCCACTAAAAGGCAAATAATGAGCAATATATCCCACAAGGAGATATACCTTGTCGAAGTAAAGCAGCCATAGCGCTGAACGCGTAGGGTTACAGGAAAATTATTTCCCGCGTAGGAGCCCTCGCCACCACGGTACCTTCTGGCCAAAGGATACTTGGGTAGGATGATGAATGTTCCACCAAAGCTTAAACATACCTTAGCACCTTGTGATGACTCGAATGTGCAAATGATTAGACACAACACGTCTACATATATTCATATAATAATAAAGGTACCATGATAGTGTTACCAAAATACAACTAACATGTCTTAAAAGTTTCAGATGACAAAGGTTCAGAACGTAACAAAGAGTTGTTTCAAGGAAAGGAGACAACAAAGTCCCCTCAGCTGGGGGCATAATAAAACAAAGAAGTTCAATTGGAAAAAAAGCCAGCATAACGTGATCATGGGTAAGGAACACGGGGAAAGACAACTCCCTCAGCCTGGATCTCATCCTCCGTAAAGGCATCATTGATGTAATCAATGGCAGAACGCTCAAATTGCACCTTCATCTGTGAATCCTGAGCCTTTAGATCCGAAGCAGACTTCTGGCGGAGCTCCATCATCTGAGCGCTAAGCTGATCATTAGCTTGCTGAAGCATCTCAGCCTTGAAATTAGCAGCGACATCAAACTGGCGAGATATTTCCAAATATCTGACCCTCAAGGCGACTAATCTTGGCATTTGCACCCACCAATTGCTCCTGGAGACCTGCGGATACGAAGGGTATCAACAACAAGAAAAAGCAGTTGAAGACACAAAGGACGCTACGGGAAAATAATTATCTTAAGCTACCTCCGGCATGGCTAAGGGATTCTTATAAACTATGATGATCCTCAGCAAGATCCACCTCAGCCGCATCAAGATCTTCCACAAGGGTATCCCTTTCCGTCCGTAGATCATCAACATCTATCGGAGCGAAGCATTCTCAGAGGATAAATCTTGGTACACACTCTCTAACTCTTCAAACCTTCTTACTAAAGATGCATGAGACATGGAAGAAGGCACAGATATGGCATCGACAAGTTTGTTCTTAAGGGAACAAACCTCAGAATTCAAGACATTACGTTCCGCAGTGACCTTAGCTAAGAAAGCACAAGAATCTTAAAAATCGACATGATACTTCTTGCAAATAATTTCTTGATATGAGAGACGTTTCTCGACTAAGACAATATCCTCCTTTTTCTTTAAAATGAGACTCTCCTTCCAGTTAAGGGCTTCGTCACACTCTTTACGAAGCAAAGCCATATGCTTCACTAAGTCCGCATTATGGGAAGACTCAAGGGAAATTTGGACCTCATTATGGACGGTTACGTTCATCAGCCTATCAGATTTCTTTTGATAATACCAAACGTCGGAGGTTAACTTGGCCACTTGATCTTGGAGATACCTAAGTTCACTAGATCTACCGGCTGACAGACGAAGGTTGTCTTAGGACTATGCAACCAAAAATGAAGAAAAAGCTAAGGATAAGAAGAAACAAACCTATGACTTTGGAGGACTCAGCGACTAAGGCAGAATCAGCAGCTTTGCTCCCATCCTCAGTAACCTTAGCAACATTATTAGATCTATCAAGAGCCAATAAGAAAGCTTCCATAGATCTCTGAGTCTTCCCCAGATCGTCCTCCAACGAAGATATATTAGTAACAGAAGCAGCATCACTCGACGAAGGCTGTTGTGCAATAGCAAGCGCATATTCTTGACGAGCGCGTTCCAACAAGGCACTCAAATGAGTACACTTAGCTCTATAAACCTTGAATAAGGTGTATCCAACATCGATCTACTTGAAAATCTGCAAACGAAGGAGTATAAGAGCGGACGGAGGATCAAATTAAGAAGAAAAACAATAAGTTGAGAATCACTTACTGAGAATGCTGAAAGACGAGGGAGAAAATTGGCGTAGGTGTCCATGAAAGCCTCCATCTCTTGGATGCTACCCCTGCGGATCTCACCAAAGCTCTGACCGGAGCGAAGGAAATCAGGGTCAAAGAACAAGTCTTTAGCTGCACGATACTGGGCATATAGCACATCCAGCTGCGAAGCTATCTCGAAAGAACTACCAAGATGATGATGATCAACTCCAACAGAAAAGGGACCCTTGGAATCCCGCAGGATGGCTTCAAGAATATCGTCATCGGAACTACCTAAGATCAAGCTCTCTGACAGCTTACCTTGGCTAGGTTCAATAGACTCCCTCGTTCGTTTGAGCACGGACATGGGGCACGACTACTGAACCCTCACCACGACGAAGAGACGGCATGGTGGATGAGCTAGGAACAGAAGGAAGAGCTTGAAAACTTCCCAAATCCATGTCATCGACAGAAGGAAGATTACCCAGTACGGTCCAGTCTGGTGACGAACGTGGGGGTCCAATAGCTTCGCTAACAGGGGCAGTAGAGACAGACTGAGCACTCCCTAGTGAAGCAGGAGCAGCATTGAAGGAGAAGCTAGCTAGTGAAATCACAACCTTCTTCTTCGGCTGCGAGTCTGAACTACCAGCCCTCCCCGTGGGAGTAACAACCTTAGAAAACGAACCGATTGACTAAAGGGAGGTGGTAGGAGACGAAGGGATACTCTTAAAAGCCACAACAACAACTCCAGCAGCGGCAGAATGCTTTGCTAGGAGCAGAGAACGAAGGAATCTTCAAAGACAATGTAGGAGCATGGGCTTGGACACTAGCATGGTCGACCAACTGAGCACCAGTACCAACAAGAAGGTTTTCACCCTCAACTGAGGCATCACAGACGGGTCTAGGGTTATCTTTGGCAAAATCCTCCTCAATATCCTCCAAATGAGGCCAGTATCCACGATATCCTCCATGTCTTCGTCACCTGGTACCTCGCCAGCATCCTTAGGATCCTCATCCAAAGCATCAAGATCAATAACAGCCTTCAATTTACCCTTCCTCTGGGAAGACTATAAAGGAACACATGCGTCATCTAAGAATCAGGGGAAAGGAACTAAGGAACTTACAAACATAAAGGTATGATAATGATCCTTACGTCCACAGGTGTTTCAACCAAATCCTTTCTCTTCCTAGTCCTTGTGGCTACAGAGTTACCAGCAGGGCATGGAGAAGTCCCAGTAGAAGAAGCATGGGCAGTCTGCAAAACAAAACCATTAGAAAATCAGAAAAAAAATATCAAAGCAGACAAAGACACCAAAACATAGACGAAAGTACCTTATAAGAAGCAACAGTATTAAAAATCCAAGGACGATACCCATCATACTTCTCGGGAAAAGAACGAGCTGAACGAGGGACAGAAGGATCTGCGGTGGTGAAACCATAGGCCCAAAGACCAACCACACGAAGAGGAGTATGAGCCCAACTGTCATCATGATCAAGACGGATGCAGTCATACTTCGGCAAAGGCAGCCTAGAAGAATAAGGTATGGTAGTCAAACCCGTCTTATCAATCTCCTCCAGCAAGCGAAGGCTATTACCTTCCCTAATCTTCCTAGCAGTAACATGAATGCGACGAGGGCCAACACTCCAGGGAAGAAGGTTACCTTTTTGAATAGCATCGGCATATGTAGCATTGAATTTGGCAGGGGTATAATCCTCCTGCTTGGATTTCCCTTCAGCAAAGGGGTCATATAACTTCAAAGTAGTCTTTCCCTTGATACGATACCAACTCTCACGAAGGGCACGCCAGTAATTACCAGTATACTGCATAACTCTTCGGACCTGAGTCTTATTTGCCAGGTCATCCCGGGTAGACAAGACGTCGTAATAGAAAGGATCCTTTCTACTAAACAAAGGGAGGAGCATACCCGCGGCCAATTGGCCAACACTAATCAGAAGATTATTCTCATCGTAAGGAAAATCTCGAATAAGAGACTCGGTGAGAACATCAGGGCCGTTGATAAAGGAAATCTCAAACTTATGAAGACGAAAATACTTAACAATCTCAACAATGGACAAATGAGAAAAGTTAACTTTGTCACGCAGGTGAAGCCACTGAAGCTCAAAATGAGGAGGAGGAGGAATATCTTCAACAACAACTTCTTCAACCTCAGGGTCCGCAGATTCCTCAGGGACCATAGTCATCTCAGTCCCAGCAGGTACCTCAGAATCCTCAGGAGGAGATGGTGTAGCATCAGGATGATCCATTCGCGGGGGGGGGGGGGGGGGGGGGGGGGGGGTATCATCCTACGAAGATACCTTCGGACCCTTACGCGTAGGCTTCTTCGGAAGCCTCATAACTCCTAACACCAACAGGAAGAACTTCTCCATCAACAATGGCAGAGGAAAATTGTTGTTCATTCAACAACAAATTAGGGGAAAAAACTGACGTACTTTGGGCATGGGTTTTACTTAAAAAACCAAAGGGGACAGTTTAAAAACATCATGGGGAAAAATCAAGGACCATTAACCGCATGATCAAAATTGCAGACGAATAACAATCATGTCAGGATTATCATCAAAATAAAAAATGGGTGGAAACCCAAGTTCTCATACAGCGCGAGCAAGTAAAAAAGAACAAGAATTCTCACATGCAATTATAACATCAACATCAGTAACCCCCTAGTCAAAGAAGGAGACACAGGGCCAATCATGAAGAAAATCAAAACTAAAAAACGAGTATCACTTACTTGTACGATCAACTGTGGATCCAAAGCACTCGAAGAATCAAAAGGAAGGAGGAGCAGTTAGCAGCAGAATCTCAGTGAAAGAGATGGAGAGCGACAGTTTGAAGAAGAAGAAGAAAAGGAACTAATAAAAATTCTTTCTCTTTATTCCCTTCTTATAGGCAGCTGGAGAATCCAAAAATTTGGATGTCCCGAAATTCAAGGGGAAGTTATTGCATGAAAGGACATGTAGGGACCACCCAATCGGTACGTGCAAAAACGGCGGCGTAACGGAAGTTTTCTTCCAATTCTACCAAACGCTAGAATATGAAAGAAAAGGGGCAAACTGTGAATACCAATATTATGTGGAGCACGTGTAACGATCCTAGTGGTCGCATACAAATCCAACTATGTAGCCTTCGCTAGACAGAGGAACCTGAGTAGCAAAGGATACCTCCGCAGATCTACTTTATCTCGCCCCAAGAAAGGAGACCTCGACGGTTGAGATGAGAAGAGTAAAATCCTAGTCTACAAAGAGGCAGCTGGCGAAGGGACAGAGGTAGATGACGCATCTAATCAGCATTAAATGCACAAATCTCTTACCTACATGCATGAATCAAGGCACGTGGAGAGAGAAGGCGTGGCAGAACCCGATTGGCAGAAGCTGTCGGTGAATGAAGGTACAACCTATACTAAGGTTGGGTAGTTCCTGAAGGAACGTGGGTCAGCTGAGGTGGCGGAATGCGACTGGAGAAAGCATGCGGTGGACGAAGGTACCATTGGTACGAAAGGTATATCAGCAAATGATGGACCCAGAGGCAGCAAAGATATACCTGGAGCAGAAGGGGATATAAATACCAAGCTTCACCAACAAACTAGAGGCATTCAAGATCGAGGAGAGAAGATCTAGTCTTAATCTTATACCTCTTTAACGTTTAGAACTTAAGTATTTACTTCAACTTGAGTTCTCTCTATTACTTTGGGAAGCATTTAAGATTTTTTGTAACCACCACACCTTAATACAAAACAATCACTCATTACCCCGTGGACGTAGACAAATGTCGAACCACGTAATCTCTTGTGTCTCATGATAACTTAGAAGCTTTTACATTCTATTTATGTTCTTCATTATTATTGTGATCTTGAATATCTTTTATAACTTAGCATTGTCAGTTCAACAGAGGTATCGATACTACTTAGCATCAGATCCTCTGAGCTGTATCGAGAAAACGAGTAGTCACAACAAGCATCATAAGCATCACAAACATCACAAGCATCACTCACAGCACAAATAACACAATTTGTGGCCAAATCACTAGTTACTCTAGCCTGGAAGCTGGTCTTTCCCCTTCCAAGAAAAATTCCCAACATAATCTCATCATCAAGGAACAATCCACAGATGAAGTTTCAAATAAAAATAGATTCAGAAATTACACCAACTACAAGGAGCCAAAGAAATTTCTACCCCTGCAACCCAAGGTCCCGCAAATCAGACCCCACCTTAATAATGGTTATTTCGATTACAATGCTTCAATTACAAGGATACCTGTTCTAGCTCAGACTGAAGAATACTATCCTACAATCTCTCGAGAAAGATTTCGCATCAACTATGACTCTCTAAAGTTTACTCTTAGCGGCAGCAACAAATTTTACAACACTCTTCTATGCTTATTTTCTAACTATGGGCATAAGGCTTTCTACGATTGTTTTCTACATCAACTTCCTTTCTTCATTCTGAGACATTTCGGCCACCAACTTAAATGGGTAAAATACTTGGACGTTGTTTCTCTTCATTCTGGTATGTATCCCATTATAATCTTGACTCGGATCACTTGCTTTTGCCTGCTCATAAGAATTTGTGACCTACACCACCATAATCATACCCAGCCTGTTGAGGGTGAGTTGTTGGTTTTTTGTAGTACTACTTTACACCCTCAAAATCATATTCAAAGGATCTCCTCTACCAGGAGCTGCTCCTCTAAAAAAATCTCTATTTGTATCATGTTATTCTTACCAATTCTACTTACTAGATTTTTTACAACCCACATCTAACCTATCTGGGAAAACAATGCACAAAGTTTTCAAGCACTAGTAATGTCAGCATGTTCAAATTTCTTAAGATACAATCCAAAAAACTAACATTAATTTTTAACAGCACAACTTTGTCTTACAACATAGGAGTTTTCCATAACAAGATTAACATTACCTATTCTATAATTTGTGTCTTTGGATTTCAACATTAATCTCACATCTCTCCGAGCAACGCTTTGAAGCCTACCTGGTTAGACAATTCCTGCATCTCCAGATACACCTGTAGCTTCCTCTGCAGGCTTGGGTGCATCAACAATTGGTACATCTTGAGGTGCAAGCAAGAAGTCACCTCCCCTGGGACTGACAAATACTTTAGCGCCTAGTACTGGCAAAGGCTCATCATCTGGAACTTCTTGAGGATGAGTCACCTCTCCAAGGCCTGCACTGGCTATCTGCACAACATCTGCAGCCATCTTCCGAATCTCAGGTGCAAGCATGAACAAGTTAGGGAAAGTGACTGCGTCAACAGGGAAAGGGAGGGAATCATTCATATGAATCTGGGATTTGGCTTCTTCAGGAACTGGTGCTGCGAAAAACCCCTGACGTGCACCCCCACAAATAATTCGTTGATCCCCCACCAGAACAACTCCCTCATTGATCACAAATCGTCCTCGAGCGGGATGCAGAGCATACAGTACCCATCCATCCTTAACACCCACAAGATGGCCATTTTGCAGACGACCACGCTCTATCTGCTAATGATGATATCCATCCCCAACTACTGCATTCCTTTCTTCTACATCTCCATCCCCCTTAATTGCAATCTTTGCATCAGAAGCGCCTTGCACCTTGCTTACACCTTTACCTGGAGAAGAGTCGCTCTTACTTGCTGCATCATCCTAGTAATTTTTGCAATATCACACAATTCTTAGTTAATATCAATACCCATATATCCAATCCGCTATTTAGACCACCAATATATAACAAAATTCCCTTAAATTTCAGTGTGAATTACCTGATGCTTGGGCTGACTCAGTCTAGGCTTCTTTGGATCATCTTGAATATCATCAGGGGATCTCCGAACTTCCTCCATTGCTCGACTATTCAAAGCCTGATCTCTCCTTGGAATCTTGCTCGACATAAACAAATTGCAATTTTTCCTGGCTCTGTTTTTGAAACACTGAATGAGAAACTGAAAGAACTCCTTATTTCTTTGGTTTTATTTGGGCTGGGAAGAGCAACAGTCTTCATATCACAACCGTCAATCATCACTGGTGGCTCTCCGATCTCTTGTCCTAGATATTGGTATCTCAAGATCTTACACTTTTGCAAGCCTACTAGCTACTTACTTTGCCATAGCAAAAGTAACTACCTTTCATTGGCTCATGCAAAGAGGCAACAAACACTTGGAACTTACAATTTGACCATAACAGATGGTCGGACTCTGGATAAAACCCTATGGTTTTTACCCGTGAAACTTGATCCGCTTCAAGATCTTCTCAGACTAGGAGGGATTTATTTGCTTATCTGACTGAGAGATTTATGCACCACATTTTATTTCAGACGCAAGCTGAGTCATGTTCTAAGTGGAATAAAAATGTCTGGTGGCAGACTCACTGCCTTACTTCAGATACCTACCTCTCACCAGTCATAATCAGTAACAAGGTAAATGAGCATCAAGGTAAAAAGGCAAGAACAACAAAATTTTACTCAAATTAAGATATCACTAAAGTTTTAGAGTTCAATACTATTATCTTTGACAGGTTGCAATCCAAAGTGTCATTAGCCATGGTCGCCCAACTCAACAGGCTCTTATCTGTCAGCTCCAAGAACAAGTACGTCTGCATAAGCATCTCCACTGCAATATCTATCCATTTCGGTTACGACAAGGCGCAAAATCATCTCGTGAATTTTTTTCAAATTAAAGTTAGTCATATCAACATCATCCTCATTGTCTTATTCACTATCAGTCCTAATCCAAGTAAACATAACTCTCTCACCTATTTCATTCACTGGTCTCATAACCTTTTCTCAATGGCTTCCTCCTCCAATTCTAACCCTCCTTCCATTGAGAACATGGTAAAGAAAATGAATACAGCCTTAACCATCCCCGAGGATTTGTTTCTCAAAGTCTTCATCAATTCTGAGAACATCAGAAACAAGCAAGCCCAAGATTGGAAAGGATGCTTTATTACCAAACTCTGTAGTAATATATTCTTCCAAACATACAGAGTTAGTAACTTCATCAACGCTCACTGGGAGATGATTGGCAGAATCGAGGTTGAAATATGGAACAGAAGAAGAAACTTCTACATCCTCATAACCACTAATGAAGAAGATTATTATACTCTAAGGGATGGAGGCACTAGAGGGGTCTTTGAAAAGATGATAGTTCTAGTGGGTGTACCTACTAAGGGTCCTGAATTCATTGATGAAGAACTGTTCTTTAAGGTCATGATCTGGCTTCTAATCAAGAGAATACCCACTCATATTATACCAGACATCCTAAACATCATTCAGCCAATTGGTGTTTATCAAGGCTCAAAAAAACCTTATGGTAGAGACAGATTTGAGAAAAATGTGGAAGTCAAAATTAATATCAATGTAACTAGATCTCTCAAATTTGGGATAGAAGCTTATGAAACACCTACCCTATCTCACTGGCTAGAGTGTGCTTATGCTCTCAATGGCATCAAATTCTGCAAAGTCTGTAGATCTCTTGATCACCCAAGCCCTCCTTGCCCTGCACCTCCAAACCAAAACAATCCTGATTACCATCACTTACCAACCCCCCAGCAAACACCTGCACCTATAACTCCTAAACAAAAAGTGGTTCAAGCTGGAAAAGATATTAATCACATGCACTACTTTGATGCTGATGTAGCTGCTGTGTTTGAAGCAAAAATGAAAACTGCTAAAAGATTGGACCTTGAAAAGTCAATAGCAAACATTGCTTCTACATCTAACAATTATATCATCTTTGGAGCTCAGAACCATACTATTGAGGTTCAGTCCCCTACTGATGAAGCTCATGATTCCCCTCACCCAGATGTCTTGGCCTGTCAAATTAGACACAAAAGATTAGATTTGGCAAAAAATATAGCTAGCTCTTACAAGAAAAAACTACCAAAGTGGAAAGAAGCTTCCAGAACTACTCCAAACAACAACATCTTAAGTAAAAATGATAAGGATTCAGTTGCTGCTGACCTAGCTGCTGTTGAGCAATTCTTCTCAATCATCAATACTCCAAAATTCTTACCCACTCATTCCCTTCCTACCTTAGCTCAGATCAAAGCAAATATGGAAGCTGATGCATCTAAGAAGAAAAAAGCAGCTTGGAAGACAAAAAAAAAAGGATCACATTTTTGAGAGCCTTGAGGATATCTCTCTCAGTACCTCCTCCACCCCTATTACTGATACCAAGAGAAAGAAGGTTGTTCCAAATGAAAAAAATGATGTTATAAACATCATAGACATGACAAGTGCAAAAAGATACAAGGATCAGAATGACTCTACCCAGGAGCATATGACCAACCACCTCAATATCTTGGTTAATGAATCTTTGGATTGCTCTGCTGTTGGAACAAGGGTATTCAATCTCAACCTAGTCTCTGATTGTCACTACTTAAAGTTTTTTCATATTACATCCCCTGTGCATTCTATACTACATAAGCATTATGACAGCATTACTAGAAGGCTTATCTCCAAGTATCCAGCAGTGTCATATTTTTGGAAATTCTTCACTTCCTTAGCTTGGAATTGTCAAGGATTGGGCACTAGGGATGCTAAAAGATATCTCAATGACATGATCAATAAGCTAAATCCCGACATCATATTCTTGTCTGAAACTAGACAAAAACATGATAAACTCAAGAAAACTTTACATGACTTAGGAATCAACAATATTTGGTATGTTAACCCAGGAGGGGAAAGTGGCACTGCTGGTGTATCAGATTTGATATGGAAAAGCAATCTAACACTGGAAATCTTAGATTGTTCCATAAACCATATTAATGTTGTTATCAGAATTGCCAACAACCCCCCTTGGCTATTTACAGTCTATTATGGTAATCCTAATGACACTCAATCCAAACTAAAGTCTTGGAAAATTCTTGAGCAAACTGATAGCTCTAATAAATTACCTTGGCTAGTCATTGGAGATCTCAACCTCATTCTCCATGATACAGAAAAGTTCGGTACTCACCCCATAGATGCTACTGAAGCTTCAATATTCAATGAAAAGGTACAACATTTAGATCTCATTGACCTTGGGTTCTCTGGTTGCCCTTTCACTTGGTAAAACAAGAGAAAAGTCCCTGCTCTAACTGAGCAAAGAATGGATAGAGGTCTAGTTAATGAGAGTTGGTTGTATATTTATCCAAAAACCACTATCGCGAACATGCTAGCCATTGGTTCTGATCACCATCCCATCTTATTAAATTCTAATCCCCACTGGAAGAATGGTAAGATTCCATTCAAATTTTGAACGATTTTTTGGGGACTACTCAAAAAAGGTGGGGACTACTTTGTGATACAAATGCCCCCTACATTATAAGGGGTGTCCTAAAAGATTAGGGAAGACTAATCTGCCCTTATTCTAATTAAGGTTATAACTAACCCTAATAACCCACTAATCTAACCCACTACCCACTAATCCAACCCACTAATTAAAACCTAATTAAAACCTAAATTAAAATAAAAAAATCAGTTTCAAAACTGATTCTATGCTTTTCTTTCTTCATCTTATTCTTCTTCTCTTCTTTTCCTCTTCTTCTTCTTCGTAGACATCGACGTTAATCGTCGATTCGAAAAAAATTCATCGTCTATTAATCAATCTTTATAAGCAATGCGTGCCAAGAAAATACCCAGACTTCCAGGATTGAGTCCGGGACTCCCACATATAGTGAATCTCCCAAAACAATTGCTAATTCAAAAAGAACTTGAACCACCATTCAGAGGCAAAATCAATCATCCAACAACAACCAAGAAGTCCGACTCAAGTGAAATGCAAATCCGCTGGTAATTTCCTTCATACCCATTCTTTTCAATTCGTTATTTGTTGAAGAAATAGATTAGAAATCATCAAAACTCATTGAAAATGGTAGTTACAGTGGATATTTCGGCTAGGAGAGTTTTTTGTGTAACCCTAGAATTGCTAACCGAACTTCCAAAAATAAGAACACTTCGGCGTGCTCGCAAATTGAAAAATATCTGGTGACCGAACTACATAGTTCGGTCTGCTCGCAAAAAAATCCCTCGTAACTGAACTCAATTTTTCCTTTGAAATAATGAGTTCGGTTTTGTCGATAATTTCTCTTGCTAACCGAACTTTTGAAATATTTAGTTCGGTGTGCTCGCAAAAAAAACTCTCGTAACCGAACTAAATTTTTCAAAAGTTAAGAATGAGTTCGGTTTTGTCAATAATTTTTATGGCTAACCGAACTTTTGAAATATGTATTTCGGTTACGATGTAAAAATATTTGGTAACCAAACTATAGTCTGCTAACTTCAAGTGTTGTGTTTACTTTATTCTTTACTTCTATTTGATTTGATAACACAATAGTCTCTTATGTTTAGCTAATACTTTGGTTTTTGTTCATTAGGAACAAAGGAAAAAGATTGAGATTACAACTAGATGAGGATTTGAAAACTCCCACCCCTTGTGGAGCAAAACATTTAGATTTACGAAAATGTGATGCCACAAATGCTAAACATAGAGGGGGCTTGTTACCGGAAGTCTTCCAAGATAATGTTCGTGATGTAATCCAAGATGTCAATGAAGTGGTGATGGAGAATACAATTGATAATGTTATTGAAGAAGAGAATGATGATGAAGAAGAGCAAGGAAACGAAGACCAAGGAAATGAAGAGGTTGAACAAGAGCAAGGAAATGAATACCAAGGAAATATAGAAGAAGAAGAACTAGAACCTGGTAAAGAAGGAGAAGGACAAGAGGAGGAAGAGGAGGGAGACGATGAAGAGGAGGAAGATGATGGAGAAGAGGGAGAGGATGATGAAGAAGAATAGGAAGAGGATGATAATGAAGAAGAGGAAGAAATTGTTCCTGCTAAAGATACTTACACATTCCCCATGTTGATTTGTGTTTGCCACCAGAGGACCCAAATTATGGTACTCCAAATGATGGAGGGGCAACATTATTTGGATACAAACACTCATGGGATGCGAAGATCTATGCGACAAAGGTATTTTTTAAGTTCATAGTGTTACATTCTTTTCGTATTAATAATGTTTTGTCAAGTATTAATAGTGTTATATTCTTTTCGTAAGATCATAATGATGTAGTTCGTCTTATTAAACGTCAAAAGGCGTCCACATGGGATCTTTATTTGGAGTATGACGAGTTTGTAGACAAGGTTAAAGAATGTGTGTTATGAAAGATATTGAGTTAGCACATGTGGAATTTGACATTGTTTCCATATCCGCATTTCTCGAGAGGTATTATACCGAGACATATACTATGCATCTTCCATTATGCGAGATGGGAATTACTCCCGATGATTGCCATAATATCACCGGATTACCAGTGGAAGGTAAATGTCTTCGATAAGGCTACAACCCCTCAATGAGTTATGAACCTCTTGAAGATTTGGCTCTAAAATGTCTAGGATGGGATGCAAGAAAGTCTCAATGTGAGTTTAGACGTGCTGTGAGGTCCCCTCAACGTGGAGATGAGTATAATCCAAGAGAGGAAAATGGAACATTGAAGAAGAAGGTCAAGAAGTTCAAGTTGGTAAAGTTGAAGGCAACATTTGGAGAGATAAAAAAGAAGGTGGAGAAAATAAAGTTGGTGATGGACAGGGAGACCCTTAGGCATCATGTCACCGCTTTTTGGTTATATATGCTAGGAACTGTCATTTTCCCCGACACCTCTGGAAATAGGTGGATGCACATTATCTACAGCTTTTGGAGAATCTCGATGATATGAACAAATATTCTTGGTCCACTGGTGTGCTTGCTTTTGTTTTAGAAGAGATGAGCAAAGGGTCGAGGATTAAGTGTAATCAGATTGGAGGTTACTTAACTCTTGTTCAGGTGAGTTTTTCTACATTGTTAATTAGCAAATTATTCGCAAAAATTTTCTGCTTCCAATTCAATTTTCATGTACATGGATATTTTCGTATTTTCACATAGGTTTGTCTAACCTACAGCCGAAAAATGGTTGTTTTGGATGCACAAAAGAAGTTTAAAGAAGAGCAGTTGACTTCATTGAAGGAGAAATTGGATAAAATTACGGTGAACAATGTGGTATTTCACCCATACGCCGTACTCGATGATGTCTCTGTAGATGAAGACGACTTGAATGCTTTCTCTAGCGTCACGCCTTACTATGGACCAATTTGGTATCCTAATGGCTAAGCAATATGTAATCCAAGGAGAATACTAAGACAACTTTGTTGCGTCCAAATGGATCCCGACGTGAAGAATGAAAATTTCACTTTGCAGGTTCAAGGAACAAAGAACACCGAGAAGTATTTTGAGCCAAATCATGAACCAACTCCTGCGGTAGCACATTGGAATGCACTTACTAACTACCACATACCAAGAGGTGATTTGTACCTTGTGAGGGAGATGTAAATGCATGTGAGGAAGATTATATGGAGTTTTATGAAGAAATTAGTCATCCTTTTGTGATAAATAAAGAATAACAAGCTAAGGCTGATACGGCAAAGGGAAAGGAGAGGGAGGCTAAGAGATTTCAGAAGTAGATTCCTATTTGTGGAGAAGAAGCAAAAAGGTTATGGGATAATGTGGTAAGAAAATTTCTTTCTCTTATACTTTTCGGTTGCTTCAAACTATTGAAAAAACATTTACTTGTGCTTAAAACTGGAATTAGGTGTTCAAGGGTTCGAAATTGTTGAAGAAATGGATGGCTAAAATCAAAAGTGGAGAACCGATGGAGACTAAGGAACAAACCGCCTACTACAAGCAGTGGGAGGGTCTCATAACTAAAAGAATGGTGGATCCAAGTATGTCTAAGCAACTGAAGAGGGGTCGACAACCAGGAGAAGGTTCAAGTCGTGTTGTGGACGAAACCGGTGGAGGAGATGAAACCCCAAGTGATGAGGAAGTTCGTCCCAAAACTCGTGCTAAACAAGGAGGTGGTAAAAGGGGTCCACAACAAGGAGAAGGTTCAAGTCGTGTTGTGGAGGTAACTGCTCAATGAGATGATACCACAAGTGATGAGGAAGTTCGACCTAAAACTCGTGGTAAACAAGGAGGTGGCAAGAGGGGTCGTAAAACTGGTCGTTAGTGATTTCGTATGATTTTAGTTTCAAAAGACATCTTAGTTATGGATTTCGTATGGTTTAATTTGGTATGTTTGTGTGTTTTAATCAATTACTTGAGGATTTCGTAGTTTGGTATGTATAACACTTTTATATTTGTTTTAGAACCTTGTTTGTGTTTTCAATTTTTATTGGATTTGTGTTTTCAATGTTATAAGACTGAAATGTTGAAATACAGTATGTTTTCGGTGACCTGCAATTTTTAAATTTGTAACCAAACTTGCAGTTCGGTTACCTGTGATAAATTACTGGTCACCGAACTCTTTTTTCGGTTACCTGGTAAAATTCTACCAGGTTGACGAAGTCATAGTTCGGTTGCCTCGCAACATTTTCACGGGTCACCGAACTTTCCTGTAGGCTGAAGCAGTTAGCCTTCATCCATATGATATTAGTTCGGTTAGAAAAACATAATTTTTCTTGTAACTGAACTCACAGTTCGGTTAGCAAACCATTATTTATTAGGTCACCGAAATGTTCTCTGGAGACTCAAACTTTTGCCATTGCACATGTTGGAAAACTCATTCTATTGATGCAGAAATCACATAGACCAACTCTAAGGTTTGCTTTGGAGTGTTTTTGAAATCGTATATATGCTTAGTTTGGCTGTGAGCCTCCACAAAAAAGTTCGGTGACCACTTGTATTTGTCATGTAACCGAACTCGCAGTTCGGTTAGAAGACCATTATTTCTTAGATCACCGAAAATGTTCTCTGGAGACTCAAATTTTTGCTATTGCACATGTTGGAAAACTCATTCTCTTGATGCAGAAATCATATAGACCAACTCTTAGGTTTGTTTTGGAGTATTTTGGAATCATATATATGCTTAGTTTGGCTGTGAGCCTCCACAAAAAAGTTCGGTGACCACATGTATTTTTCATGTAACCGAACTTGCAGTTCGGTTAGCAAACCATTATTTCTTAGGTCACAAAATGTTCTCTGAAGACTCAAATTTTTGCCATTGCACATGTTGTAAAACTCATTCTCTTGATGCAGAAATTACATAGACCAAATTTTAGGGTTTTTTTAGGGTGTTTTTGGAATCGTATATATGCTTATCTTGGCTATGAGCCTCCACAAAAAAGTTCGGTGACCACTTGTATATGTCTTGTAACCGAAATCCAAGTTCTGTTGGATCACAAGTTTTTCTCTCCTAACTGAACTTGTAATTTTGAAATTTAAATGTCCTTTAGCTGACAAAAATATAGTACATAATTTTAAAATTATGTACTATATGTATCAAGTAACGTCTAATTTTATAGCCGTTATACACCCAAGTGGTATATATATGGTGTTTCATAGTTAACATTTTGTTACAAAATTTCCTACAAATAACAGCTACTACTCCTAAATTTACTCTATACGAAGATCTTTCTTTTTGCAGAAACTACATATTATACTATCCAAAGAGGGGTGAAGAACGAAGAATGAATGGTATTATGAGTCCAAGTTATTGGGAGAAAATTCATGAGAAATTCATCTCCGACACAACAAACCCTTATAACCGTGATCATCTAGCTTTGTTCATTCGATTTGGAAACATTAGAGATAGAATTGTGGAATTTATGGCTTTAGTTCGTATTGTAAGGAGGTATCGACTAAGGGGTGAAGGATTCGACGAAATCATTTTAACATCAGAAAATGAATGGCGAAGATGGAAGAGAAAGGATTTCAAATATGAATATCATTTCTGCCTCCTTAAAGACTTTTTCATAACGCTTTTCGGATATTAGATGGTACGTAATTTTATTTTGGGAAGTCCTGTAAAAGTTCGGCATTGTCCTGTGATTTCATATCCTAACCAAACTTCTGTCTCGTACAGTTCGGAATTGTCCTGTAATTTCATTTCCTAACCGAACTTCTGTCTCGTACAATTCGGCATTGTCCTGTAATTTCATATCCTAACCGAACTTCAATATCAAATTCAGCAGTTAAAATGTTAGGCTTCTGAACTACAGTTCGGTAACCTGGTAAAATTTGTTCGGTTTCCGAACATGTTTTCGGCTACCTGCAATATTTGGGCAGCTAACCGAACAAGGAGTTCGGCAATCTCTGTATTAAAATCTGCCAACCGAACTATTATCTGGCAACTACATAAAATACTAACATTTTCTAAAAAGTTAATACCACTTTTCAAAAAACATAGTATTCCATTGATAAGCATACTTAGTTTCATTACATGTGTCATTTAATCATCCGCAAGTGAAATTTTTCCTTCATGTACAATTTCTTCCGACTTCTTCAAAGCATTCCACATCTCCATGTTAGACTCATACATGATACACCAACCCAACATTCTATCTGGATTAAATGCAGGCCAATAAGAGGTTCCACATATTGGAGGCAATGGATAATCAGGTTTTAATCGGAGGCTTATAAAGTGGTTGTTGTTAATCAATGCCATCACACATCTCTTTCGTTTTAGTTGCTCGACACATATGGTTGTTTTCGGGGTGAAGGTGAAACTAGCATATTTTGAGAAATAATGAACCACATAATTGAATGCCTCGGCGATTAAGTGTCCACATATAGGCATGCTCATCCAATAATACGATGTCATCGGATGGGCCCCATGAAGACGAAGTTGATACCTAACAAATTTCTCATTGAGACTACCCTCCCCATCGCACAACATTGTCTTGTAAAAGTCCGGATTCTCCTTTAGTTTGGACAAAAAAATTTTCCTTATATGAGTGATTGCACACCCATTATTTCACTTGGAACCTTCGATGAAAGGCCCAAGTTGTTGATTGACAACATGAAAACCACAATTACCATCCGGAGGAACGTCGTCGGTGGATATAACGTATTCTCTAATGTATAGAGGTAGCTCATTCAAATAGTGTTTATTTGGAGCCTCAAGCTTTACGTCTAGGGAAGATGGTTGGATGGGGCACATTGGATACTTAAGCTTCACGTCGCCGGAATATGGTTGGATTGGTTGTAATGGACACAACAGACCTTTTTTCTTCATATCTCGCTCACTTGTTTCGCCGTTCTCCTCAATACTCCTACCCCGTTTCTTGGTTTTCTCCTAGTACATTGCCGCGGTATATTCATGGCCACAAGGATCTTTAGTATTTGCATTTTTCTCACTTTTCTTCTTACGTAACACCTTTGCATATTCTCGTAGTTGCTTTTTAGTTTCTTTTTTTCTTGGTCTACCTTTCGGTTTGCCTTTTGCCGGTTCATAGACATTCTCTTGCGTTTTTGGATATATAATCTTGCTCATGTCATCCCAAAAGATTTGTTTTTGGAGGTTGTTCATGCCACAATACATCTCTAATACGGTTCTACCCATCTCATTATCACCAAACTCTTCTTCGGCTTGTTCTCCCTTTGGAGGAGGGATGAAACTTAGATGCTTCCAAAATGGATCAATGTTGCTCGTAGTTGATTATCATATGGAGACAAGTGAGTCCCCTATACTTATACATGTTACATACACACACCTCATCCACCTTGGTTTCCCACTTATCAATCAACTCGACTTCTATAATCAACAACTCCATACATTGCCGAGATACGTTGTAATGGATCCCCTTGAATAATTGTGGTCAGCATATTTTCCGTTCATTTTGAATATACGGCTTTTTTGGAACTTCTCTTTAATTCTATCAATGTCACGCTTGAAATAATTTTCCATAGCATTCCACACGGTTACGAAGTTATCAACACATCCAAATAGATTCTTCTTCAATCGGTAGTGAACCGACTCTACTAAACTTGTCGCTTGATTTCCCAAGTGTTTATATTGGTTGGTATAGGCATAAACAAACCTCTCTTTGTGTGGTTCCAACCATTAGCGAAGAACATACGATACAACACCGGGGTAATCGGGAGTATCCCAATGGGCGATAAACTCCGCAAGATTTAGATAATACTCTTCCTCGGTAAGGGACCAACACAATGATTCTCATTCACCGTTGAATACAACCTATTTAGCGTAATTTATATCATATTGTTTTTCAACTTTCTCTTTTGCATCCGCTCGATCTTTTTCCTGTAACATCTTAATTTCTTCATATCATATTTTCTTGGGTGGATAAATTATTGGCTTGCACCTATTCATCAAATTACACCATATATGGAACGTACAAAGCATATTATGTGCTAGTGAGAAAACTTCCTCTATTGCATTCATCAATGCGACATCATTATCCGTCACTATAACCCCGAGAATATCATCACCTAGGAAGATTGCCTTAACTTGTTTTAGTGCCCAAATGAAACTAGGTTCTTGATCATCTCTTAAGAAACAAAACACCACGGTAAACGGTGACTTCTTCGAAGTACGCCCAACAATATTCAACAATGGCATCTCATACTTGTTCGTCTTATAAGTGCAATCCATTATTAGAACTTGATGAAAGCATTGATCCAATTGAACACTCGTCGGATGCGCAATAAAGAGTTGTGTTATCTCTCCTTCCGAATCCACATCCTTTTGAACCGCGTAGTTTTCTCTTGGGCCAAAAAAAAACAATTGTTGCATTACTTGTATATCTCTCCATTCCTTCCTTCGAATGATCTTAATTGCATTGTAAATTATGGACAAAGATGAATGGTTATCCTTGTTATCCGCCTTTAGTATTTGGAGCATTTGAATCGGTGAAATACCGATTGTCCTCATTTTAGCTACCTTGTCCATCTCTTTAGGAGTTATCTTTTCCGCCATGAAATGTCCTTCAAGATGCTCCGGACGAGGATGATTATGACAACCTTGCATAACCCTGTAGAGAACCCATCCACCCTTATCTTCGTTTAAATTAAATGCAAGCTTGAATGGGCAGTTAATCTTCTTTGAGAAAGTTTTGTTCTTCCTATTTGTCTTTCCTTTATAAACATAACCCTTCCTCTTGTGGATTTTCTCGGGATCATCGATCCTCTCACAAACAATTTCAAAGAGAGTTTTTCTTTCTCTTCTATTCAATACTAATACGCACATGTATTTTTATGCATGTTGTCTAGCCAAACTCTTTGCATCTTCCGGATTTGTGAATACCAAGTCATTCATGTAGTGATGGGATGTGTCATCGTACAAAATACCAATTGGGGAAGGTTGGTTTTCCATTGGTTCTATTGGATCACATGGAACCTACAAGTAATAGCACAATGTCAATACCATAAAAAAATTCCTTACAAGTTCGGTAATGTAAACTTTTTTATCGACCCTACCGAACAAAAAGTTCGGTTATGTAGTTTCTAGAAATAAATTGGGGCCTTACCGAACTCGATCTTTAGATTTTCTATGTACAAGTTCGGCAATGGAATTGAAAAACTCGACTAAAACGAACTCAAAGGTTCGGTTAGAAACGCTGTATTTATATTTTCTGCGACCTTACCGAACAGAAAGTTCGGTATCAAAAGTGCTGATATCTACTTAACCGAACAATGCACTGTAAACTCTATAAAAATATTTCGGTTACATGTTCTGGAAAAACATAACCGAACTCTAAAAAACCACCATTAAAATGTAGTTCGGTTACCTGCGAATGTTAAATTTAGTAACCGAACTACATATTAAGAACGGTTCGGTTACCTCGCAAGCTAAATTGGTAACCGAACTAGGTTGACCTGACCGAATTTTTTACAGAAATTTTGATTTTGGCCAGATTTTTGCACAATTCAAGCTACATTAACTAAATATGAGGCATACCTGAGTACCCGTAGCTTCATCTTCAGGTTGTGGATGATAAAGTCCATCATTTGTTTGGTTAGCTTGAGATTGGGGAAAAAAGTTTTCATCATCTAACAAATAACTCATATTTGGATCATTAGAAGTATTGAAAAATATACAATGAGGTGAAGGGGGTTCTGATTCTGATGTATCATCACATGAATCACTCGAATCACAATTACTAAACTTAAAAAAAAAAAGATTTTTTTGGTTCACCCATCTTCTTCTTCATATTTCCTTCTTCTTCTTCTTTCTCTCAATAATAATGTTATAATAAAACAATCCCACTAATATAACTCACTAATCACTAATTATTCAGTTACTAATCATAACACTAACACTAATTAATCATCACACTAACTAAGTTAATCATTAAGGGTAAAATAGATATTTTAAAAAAAATCAGATAAGGGGTGATTTGAAATTACTACCAATAACCACCCCAAAAACTTAAGAATAGTCCCCCCATTTTTTGATTAGTCCCCAAAAAATCGTTCCAAATTTTTTGGTCCATGGTTCAAGTGCTTTCTCAATTTCCAGAAAACTTAAAGACATCAAATTACAAATTAGAGTATGGAAACATCAAAACCAACATTGAACAATGCAAGCAACACATAACTTGGCTACATACTCACTACTTCAGAACTGACAGGGGACAAGCACTAGCTGATGCTAGAAAGAAGCTAAAAAACTGGCATGACATAGAAGAGAAATCCTGGAAAACTAAGAGCAGGGATCAACTCATAAAACTGGGAGATCAAAACACAAGTTACTTCCACAGGGCCACAAAAAGTAGACAAGAAGGAATAAAATAGAAACTATTCAAACTGAAGAAGGTAAATGGATTACTGAGCATCAGGAGGTTAAAGACTGCTTTACCAACCACTTCTCCCATATGGAAACTGCTGATATAACCAACCCCTCTTCTGAAATAATCAACCTTATCCCTCCAACCATAACTGTAGAAGACAACAACACCTCAACAAAAAACCTGAACCTGAAGAAATTTAAAGTTATATTATTTAGTATGAAAAATGACAAAGCTCCAGGGCCAGATGGATTCCCATCAAACTTCTTTAAACTCAACTGGGATATTATTGGTAATGATATTGTCTCAATGGTTCAACACTTCTTCCTCTCTGGGCATATGCTAAAGGAGATGAATGCCACCTTCATAGCTCCCATCCCCAAGGTAGATAACCCTACTTCCCTCAGTCACTTTAGACCTATCATCCTCTGTAACACCACCTAAAAAATCATATTTAAACTCTTAGCTCAAAGAATGAAGCCCTTACTAAACAAAATCATATCCCTTTACCAATCTGCCTTCATCTCTGGAAGGCAAATATCTGACAACATAGTTATTGCTCATAAAATCATTCACTCCATGAGGTCTAAAAGAGGAAAAAAAGGCAACTCTGGTTCTATGGGAATAAAAATTGATATGGCAAAGGCTTTTGACAGAGTGGACTGGGGCTTTCTACTGACAATCATGAAGAAAATTGGATTTGATGATCAGTGGTGCAACAATATCTATAAATGCATATCAACCTCCACATCAGCTGTTCTCATCAATGGTTCACCTAACAAGTTATTCAAGCCCTCTAGAGGTCTAAGGCAAGGTGATCCTCTATCACCTTATCTGTTTTTATTCTGCATGGAATCCCTCTCAAGAACTCTACAGCATGCTGAGGAGATGGGCATTATTCATGGGATGAAGATCTGCAAAGAAGCACCTTCTATCATCCACCTCCTATTTGTAGATGACTACATGATCTTCTGCAAACCAAACATCATTGAAGCTCAAAATATCATGCAGCTCCTGGAGACTTTTGGAAGCACTTCTGGGAAACTAATCAACTTCCACAAATCTGGAGTCTTCTTCAGAAAAACACTAATCCAGATCTCATACCTCAAATTAGCACTACTATGGGAGTTCAAGTCCTTCAGCTAGATGATAAATACTTAGGATCACCTCTTTTCACCCATAGAAGCAAAATCAATTCCTTCAAACCTGGAGATGAAAAATTGAAGCTAAGACTCACTGGTTGGAAACATACACCCCTTAACCCTGCTGGCAGAGAGGTAATCATCAAATCTGTAACTTCTTCAGCTTGCATAAGAAAATTTGATGGGATTTTCTAGTATCCATGGAAACATACACCCCTTAACTGCTTTAAGGTGCCTAAGAAAATCTGCAAAGAAATTAATAATCTCCAAAGAGACTTCTTATGGGGTAACAATATAGAAAATCCTTCTGGTTATTATCCTAAGGCTTGGACAACAGTATGCAAACCAAAATATTTGGGAGGTCTAGGATTCATGAATATGAAACTATTTAACAGCTCTATGATAACAAAAATTAGATGGAGACTTGAGCAGGATAAAGACTCTCTATGGTACAAGCTTATGGATGCCAAATATCTTCTAGGCAGAAATTTTCTTAGCATGGATACTAAATCAAAGGATGGGGACTCTTGGATATGGAAAGGAATCCTAGAAGGCATAAGCAACATACAACAACACTTCTCCTGGAGGATTGGTAATGGTAGAAAGATCCAAATTTGGGAAGATCTATGGATCCCACATACCACATCAAAACTTCAAAAACCATAACATTGCCCACAATACATTAATAAGCTAGAATCTTTGATTCTTCCAGATGGAAATTGGGATGAAGCTCAAATCTCTAACCTCTTCAGCATGGAGGAATCTTCTACAATTATTGCTCCGCAGACACACCTAAATGAAGAAGACAGAATAATATGGAACCTTAATAATACAGGAGTTTTCTCTGTCAAGGAGCTGTACAAGGAAAAAATATATAATCTCTACAGAAATGATACTCCAACTGGAAATTGGGAAGCCATATGGAACATGGATGTGGCTCCAGTCATCAAAATATTTATTTGGAAATGTGCACATGGAATTCTTCCCACTAATACCAAAACATCTAGCATACTTCAATACATCAATCCTTTATGCACTGTTTGCAATAGTGGGGAAGATGAAACCATGTATCACATGTTCCTAAATTGCACTACTACTACTTTGGTGCAGGAAATTCTTGGCACCTCTCATCCTCTCTTTGATAACAACACTATCTTCATTGACTGGCTGAATTCCTGGTTTCAACTAGGAAACACTGAATGCATCATTTATGCCACCACTTGTTGGTATATCTAGAAAGCTATATGTGATTTTATATTCAAACAAATTCAGCCTAATATGGGAGTTATTTCTCTCAGAATTAAGCAGCATTTGTTCATTCATAATAGAATACATGCAATGCCAGATCACATCCTGAACAACTTCCCTCTTTTACCAGAGGAAACTGACACTGCTTTGCAACAAACCAATACTCTTTATAATTGGAATGCGGAAGCAGGATTTGGGAAACATATCAGTATATGCACTCTGCAAGATTCTGAGAACTCTGTATATTACTTTGCTTTAACTATGACATATTTTGCAGGAAACATCATTGGCTCTAGAGGACATCCATCACACTATGGAGAAGGGGGAGTTATAGGAGGATCAGACCTAGTTTTCCAGTGGGCCAAAGAGATGCAACACACAAACATTGCAATATCAGCTGAATCAATGGACATTCTAGATCGGTTCAAGTTCCTCTACAATGAAGCTGCTCAAGGAAGATTCCACATTAATTACTATGAAAGAAGAAACAGTCAAGAAGACAACAGTAGAAATATGGTCATAAACCCCATATCTTTTGTTTTACTTAAACTAAGTATTGTCAATCGTAACCAAAATATGGAAACTTTTAATTTAGCTCTATTTTGTAAGAAGAAAACTGGCAGGCAGAGTGGTGCATCCACAGCCGCTGCCAACACAACTCCTATGTACTGCTCTTAGTTCCTGTCTAGGCCTAAGCTTTTCCTATTAAAAGAAAACAAATTAGGTAGAAAGAAACTAGCATTTTACTGATATAAAGAAACTATCCCTAAATTGTTTGGTTTCAAAACCTAGATTAGAGGCTAAATTGTTAACATACCTTTCTTAGAAGGTAATTCAGAAAACTTGCCGAAAGTGGCTACCCTTCCTGCAAAGATCATTGGATCTATATAACGATCATCAATTTTCTGACAAAGGGAAAGAGAAAGCAGATAAATATAATGAAATACAAACAAAAGAAAGAATTATAGCACATAAACGATCAGAAATATTTATAACCAAAATTGAAAAGTAAACAAGAAATGATTCTACCTGTTCATCATGATACGACGCCTTGTCGTCGAGATAAACATACTTATCGGTTTCAAAATACAGGAATTCCATTACTTGAAAATAAAATTAAAAGGAAATGAGTTTCTAGGAAAAATCAGAGAAAAACTAAAATCGAGATCGAAATAACAGAAAATTCAACCGAAAATAGAATCACAAGAATACTTACTATCACTTTTACAGATTATTTGCTATTTGATAGAGAAAATTACTCCAAGCGAAGGATTCGTGTTTCTTCAGCAAACTAGGGTTAGGGTTTTGTTTTCTCTTCTTTCTTTCGAGTAGGCTGTTTACTTTCCTTTCCTACTTATATAGAGCTACGGGATCTGCCCGGATAAATTAGGTCACACAATCATCTGATCCAACGGATGATCATTCTTTATTGGTTAACCGTAACTCTGACCGCATATATTAGTACAGATGGTCGCGATTATTTGCTTAACACACGTGGACGGTTGCTTAGCAAGTTAGCATTAAACTCTGGTAAAATAAACTTACAGGGTGTTAGTCCTCGAGGGATCCGATTCCTTTGTTGTCAAAGATCCTTGTTCCTTTGTTATAGCCACTCAACAACTGACATGTGTCGCCTTTTTTAACTGTTTATTGTGCTTAATTAATTTGAATAGATTTCCCAAGAGAAAAAAAAAGGGAAATAAGCATTTTTCGCTTGAGATGTCTCTTCCATTCATATTTCCGTGGAAACAATTCCCTACGCGAAAAAGTAAAAACCTTATGTGATCAGAAATAACGTCATGTAGTCAATCGTATGCGGTATACATAATATGCATCTACGCTGTCGCTATTGCCTCTTTATTTTTTGTGGTTGCAGGAAATCCCACAACTACACCCTACTAATAATCTATAAAACAAATTATGAAATCATGATGAAGAACACTTAGAAGAACTTTATCAAGTTTTAGAAATCAATACAAATGGTAAAATAAAACCCTAACATGGGAAGCAAATAACGTTCTCTCTCCCAAAGTTCTATCTCAACTACTAAAAGGATCTCCCCAATACAATGGTGGCTAGTCCTATATATAGGAGTTTACATAGTTGAGGACAGCTAATAAAACCCCTCTTTTCGAATCTGACGTGTGATGTTCTCGCACGCTTATGTTAGATCTTCTCACACGTGCTCCTTAACTTCACACGGCTTCCATGCTTTATTCATGTTCTCGTGACGTCATCCATTCCGTCATTCGGGGAGTGCTGCGTGCGAAGGACCTCTCTCCCGCATAACATAGTAACTTCGCACGATAGTTAGGTGTGCGATATTTTACCCCTACATACATCTTTCTTCTTAAGTTACATATGCTTTGATCTTATAATGCTAATAACATTGGGGCTTCCATTAAAGAGAAATTTTTTTGGACATAGCAGCGAAGGTTTGTTGGATTGACAGATATAGGAAGCAGCTTTGATCATATAATGTACTCGTAATATACTTCTTCTGAAGCCGAAATTAAATGTATACATGTTGCAAAACTCAAATGCTTCACTTATCTGTTGTCTCGAATTCTAACCCAATTGCTGGAACTTATTCCTTGAGAATATTAGAGGGAATCATATTAACTCCGTCATTGAAATTTACAAGATCAAACGGTGGCTATAAAGAAGACGATTGACCAAAGTCGAATGTTTCCTTATTTTTCTCTTGGGAAATCTGTTCAGATTAATTAAGCGGATTCCGTCCAAACTGTAAAAGACTGGCACTTAAAATAGGCGACACCTGTCAGCTATTAAGTGGTTTCATCAGAGGAACATGGGATTTTGGCAACAGAGGATCCGGAGCCGTCCTCATGGGAGTTGGGGAAGCTTGGTGTAGTTGGGTTTTTTTCAGTTAATCATGGGGGAGTTCGAATGAGTCTCTTAAAATCCCCGTTAATTGTGGGAGAGTTTAGAAGAGTCTCCCAAACTCCCTAGAAAACTCCGTTAGTCGTGGTGGAGTTTGAAAGGAACTCTTACACTCCCTGTTAGTGGTAAAAACTAGAATGCTAGGGAGTTGAGTTTTTTTTTGGGAGTTTTAGGGAGTTTACAGTGTATTTTTGCCTCATTCCAAATCTCTCAAAATAGTAGAGATTTTGGAAGAGTCTCTCAGACTCCCTACACTCAAGACACCAAACTCTCTCAAACTCCCTATATTCTCCTACACTCCCTCCAAATCCCCAAGATTCAAAATACATTGAACTCTTCCCAACTCACTTGTGGACTTAACCCCTTGTTATTGTGTATTATGCCACTGCCGTTCCCCAAGATTCAAAAAAAAAAACAACCTTAATGAGTGAAATCAGCTGTCCAATGATGTTGTAGTTAACATCAGCCTACCGACGTCGGTTTCCCTGAAATTGTATAAAGTCAAACTCCGTCATTTGAATCAATTTATATTTTAAATATGTAAGTAATATGTTACCACTTTTCGATGTCACAAATGTTTTCTCCAACTAATTCAAAATCCGTAAGCCTACATATCGGTAAGTAATCTATAAATGCCAATGTTATAGAGTAACAAAGTTAAACTAAAAACAAAAAATCCAATTTTTCATTTAATGATTTTTGACGGTGATAGAATTCTAACATGCTTTACCTACAAGGTGCTTTTGCGGAGGTTAACAATAGGAGTCTGATTGTCCTCCAATTTTAAAAATCGATGTCGAAAATTGGATTAGCAAAACAATTAGGAATAATGAAATTTATATGTATGACGATGTATTGAATACTTAATTTTTTAAATCATGTGGATGTGCCGAAATAGTATTGCGTCAAAAATACAAATCCTAGACTGCATCAAAATATATTTATGTTTGTAATTCGTCAATCGATGCACAATATAAAGATGTTGGGGCTATAACTGAGTAAAACGTTGGAAAAATTACTATATTTCTCTTGAACGTTCCCTTTTAAGAGAAATGCGAAAAATAGGGCAACCGAAATATCCTTTAAAGACGAGCACACTTGTTTTACTTTGTACACATAACAAACCTTGCCTTTGGTATTGCTTCGTGGATCAGGGGCTTCTATGCAGCTTTGAATTGTCAGTATGATTGCTCTCTGTTATCACATAAATCGGATAGCCAAAATTTGTGTGACGAATTTCAGATATTCTATCCCACTCTACTACTGCATTAATTGGAGTACAACATAATATTTGGTTATGTGCATTTAATGATTTTTGTCGGTGCTTTTATTCTTTCTTTTAGCCCAATAAAAGTCCAACCTTCTTTATCAACTGGGTGTTTCTGCATAGGTTAATAATAGCAGTCTGATTACCCCCAATTCTAAAATCAATGTCAGAAATTGGATTAGCGAAACAGTTTGGAAATTTATATGTCTATCGGTTTTGTCTTGTATGAATTATCATTGAAGATGATTTCTGAACTTAACTTATAAATACTAAGGAATGCAATTTGCAAATCGTGGCTATAAATTTCATGAACCGATTCGAGTGAATCAAATCATCTTTGCTTCAATTATGTCTTGTATAGTACATAAGATTTCCTTGCAATTGAACAACTCTCTAACTAGTTCAATTGAGTCATTTGAACTAGTTATGGTGAAGAATAATATGGTTGGTATGAAATGCTCATATGGTTAATCTTTTGGTTAGCTATTGTTGAACGAACAATGTACACGTTTGGGTACGGTTAACAAACCTAGAAGCGTGCATTTCATTTGTGTATAACAAGATAAGTTTTCGATCTAATGGTTGAGAAATATTACCTTGAATCTAAATCAGGTTTTCATCTAACGGTGGATATTGTTTGTTTTGTGACCAAGGAGAAACCTGATTGAAAGACTATATAAAGGAGACATCTAGTATTGTGCAAAACTAATCCCCACACTTCACGTGTGATACTAGTTTGCGTGCTAGAGTCGTTTCTCCTTTAACCATTGGTTTTCTTCTTCTAAAACCAGGTTAACGACTTAAAAACTTCATTGGGATTGTGAAGCCAACCGATACTACTTTTATCGTAGTTGTGTGATCTGATCTTGCATCTTCTATGGTACGAGTACAATCATATTGATTGACTTGAGATTGATATCTCTGATAGGCAAGATATAAAAACTAATCACAAACATCTTCGTCTCATTGTTTGTGATTCCGCAACATCTTGTTTCGCTACCATACGATTAAGATTTTTGTGAGGTGATTGATTTATCTAGGCTGTTCTTCGGGAATATAAGACCGGATTATCAATTGGTTCCTGTTCACCTTGATTATTTTCAAAAGACGGAACAAAAACTTTAGGGTTTTTCTGTAGGAGATGGATTGATCCTTTGATAGACTTGTCTGTACGTGTGAGACAGATTTGTTTATTGTCAAAGCATGCGATTTTGGGTCGTAGCAAATCTTAGTTGTGGGTGAGATCATCTAAGGGAATCAAGTGCGCGGTATCCTACTGGGATCAGAGGCGTAGGGAAGACAACTGTACCTTGGATCGGTGGGAGACTGATTGGGGTTCAACTACAGTCCAGTCCGAAGTTATCTTGGAGTAGTCTAGTGTCTGTAGCGGCTTAATACATCGTGTGTGCAATCTGGACTAGGTCCCTGGGTTTTTCTGCATTTGCGGTTTCCTCCTTAACAAAATTTCTGGTGTCTGTGTTATTTCTATTTCCGCATTATATTTGTTTATATAATTGAAATAATACATGTTGTGCATTTGAATCAATCAATTGGAAATCCGACCTTTGGTTGTTGATTGATTTGATTGATCCTTGGATATTGGTCTTTGGTACCATTCAAGTTATTCCTTGTATTTGATTTGAACTCGCAGTTCTTGCTTGAGTAAATATAATCAAGAAGAGAGAAATAAACTCGTTGATATACTTCTAATTGATTGAGTCTTGTTGATTCTCTTAAAAGTATATTCGAGTTTGTCCATACAGATTTCTAAGCAAAATATTGGGTGGTGTTGTTAGACCCCCGCTTTTTCAGATATATAACCTTCTCAAGTTCGCAGACTAGGTTCGCGGATATAAGTTACCGGGCAGAGTTTACAAACTCCAGCAGAAATTCTCGGGTATGAGAACTTCGCCGGTTCTCGGAATGGGTTCGCGGACTGAGCTTCACGCAAATAGTTTGCCAACTCCAGTAGAAATTCTCGGGTTTGAGAACTTCGGCAGGTCGCTGACTGAGTTCGCGGACTTGGCTCACGCCATTCTTCCGGTTCTCTTGATCAAAAAAGTTCACAAAATTTGGTTCAAGGAATATGAGTTATACATAAATGTGTTTCCACAACAATGCTTATGTCCACCATTGGTTATGTAATCTAAACTCTCATTCTAATCATTGAAACATTCTTAGAGGATGTTATATAGTTGTTACACCATTTCTCGTCAAAGCAATTTTCAAAATGATTGAAATATATCATGACTTTTGTCACTAGGTAAAGATAAACTTGACCAACGCATATTTTAAGATATATATAGGCGACGTATACTCGACTCGAAATACCAAACGTGTATAATCAAAGTCTATATATAGCATACGACTTTTTTTCTCAAAGATTAGGGGATAGAGTAGATACACTTTTGAGTGATAGATAAGTTCAAGTCTCCACATACCTTTTTATCGAGAAGTTCCACCGGTTCCTTGAGTAGTTCTTCGTCTTGTATGATGAATCTCCATGAAGTACTTGAGCTCAACTACACTTTCTATCCTAGTCCGAGACTTAGCTATGGTAGACTAAAAATCAAGACTTATAGTTTTGATCACTAACATTGACAAACATTCTTGAGATAGCAACGCATGCGAGTTCGACCGAGAAATGCTCTAACAATCTCCCCCTTTGTCAATTTTAGTGACAAAACTATCAATACATATGGAATACAAAAAAGATAAAGAAACTTTAGTAGCTCTTATTCCACATGTCTAATCTTCTACATTCCTCGAAATCTTCGTCACTTCCAAGTACTCCAATGATCCCAAAGGTTGTAAGTTTAGCATCACCATTGTTGAAGATCCGTAGCTATAATAATGAGAAAACATAATTCTCGATCATTGTTATACAGTGTCATAGTATTATTACACAGTTTCAAAGTTCAATTGTATCACAACTTCAACGATAATACTATGGTGATATGTATCACTCCTCCTTAGTCAATACTCCATCTTACATGGAAACCACTCCTCCTTACATAATGACCCAAAAATCGTATGTATTTGTAGTGTGAACTACATATTAATTCTCCCCCTTTTTGTCAATAAAATTGGCAAAGGTACAAGAACGAGATCATAATGAAATTTCTGAAAGAGACATTTCATGACTAAAATAAAAAATACATACCAACTAATTTAGATGCAATCATAAAGGCGAAGCTAAATGCATTCATCAAGGAGTTTAAATATACATGATAACCCCTCTAAAATTCCACATCCGCACACCCCTCAAGATATGAACATTAAGCACAAGTTCAAAAGAACTCTCTCTCATTGATGTGATTCCCGAAAGAACAACAAGAGCGACCTTAATTTCAAAAGAAAATAAGGATTTTTATTGGACACTAAAAACCATAAGAATGATTTTCTATATCCAAAAACTCAATCAAATTAATCACAAGTAAACCCATGATTAATTTAATCGGAATACGCAATCAAATTAAACACAAAAAGTGATCAATTTAATTGATGATGCTCAACATAAGTAAACTTACGGAGCTACGACTAAGTTAACCATAAAAAATGATTAGCTTAACCGTTCATATACTCTCAATACAAGAAAAACTTATGGAGTATTGCTGTACACACATAAAATATGGATCAGGGATGATCAATACTGCGGAATATACAAGGATTCATTTTATCTTCAATCATTATTTGCATAACAACAATCAATAGACATCACCCTTGTCACAAAATATTTTAACCTATCTTCCATCAAAGATTGACAATATAGGCTTAACTTTTGTATTTGTCAAAAGTCCATTCATTCTTTAATCAATACATGAATGCTGATCACGAACGACTTTACTTTTGACAAAGTATGGGATAAACATAGTTCACGGACGTAAACCCCAATATCCCATAACAAATTGCAATATAACAAATCATAAAGATTAAATACTGCAAAACATCATCCTCCAAATAGTTTTATAATTTAAACCAATAAACCTAAAAAAGAAAAAGAAGATGAAAATAATAGATGTGTAGTCACAATCATTGCTATCCAAATCACTAGTTATTCTTCCAACTAAATCAAAAAGAAGACATATTAGGCAACAATGTCTTTGAGAAATTATTTATCATTCCCGAACTCCTTATCGTCAACAGCCATTGGAACATAAGGTTCGTGGAGATAGAAGTTAATATCAACAAACCGTCTTGGCTGATGATGTCGAACCAAGGCTTTCTGAATTTCCAAAGATCTTAAACCACAAGCCTTTATTTCACGAATCTCCTTTCTTACTTCCTTCAACTCATCAAGAACATCAAAAAACTTCTGAGAGTTAGAAGGGACATCCCTTGGCTTTCTTGTATTCCTCTTCTTTCTTTTCAAGGACGGAGTTACTGGAGATTTCTCTTTTTCCTTGATTGATGGCTTAACAATCATGTTGATATGTTTTCCATCCAAAGACATGATGCTTAGAGAACAGTTATAAACAACTGGTTTTTGTGAGTGGAATTCACAATCTCATCAAGCAGTCTTAAGATATAAAGGATATCAGAGAGGAAAAAGGAATGTAGGGTTTTCAACCTTTAAACAGGTTCGTGGACGTCCAACTCTAAACCCTATAAAGAGTAGAATTGTCGATAATAACCCTTTATTTGATAGACAGGAAAAACAAACCTAAAAAAAAACTTTTCCTAAAGCCTGAGCGGTACACAATCTTATGTCTTTTGGTCAGGCACATGAGACAAGATTTACCAAACAACACAATTAATTTGTGTTGTGGTGAACCAAAATTTTTTGTCCACCATTTTCTTCTTGAGAGGAATCCTCTGACTTCTGTCTATCAAAGTGATTTGACCATACCTTCTTCTCTAATGGTCTTATTTTGTCTTTGGAAACCAACTTATTAGACGAAGATAAAATCCTACATACCTCAGCAGTCTTCTGGGCAAGTTTAAGCTTCATTGCCAATCGATTTGCTCTTCGTTGAAGTTTGTTGGCCTGCCTCACTTGATGTTTGTACTTGTAACATCTTGATAGTTCATGACCCTTCTGAGAACAAAATAATCACGTCAATCTTGGATAGTTTTCAGGCATCTGTGGTGTGAAAGCAGCTAGACACATAGTAGATCCTGAAACATTACAAACATAATTTCCAAAGGATGGGTCAATTGATTCTTCCAGCTTGATTGGATTCTCTTCTTCACCGAAACCATCAAGATGTATTGATACAATTATCAAAATCAATGTTTTCACGTAGAAGACCGACACTTGATTTCCTATCTTCATCAGAATCATAGATCTCAAACATCTCATCAAGTGTTACAGCAAGACCTTTGTTCTCAGTGAATTTTCTATGATTTGGGCACTCGTTTGCAAAATGACCAAAACCTTTACACTTAAAGCACTGTGACATATCCTCGTCATCAGCCTCGTCAGCATCCATGTTTTTAAGAGGAAAGCGATTCTGAGGTTTATATGACAACCTAGGTTTGTCTCTTGAAAACCGTTTACTTCTCTTCAATAGAATATCTCTAAACTGTCTTGTGATCAAGGAGACTGATTTTTCAAGATCTTTATCCGAAAAATCACCCTCAGACTGATCATTCTTAGAAACATAAACACTTTTACTTTTATCAAGTAATTTAGTGTTCTTCTGTGCTTTAAATGCAACATCCTTTCCGATTTTGGATGTATGCTCATGAGAAAATATCTTTAGCTTTCCAACCAATGTATTTCTGTAAAGATTATCAAGGTTATCTCCCTCAACGATGGCATGCTTCTTATACTCGTATCTAGATGGCAGTGATCTGAGAATTTTCATTACAATGTCCTTTTTCAGTAATAGTCTTACCCAATGCAAAAGATGCATTAACAATTTCATACACTCTGTGATTAAACTCACCAAATGTATCTTCATCTTCCATACAGATATTCTCCCAATCAGAATTAAGGTTTTGAAGCCTAGCTTCCTTTTCGCTGGAGTTACCTTCAAATACGGTTTCTAAGATATCCCAAGCATCTTTAGACCTAGTGTAATTTGACACATGGTGCTGAAGACTTGGGGTAATGGCATGTATGATGGCATTCAAACCGTCGGAATTTTGCTTTGGAGCAAGTATCTCGGCAGGACGGTATTCACCAATATTCTTGGGAACGTTTACATCTCCAACTGCCGCAACGGGAGCATCATATCCATTAACAACATATACCCATGATTGAAAATCACGTGCTTGAAGAAAAGCTCGCATAGAAATTTACCACCATAAGTAATTAGATCCATCGAAGACTGGTGGTACGTTAATAGAGATAGCACCTCTGTCCATAAAGTCAGATCGCTACAAACATAGACTTGTAAGGTCTTAAACGTGTTTGCCTTTTCTGATACCAATTGAAAAAGTGGGGGGTCTAACAACACCACCTAATATTTCACTTAGCAAGATGTATGGACAGACTCGAATATACTTTTAAGAGAATCAACAAGACTCAATCAATTAAAAGTATATCAACGAGTTTATATCTCTCTCTTGATTTGATTTACTCAAGAAGGAACTGCGAGTTCTAATCAAATACAAGGAATAACTTGGATGGTACCAAAGACCAATATCCAAGGATCAATCAATGACAATCAACAACCAAAGGTTGGATTATTCTAATTGATGATCTAAATGCACAACCTGTATTATTTCAATTATAAAGATAAAACAATATAATGCGGAAATAGAAATAACACAGACACCAGAATTTTTTTTAACGAGGAAACCGCAAATGCAGAAAAACCCTGGGACCTAGTCCAGATTGAACACACACTGTATTAAGCCGCTACAGACACTAGCCTACTCCAATCTAACTTCGGATTGGACTGTAGTTTAACTCCAATTAGTCTCCCACTGATCCAAGGTACAGTTGTACTCCCTACGCCTCTGATCCCAGCAGGATACTGCACACTTTATTCCCTTAGTTGATATCACCCACAACTAAGAGTTGCTACGACCCAAAGTCGAAGACTTGGTATTAAAAAAATCTGTCTCACACAGACAAGTCTATCAAAGGATCAATCTGTCTCCTACAGATAAACCCTAAAAGGTTTTGTTCCGTCTTTTGATAATAATCAAGATGAACAGGAACCAATTTATAATAAGGTCTTATATTCCCGAAGAACAGCCTAGAGTTATCAATTACCTCACAACAATCTTAATCGTATGGTAGTGAAACAAGATGTTGCGGAATCACAAACAATGACATGAAGATGTTTGCGATTACTTTTTATATCTTGCCCATCGGAGATGTCAATCTCAATCCAATCAATATGATTGTACTCGTACGATAGAAGATGCAAGATCAGATCACACAACTACGATAAAAGTAGTATCGGTCTGGCTTCACAATCCCAATGAAGTCTTTAAGTCGTTAACCTGTTTTTAGAAGAAGAAAACCAAAGTTTAAAGGAGAAACGACTCTAGCACGCAAACTAGTATCACACGTAAGGTGTGGGGATTAGTTTTGCACAAATACTATAGTTCCCCTTATATAGTCTTTAAAATCAGGGTTTGCAATTAAGTTACCTTGGTAACAAAGAAACCAATAATCACCGTGAGATGAAAACCTGATTTAGATTCAAGCTAATATTTCTCAACCGTTAAATAGAAAACTTATCTTGTTACACACAAATGAAATGCACGCTTCTAGGTTTGTGTAACCATACCCAAACGTGTACATTGTTGTTCAACAATAGTTAACCAAAAGGTTAGCCATATGAGCATTTCATATCAACCACGTTCTTATTCACCATAACTAGTTCAAATGACTTCGAGATGAAGTAGTTAGAGAGTTGTTCAATTTCAAGGATATCTCATGTGCTATACACGACACAATTGAAGCAAAGATGATTTGATTCACTTGAATCGGTTCATGAACTTTATAGCCACGGTTTGCAAATTGCATTCCGTAGTCTTTATAAGTTTAAGCTCAGAAATCATCTTCATATATATAACCTTCTTAAGTTCGCACACTAGGTTCGCGGACTTAAGCAACCGGAAAGAGTTTACAAACTCCGGCAGAAAATCTCGGCAAAGACTTTCCGCCAGTTCGCGGACTGGGTTCGTGGACTGGTACTCATGTAACAAGTTTGTCAACTCCAGCAGAATTTCTCGAGATGAGAAGTTCGGCAGTTCGTAGAATGAGTTCACGGACTTGGAAACAAGCCATTCTTCCGGTTTCTCTTGATCAACAAAGTTCGCAAACTTTGGTTCAAGGGATAGGACTTACGCACATATGTGTTTCCACAAAAATACATATGTCCATCATTGGTTATGTAATCTAAACTCTCATTACAACCATTGAAACATTCTTAGAGGACGTTATACAGTTGGTACACCATTTCTCGTCAAAGCAATTTTCAAAGTGATTGAAACATATCATGACTTACGTCACTAGGTAAAGATAAACATGGTCGAAGCGAAACGCTTACCAACACATATTTAGAGATATAGATAGACGAGGTATACTCGGCTCGAAATACCAAATATGTATAATCTAAGTCTATATATAACATACGACATTTTGTCTCAAGAAGTAGGAGATAAAGTAGATAGACTTTTGAGTGACAGATAAGTTCAAGTCTTCACATACCTTTTTATCGAGAAGTTCCGCCGGTTCCTTGAGTAGTTCTTCTTATTGAATGATGAATCGCCATGAAGTCCTGGAGCTCAACTACACTTTCTATCCTAGTCTGATACTTAGCTATAGTAGACTAGAAATCAAGACTTATAGTTTTGATCACTAACATTGACAAACATGCTTGAGATAGCAACGCATGTGAGTTCGACCGAGCAATGCTCTAACAATCTCCCCCTCTGTCAATTTTAGTGACAAAACTATCAATACATATGGAGTACAAAAAAGATAAAGAAACTTTAGTAGCTCCTATTACACATGTCTAATCTTCAACAATCTTCGTCACTTCCAAGTACTCCAATGATCCCAAAGGTTGTAAGTTTAGCATCACCGTTGTTGAAGATCCGTAGTTATAACAATGAGAAAGCATCGGTCTCGATCATTGTTATACAGTGTCATAGTATTATTATGCAGTGTCAAAGTCCAATTGTATCACAACTTCAACAATAATACTATTGTGATATGTATCACTCCCCCTTAGTCAATACTCCATCTCACATGGAAACCACTCCCCCTTACACAATGATCCGAAAACCATATGTATTTGGAGTGTGAACTACATATTAATTCTTCCCCTTTTTGTCAATAAAATTAGCAAAGGTACAAGAATGGGATCATAATGAAATTTCCGTAAGAGACCTTTCATGACTAAAATAAAATACATACCATCTAATTTAGATGAAATCATATAGCCGAAGCTTATAGCATTCATCAAGGAGTTTAAAGATACAAGATAACCCCTTTAAAATTCCACAACCGCACACCCCTCAAGATATGACCATTAAGCACAAGTTCAAAAGAACTCTCTCCCATTTGATGTCATTCCCAAGGGAACAACAAGAGCGACCTTAATTTCAAAAGAAAAGAAGGATTTTGAAACAAAAATGGCACTAACAAGACAAAAACAACTCTACAGAAACTGAACTGGAATAAACCTACTGGAGTTTCAAACTCAATTTCCCAAAAGATAGAGATAAGCATAGGGGAAAGAGTTATATAAACGTTTTAAAGAACCAAAACAACACCAATAGTCTACCGCAAGTGTTGAAAAGTATCAGTGTCTAATGGTTTGGTAAGAATATCAGCCAATTTTTGTTTGGAAGGCACAAATTTCCATACTTATGATACCATTTTCATAGAGATCGCGAATAAAATGGTACCTTATGTCAACGTGCTTTGTTCTTGAGTGCTCAACGGGATTCTCAGTGATTCGAATCGCACTAGAGTTATCACAAAAGATCTTCATTATTCCAGTATCAACTCCTTAATCAGCTAGCATTTGTTTCATCCATAGGAGTTGAGTACAGAATGATCCACCAACAATATATTCTGCCTCACATGTAGACAGGGATTGAGAATTTTGCTTCTTGATATGCCAAGCTACAAGATTCAGTCCTACATACTAGAAATTCCCTGATGCTTTTCCTGTCTTCTACACATCCTGCCCAATCAGCATCTGAATAAGCAGATAGATCAATGTTAGTATCAAAAGTGTAAGACAAACCATACCCGGCAGTGTGATTAATATATCGAATGATCCTTTTTGCAGCTGCAAGATGAGATTCCTTTGGATTTCCTGAAACCTGGCACAACAACCAACACTGAAAGAAATATCAGGTCTAGTAGTTAAGATACAAAAGGCTACCAATAATAGATCGATACAACTTTTGATCCACTTTTGCTCCTTTCATCTCTATGTAGTTTACCAGTAGTGGGCATAGGTGTTAATTTTGGGGACTTATCCAGACCGAACCTTGTCACAAGGTCTCGAGCATACTTCTCTTGGGATAAGTAAATTCCATCCTTATGTTGTTGAATTTGTAATCCTAAGAAGAATTTTAATTCACCAACATTGCTCATTTCAAATTCTTTAGCAAGAGAGACTTGGAAGTCCTTTGCAAATTTTCAGAAGTTGATCCATAGATATATCATCTACATAGATTTGAGCAATAACCACATCTTTCCCACTCCATTTGGTAAACAAAGTTTTATCAGCTCCGCCTCTTGAAAAACCTTTTCTAATGAGAGAAGTGGTAAGTTTTTCAAACCAGGCTCTAGGTGCTTGTTTCAACCCATACAATGCCTTTTTGAGTTTAGCACATGATCTGGGAAATCAGGATTTTCAAACCCCTTAGGTTGAGCGACATAGACTTCCTCCTTTAAAATTCCGTTTAGGAACGCGGATTTTATATCCATTTGAAACAGCTTAACCTTAAGAAAACAAGCATGAGCTAACAAAACGAATGGACTCAAGGCGTGCCACAAGCAAAGGTCTCGTCAAAGTCAATCCCTTCAATCTGTGAATATCCTTGAGCGACAAGTCTAGCTTTGTTTCTGACAATCGTGCCAAATTCATCAGACTTATTCTTGAATATCCATTTGGTACCAACAATATTGATATTGGAGGGACAAGGTACAAGTTCCCACACATCTTGTCTTTGAAATTGATTTAACTCTTCATGCATTGCATTCACCCAAAAGGGATCGTTCAGAGCTTCATCAATATTCCTTGGTTCTACTTGTGAAAGATAACAACCAAAATTGCACATATTTTGAAGTTGTCCTCTTGTTTTGGCTGTAGAATCTCTTCCTCCAATAATACTGTTGGGATCAAGATTCCTTTGAACCCAGAGATGTCGTGGAGGCACACGTTCTTGTTCGTCAGGAATGGCTTGATCAGTGCTCTTCTCCTCGTCACTAGAAATGTCAGGATCAGTAACCGTTGGGATAACTTCAACTGATTCAGGAATTTCTTGGACTTTCTCAATTGTCTCAGTTGGAGGCAATTCAGCAGGAGGATTATCATGACGAAAGTTACTAATGTCGTGGATGATAACATTAGCAGATTCCATCATGACTTGTGTTCTGAGGTTAAACACTCGAAAACCACGACTATCAGAAGCATAGCCAAGAAAGATACCTTCATCACTTTTGATGTCGAATTTCCCTTTCTGTTCTCGATCTTTCAGAATATAACACTTACTTCCAAACACCCTGAGATAGTGTAGGTTGGGTTTCCTTCCGTACCACAACTCATAAGGAGTGTTAAGGGTTTTAGACCGTAAATACACACGGTTGATCAAGTAACATGCTGTAAATACAGCTTCTCCCACAAATTTTAATGGTAAGTTTTTGTTACAGAGCATTACCCTGTCCATTTCCTGAATATTCCTATTCTTTCTTTCCGCAACTCAATTAGCTTGAGGAGTGATAGGTGGTGAGGATTGTTGAATGATCCCCAGTTCATCACAGAATTCAAATACTTTGGTGTATTTGAATTCAGTTCCACGATTGCTTCTAATTTTCTTTAGTTTGCGACCTTGTTTGTTCTGGATCCTTTTAACAATAATTTTGAATTCACCAAGAGTTTCATTCTTATGAGATAGAAATGCAACCCAAGTGAATCTGGTGTAATCATCTACCATAACTAAAGCATACTTCTTACCAGCAACAATGGGTTGTTGAATTGGTCCGAAGAGATCCATATGAATTAAATCAAGTGGAGCTTTAGTGAGAATATCTCAAGATGATTTGTGGTGAACCTTCATTTGCTTACCCTTTTGACAGGCACCACATACACCTTCAATCTTTGCATTGATTTTGGGAATGCCTCTAACAAGTTCTTTGTTAATGATCTTAGTTAGAAGAAGACAATTGATGTGACCAAAACGCTCATGCCAAAGATGTGTAGATTCCACCTTAGTCAAATTGCAATGGTTGCTAAACTGAGTATCAAGTAGATAACAGTTGTTTTTACCAAGAGTTCCTTGAAAAATTACTTTCCCAGTTTTGTCTATAATGTCACATCCATTTGCATTGAAGACAACTCGATGGCCTTTGTCACAAATTTGACTAATAGAAAGAAGATTAGCAGTCATACCTTTTACGTATACTACATCATGGATTTCTGGAACACCGGGCAACTTGATCGTTCCCTTCTTGCTGATGTATCAACAACTCCCATCTCCAAATGTTATAGGACCTCCTTCATAGTCAATAGACGAAACAAACCATGTGAGATCACCTGTCATATGTATACTACAACCACTATCAAGAAACCATTGAAAAGGAGACGTAGATCTTAAAGCAAAGGCAACCATACTATTAGTACTTCTCTGTTTAGAGTTTCCTGATAGTTTTGTATGTCCTTTCAGAGTATCAAAAAGTTGTTTAGTTTTCTTACAAAGATTACTTGCAACATTCAGACTCTTTTGAAACGACATACAAACCTGTTGAATGTGATTGGAAGAATCACAACAACAATACGGGCCAAAACCTTGAAGTTTGTCTGAGTGGGTCCTAGTCATATCAGTTTTCACAACAGTCGGTCATTGATTACCATCTGATTTACGACTATTCTTTAAAGAGGAACAACTAGAGTTTCTCAGATTCACCAAGGGACTATTACCAGATATCAAATCCTTAAGAATTGAAATTTATGCAACAAGACCAGAGTTGATCCAGATTTGTTCATCCAACCATTTTTGAAGAGTAACCAGTTTATCAGACTTTTTTCTATGGTTGGTTTTTAAACTTGGTGAAGGGTCAATTAAGACTTTATGGTCCATATAGTCAGATCGCTACAAACACAGACTTTTGAAGTCTTGGACGTGTTTGCCAGCTCTAATACCAATTGAAAAAGCGGGGGTCTAACAACACCACCCAATATTTTGCTTAGAAATCTGTATGGACAAACTCGAATATACTTTTAAGATAATCAACAAGACTCAATCAATTAAAAGTACATCAACGAGTTTATATCTCTCTCTTGATTTGATTTCCTCAAACTGAAACTGCGAGTACTAATCAAATACAAGGAATAACTTGCTTGGTACCAAAGACCAATATCGAAGTGTCAATCAATATAAATCAACAACTGTTAAGTCGGATTCTCCAATTGATTGAACTAACGCACAACCTCTATTATTTCAATTATAACAAATATAATGCGGAAATAGAAATAACACAGACACCAGAATTTTGTTAACGAGGAAACCGCAAATGCAGAAAAACCCGGAACCTAGTCCAGATTGAACACACACTGTATTAAGACGCTACAGAAAATAGCCTACTCCAAGATAACTTCGGACTGGACTGTAGTTGAACCCCAATAAGTATCCCACTGATCTGAAGTACAATTGTACTCCCTACGCCTCTGATACCAGCAGGATACTGCGCACTTGATTCCCTTAGCTGATCTCACCCAGAACTAAGAGTTGCTACGACCCAAAATCGCAAGCTTTGACAATAAACAAATATGTCTCACACATATAAGTATATCAAAGGATCAATCTGTCTCCCACAGAAAAACCCTAAAGTTTTTGTTCCGTCTTTTGATAATAATCAAGGTGAACAGGAACGAATTGATAATCCGGTCTTATATTCCCTAAGAACATCCTAGATAAATCAATCACCTCACAACAATCTTGCTCGTATGGTAGCGAAACAAGATGTTGTGGAATCACAAACGATGAGATGAAGATGTTTGTGACTACTTTTTATATCTTTCCTATCGGAGATATTAATCTCAAGCCAATTAGTCTGATTGTACTCATACGATAGAAGATGCAAGATCAGATCACACAACTACGATAAAAGTAGTATCGGTCTGGCTTCACAATCCCAATGAAGTCTTTAAGTCGTTAACCTGGTTTTAGAAGAAGAAAACAAAATATTAAAGGAGAAACGACTCTAGCACACAAATTAGTATCACACGTGAAGTGTGGGGATTAGTTTTGCAGAGTTGCTAGATGTACCCTTATATAGTCTTTCAAATCAGGGTTTCACCTTGGTGACAAAGCAAACAATATCCACCGTTAGATGAAAACCTGATTTAGATTCAAGATAATATTTCTCAATCGTTAGATCGAAAACTTAGCATGTTATATACAAATGAAATGAACGCTTCTAGGTTTGTTAACCATAACCAAACGTGTGCATTGTTGGTTCAACAATAGTTAACCAAAAGGTTAGCCATATGAGCATTTCACACCGACCATATTCTTCTTCACCATAACTAGTTCAAATGACTCAATTGAACTAGTTAAAGAGTTTTTCAATTGCAAGGAAATCTTATGTACTACACAAGACACATTTGAAGCAAAGATGATTTGATTCACTAGAATCGGTTCATGAACTTTATAGCCACGGTTTGCAAATTGCATTCCTTAGTCTTTATAAGTTTAAGTTCAGACCATCTTCAGATATATAACCTTCTTAAGTTCGCACACTAGGTTCGCTGACTTAAGCAACCAGGCAGAGTTTACAAACTCCAGCAGAAAATCTCGACTGGTACTCACGTAACAAGTAACAAGTTTCCGCCGGTTCGCAGACTGGTTTCACTGAATGGTACTCACGTAACAAGTTTGTCAACTCCAGCAGAATTTCTCGGGATGAGAAGTTTTGCAGTTCGCGGACTGAGTTCGCGGACTTGGAAACAAGTCATTCTTCTGGTTTCTCTTGATCAACAAAGTTCGCAAACTTTGGTTCAAGGTATAGGACTTATGCACATATGTGTTTCCATAAAAATACTTATGTCCATCATTGGTTAAGTAATCTAAACTCTCATTCCAACCATTGAAATATTCTTAGAGGACGTTATATAGTTGTTACACCATTTCTCGTTAAAGCAATTTTCAAAGTGATTGAAACATATCGTGACTTTCGTCACTAGGTAAAGATAAACATGGTCGAAGAGAAACGCTTACCAACACATATTTCGAGATATAAATAGGTGAGGTATACTTGGCTCGAAATACCAAATATGTATAATCTAAGTCTATATATAGCATACGAATTTTTGTCTCAAGAAGTACGAGATAGAGTAGATAGACTTTTGAGTGACAGATAAGTTCAAGTCTTCACATACCTTTTTGTCGAGAAGTTTTACCCGTTGCTTGAGTTGTTCTTCTTCTTGTATGATGAATCTCCATGAAGTCCTTGAGCTTAACTACACTTTCTATCCTAGTCCGAGATTTAGCTATAGTAGACTAGAAATCAAGACTTATAGTTTTGATCACTAACATTAAAAAACATGCTTGAGATAGCAACGCATGCGAGTTAGACCGAGCAATGATCTAACACAAAGACCAATGTTCAAGTGTCAATCAATTTATATCAACAACCAAAGGTTGGACTATCTAATTGATTGAACTTACGCATAACCTGTGATATATCAATTATGTAAACAAATATAGTACGGAAAAAAAATAACACATACACCAGAAGTTTTGTTAACGAGGAAACCGAAAATGCAGAAAAACCCAGGGAACTAGTCCAGATTTGAACACCACACTGTATTAAGCCGCTACAGACACTAGCCTACTCCAAGTTAACTTCAGACTGGAATGTTGCTGAGCCCTAAACAATATCACACTGATCAAGGTACAGTCGTATTCCTTACGTCTCTTAACCCCAGCAGGATTCTACGCACTTGATTCCCTTAACTGATCTCACCCACAACTAAGAGTAGCTACGACCCAAAGTCGAAGACTTGTTAAACCAATTGATAAATATGTCTCCCATAGATAAATATGTCTCACACAGAAAAGTTTATTGTATAGATAAACCTATGTGTTTTATTCCATCTTCTGATAAATCAAGGTGAATAAAAACCAATTGATATACTGGACTTATATTCCCAAAGAACAACCTAGAAATATCAACCACCTCACAATAATCTTAATCCTATGGTATCAAAACAAGATATTGTGGAATCACAAACGATGAGACGAAGATGTTTGTGACTACTGTTTATCTTGCCTATCGGAGATCAATCTCGAGCAAATCTTAGAAAAGATAGTACTCGATAAGATAAAACAGGACAAGATCAGAATACGCAACTACAGAGAAAATAGTTGGCATGGATTCACAATCCCAATGAAGTCTTCAAGTCGTTAACCTAAAGGGTTTCTTGAAAAACCTAAGTTTAAAGGAGAATAGACTCTAGTCACAACTAGTATCATACATGAGGTGTGGGGATTAGGTTTCCCAGTTGCTAGAGTTCTCCTTTATATAGTTTTCAAATCAGGGTTTGCAATCTAAGTTACCTTTGGAAACAAAGCATTCAGTATTCACTGTTAGATGAAAACCTGATTAGATTCATGCTAATATCTTTTAACTGTTAGATCGAACTTAGCTTGTTATACACAAATGAAAAGTGACTTCATTTATATATGAGTAACCTTACCTAAACGTGTACACCTTGTTGGATCAACAATAGTTAACCGATGTTAGCCATATGATCACTTTCATATCAACCTTATTCATCTTAACCATAACTAGTTCAAATTCCTCAAACAAAACTAATTACAGAGTTATTCAATTGTTTATATTCTCATAGAAGTATACAAGACACGATTGAAGAAAAATCGGTTTGATTCACTCGAATCAATTCATGAAAATTATAGTTACGGTTTGCAAGAGATTGCATTCCTTGTTATTTAAATGTATTGGTTCATGATACAACCTATTCTAGAACTTAACTCACCCAAGTATGAAAACGGGTACGCATACTTAAGTAGCCGGACTTGGACTGTGTTCGACAGTATACGAACGGGTACGCATATTATCACACATCCAAAACAACAGTTGAAATAGACTTTCTGAGTGATAGATGATGGGTGTCGTAGGATCAACAAATTAATAATACGGGGGCTGGTTGTTTTAGATTGTGAACAAAATTAATAATCAAAGCAAATAAAGTTATATTGTATAAAATGTCAATGAGTTAATATATTCATCCATTCGTCATTAATCATAGATTATCACCAACCGTAGAATAACAAGTACGCTTAGTTATTCCAAAAATTCCTTATATCAACCGATTAAAACAGGTACACTAATTACCAGTTTCTATTCGTATGAACCACCTTGAGGTACGCTTACAAGATTTAATTCAATCAAATGCTTTAGGGTTTGTGAATTTAGGTTTGATCCTAGTAGTTAGACTCAGTATGCTCGATCTACTTGCTAGGGTTGTGTTTACACACTATTTCTTTACAGAATCCCTATATAAGGTCTCGCGTTATCTACTTGTGTAAGGAATTATTCAAAAATTATGGGTATCCTAACCCTTACTAGCAATAGATTACATTAACAAATATATTTAGTTGTCACCTAAACAATTTATCAATCAATCATAAGTATTTTTAATAGTAAACACAAACGATAATCATATCAAGAAATCAAAATAAATTCATATATTAAATCAAATCAAGTTTACAACTTGGAATCCATCCTCAATCAATAGGTGTTTACCTACTCATGGATGTAGAAACATCCATGATATACATATATGAGAAAAGTAAAGAGATAACGTTACGACTGAGAATCGCTCCGTGTGATGTTTCTTCTATCCAAGCCTTACAATTTCGTCACCTAATGATATCACATCATTTTACATAACCTAATACATTTTTATAGGTTTACATTGCTTGTTCTTCATGTATTTAGTTCGGTTCAAGAACCCGAGCCGAAAATACGAACTAGCGACCCCTAACATGACCTTAGGCCTTCCAAGGTGTGAATACACGTTTTCATACTTTTTAAGTATTCGTACCTCAAATTCCAGCAGAAATTTTCAGAATTTAGGTATGCGTACCCGTTTGCATAATTTACTGTCTTCGATATTCGATAATAACTCGTTTTGGCCACAACTTCTTCGTCCGAACTCGGAATGACCTCATTATTTTTGCATTATTTTTATATTTCAATTATATTCAAAATATTGATGAGAAATACTTAATTTGAATGAGTTAAGATCGGTCTTTGGTCCGAGTCTTGATTTTAAGCGTTTTGCTCCTTTTCGCCGCACTTCTTCAACTTCTCTTGGACTTGGGAACTTGGGTACTTGGAATACTTATCTTCATAGATATTTTCATTACTTTGTAGCTTCTATTTGGATGATTCACCTAATAGATACACATAAGAGAAAACGAGAGAAATAATACGAAAATATGCAAGAATAATAGCTAAAACAAGTATGTAATGGACACTAAAATCATATGAATTATGCACTTATCAAATTCCACCACACTTAGATTTTGCTAGTCCCCGAGAAAACTAAATAAAACTAATACTAAATACAACAACTCCATGTGGTCGAGAATATGGTTACACTTAGCATGTATAACAAGCCTTTAAACCCCTAGGTGTCCCTAGTGGACGAGTTATAGTCTCGTGAGGGCTTACAAGAGGTATACCCACAAAAACTACTCCAATTTATTGCCTTAGAAGAACCACTAAGGATAGACACAAAGTAGTAAGCCAAACAATTAGCTTGCATATGTTCTTTAACTGCAAACATCCCACATACATTCCAATCATCACACATAAGAAACTACTTACGTGTGACATTCAACCTGCTTGCAAAACTCTACTAAGAAAGTCATCGTACTTGTTATAACGTTTTCACAACACTCGCATACTGAAATCACACGGATAGATAATAAAATGGAAATAGAAAAGTGAAGTGTGCAAATGTTAACTAAAGTGAAAGATGTTACCCACAATACTTGTATGAATGTCGTCAAAGGATTCTTATTTATAGCGCAATAGTTGAGAGAAGCACCCATTTAACATGATTAGATATTCTAAGAGCATGTTTCCTTTTCAACAAGTATGCGATAGTTTCCTTGGATCCTGCGTTCCACGCTTATTTAGGCGACGAAGACAGGGACAACGTTTCACGCATACTGCCACCAAGTGTCAAGAACCTCATCAATAGACTTTTTGACTTGCTATATAATGATGATAAGTTTTTATTTTCATCGACTACATGATTATATTCTCTAAGAGCATGTTCCTTTTCATCAAATACGTGATAGTTTCCTTGGATCCTGCGTTCCCCGCTTGTTTAGGCGACGGAGACAGGGACAACGTTTCACACGTATTGTTATCCAAGTGTCGAGAAATGAAGAGGAGCCTTATAAATATGTTTTTTTTCTTTTTTTTTTCTTTTTTTTTTCCGGCTCACTCTTTATGAGTGTAAGACAATTTTCTATGGGGATATTATATACTCAAACAATGATTACCTTGCTACAACATCCATGAAAGTATCATGATCACATCAAATCACTTTAGAGAAACAAATAACTGCAAAAATAAAAAGAACGTGATTCAGTAATGATTAATTGCGAGGATGACTCTTTCAAACGACTACCATAGTTGAGTTTCACATTCAATTATGAACCTTTATATATTTAAGGATTTTAGAACAATAAAGTGGAACTCAATCTGTAGCTGTAAGAACTGTTTCAACCTAAAAAGATTTAGTGTGTCATCCTAAATAGCTCAAAATTAACTCCAAAAGATGAAGTTTCAAGAATTCAAGAAATCAAAGAGTATTATTTATTTATGTGTATATGCAAATAGTATGATACTAAATGCTCCCCCACAATTAAACTCAAAATTGTCCTAAGTGTTCAAAACCTAAAATTCCGACTTCTGACGTAACAACAAATTAAACTCGAAAACTGTACCAATGGGTAGGGAACTAGGAAAAACATCCTAAACAAAAGTTATTCACTTACGTATTTTTCTCCGGACTGACAGACATGCATTCTGAAAAAGTTCTGTAAAAATGCCGAAACTCAAATATTCAGGCCTATCGCTCCAACCAAACAGACTCCAAATTCATATTTTCTTTTTGGAAAAGAAAGGTATATATGTCCTCTATAATAAAGGGTGATGTCTTTGAGCCCTCAGCTGTGTGCTATAGCGATGCTTTCGAGTCCCAAATTTCACTCTGTTGTGGCTCTTTAGAGACTCGAGCGTATGCGAGAGGCTCAAGGTTGGGTTCAACCACTCAAATCGGACTCCGTATGAAGTCTCGAGAGCTATTTCCGTGACAATTAAGCAGTCATAATTTTCTGACGAGAATTCGTCAAAACTTTCATTATAGATATAGGAATTGTAAAACCTAATACGGGAATGCGAAATATGATATGAAAAACTAAGAAAACTAAAAACAAAAGGGATAGGGATACATAACTGATGGGTTGCCTCCCATTTAGCGTTTAGTTTAATGTCCTCATTCTGACTTGGCATTCCAATGATGCTACTCCTCCAGAGGGAGCAAACCTTCAAGTCTCATCACTTCGACATTCTCCTTAGAGAAGTTTTCATAATAAGGATTCAATACATGGATGTTGACTTTGAAAGTTGTTCCAGTTTTCAAACTAGTGATCTCAACTGCACTATAACGAAAAACATTAATAACAACATTCGGTCATATCCATCCGGACCTTAGCTTCCCAAGAAATAATCGAAGACGAGTATTAAATAAAAGAACTTTTTGACCCACAACAAAAATCTTTCGGGAAATCATCTTGTCATGGAAAAGTTTTTTCTTCTCCTTGTAAATACGAGAACTCTCGTACGCATCATTACGTATCTCCTCTAAATCGTTAATTTGTAACTTCCTTTGTTTCCCCATATTGTCATAATCCATGTTGCACATCTTTATCGCCCAATATGCCTTGTGTTCAAGTTTAACTGGAAGATGACAAGCTTTACCATAGACCAACCGATATGGAGAATACCAACGGGTGTCTTGTACGCCGTTCTATATGCCAAAGCGCATCGTTAAGTCTATAACTCCAATATTTCTGTGTAGTGTTTACTGTTTTCTCAAGAATAGATTAAGTCTCACGGTTCGAGATTTCAGCTTTCCCACTAGTTTGTGGGTGATATGGCGTACCAACCTTGTTGTACTTCTTTAGTAGAGCATGAAAGGATTTCTGAAAATATGAGCCTCCGTTCACTGATAACCACTCTTGGTGTACCATGTCTAGAAAAAATATATTCCTTCACAAACTCACAAACAACTTGAGAATCATTAGTAGGGGTGGCTTTAGCTTCCACCCATTTCGAAACATAATCCACAGCAAGAAGTATATAAAATTTTCCATTAGAATTGACAAAAGGCCCCATAAAATCAATTCCCCGCACATCAAATACTTCTACAACAAGAATTGGTGTGAGTGGAATTTGATTTTGAGTACCTAGATTGCCCGTTCTTTGACATCTATCACAATATTTACAAAAAATATATGCATCCTCAAATAGGGTAGGCCAATAAAATCCACTTTCAAGTACTTTGAAAGCGGCACGTTTAGAACCAAAGTGACCAACATATGCATAAGTATGACAAAAAGTAAGAATAGATTGAAATTCAGAATTAGGTACGCACCTGCGAATGATTTGATTAGAACCGTATTTCCACAAGTAGGGCTCATCCCACATATACTGCCTGGATATTTTCTTAAGCTTAAGCTTTTGAAAATTAGGCATTGTACTAGGTATTTGTCTTGTAACCAAGTAGTTAACTATATCCGCGTACCAAGGTGTTGAATCTTCAATTGAGAAAAGTTGTTCGTCTGGAAAACGATCTTGTAAAGGAAGTTCTTCTTCGGATTCAACAAGTCTACTAAGATGATCAGCAACAGTATTTTCAACACCTATTTTATCCTTTATTTCATAATCAAATTCTTGCAATAGTAGTATCCACCGTATAAGTCTTGGCTTAGCTTCTTTCTTCTTTACTAGGTATCGAAGTGCTGCATGATCGGAATAGACAATCACTTTTGTACCCACCAAATAAGATTTAAATTTTTCTAGTGCAAATACTATAGCCAGAAATTATTTCTCGGTGGTAGAATAATTGATTTGTGCATCATTTAGAGTCCTAGATACATAATAAATCATATGAGACAGCTTGTCTACTCTTTGACACAAAACGGCTCCAACTGCATAGTCACTTGCATCACACATTAATTCAAATGGAAAACTCAAGTCCGATGACTTGATAATTAGTGCAGTTGTCAACAACTGTTTCAATTTATCAAAGGTGTCTTTGCACTCCTTTCTGAAGTCAAAAACAACCTCCTTTTGCAATAATTTGCACATCAGCATTGAGATTTTGGATAAATCCTTGATAAACCGCCTGTAAAAAACTACAAGACCAAGAAATGAGCGAACTTCCCTCACCGAAGTGGGATATGTAGCGCCCCCTAAGCTAGCAGCTGACTAATCCAAGAGATTAACTAAATAAGAGGCGCTAAAATCTAAATCATTTACTTAAACATTCAACTAAGAAATCTGCTATAAAACTTAACCCAAAACTAGCCCCGCTCAGAAATACATATATACAAGAATTCCTCTCAAATGACACATATAAAATAGTCATTAGGTTTTCAAATAGAATATACAACATAATAAACATATCTGAAGTAAAACTCCTCGAAGCTTTCGCTGCGCAACTCTAATCTTTCTGTGAAAACTGAAAGTGGGAATGGGTGAGCACATAAACCATGCCCAGTAGGAATATCATATTTAACTTTCAAGTAACCATTGAAAATGATTTTGAAAACAACTCATGTTTTCCCTAACACTAAAACAAAAACAAATCACAGAAATAAACAATCATGTATATGGAACTAACTTCTTCTTCAAACAATGTACTATATTGAGTGTCGACCAATTCCTTACACACCCTATTAGTTTATACTGGTGTCGACCAATTCCTTACATACCTAATACGCATAAAAGCTCGAATTCATGTAGATATAAATGAAGGAGCAGTACCCTATATACCACGCATGGAAAAATTCTCGTTTTCCAGATAGGTGTCGACCAATTCCTTACACACCCATCATTTTCCTAATAGGTGTCGACCAATTCCTTACACACCTATTAAGCATACAAATGAAAATTATTATTTCTCAAACATTTCATAAAGACATATAAATCATTACAATTCCTTTCCAAGCAATGGAAATATTAAAAGAAACAACAATACTTTCGGAATTCAAAATAAAACAATTCTAGGAATACACAAACAGATAATGCATGAATTTATTAAACATAAACTTTTGTAAAAGAAAAAAACAATAATCATAAGAGAGTTAAATATAAATTCCAACCTCTTTTGATGACAAGCCATGCTTAACTAGAGATCCACGATCCACTGGTTTGAATCGATCGTTGTTAATATAATCTAATTGTTAATCACATAAGAAGTCTAAGAACCTAGCCAAAAGGCTCACACAAGGCTCATAACATAATCTCATATAATTCTCTAATTATAGGCTAAGTGAACTACTTCAATTGTTTTAAGCCCATTTAAGGTTCTACACATCTTCATTATCCATCTATTATATATCTAATGGTTTACTAATTCAATTAGATTAGGTCTATAGTCTATTGGATAAGACTTATGAACATCTACAACTTTGTAGAAGGAGCTAAACGCTAATTCTGACCATAAGTGGTCCAATTCAACTAATAGGAACTCTATCTCTAAGCCCAAGTCCACTAAACTGGCCCCTTAATCTAAGGCCTAGTCCATCTGAGTTAACTAATGGTGAAAGTGACGGTCAATGGTCAACTAACAGTCAACGTCCATAGTCAAGTCAAGGTCCCGGTCAAATGGTCCACTGAGTCAAACAAGAATCGGTCAAGTTCAACTCGGTCAAGCCTGGTCGAGTCTAGTCACTGAGTTAACTTAGTTAAAATACTCTAAGTCAGTTAAACATATTAAGTCACCTAGACTTACTGGGATGACTAACATCCTAATCCTATTGCAGTTACAAGAATACATAATCTGATTCTATTCAAATGATCAGAACACAAACTATTAAGAATCACAGAATTCTAGAATTCAATTACAACTGTAATTTAAGCTTTACCTGCAATTGCAGTACTAAGCCATAACTTGTTCACAATCAACTAAACTTCTACCAGTTCCTCTTAGCCTCAATAACAATAACATCTCACAGCCTTACTCAAATTCAGTTCATATCATCACTACCAACATAACGCAGTCATTCCTGTAACCCGACTCTCAACGCAACCACCTTCATAATCACAACTTCTTAACCATTCATCTTACTCCTACTCTCAGTTTATACTCATCCTCGACTGCAACATTTCCATCTCAACCAGGTCATTCCAAACATGTCATCCTTAAATGCAATCCAAAACACAAACCTAATCTCTAACCACAATTCCATTAACTTCAACAACAATACACCACTGCAATAATAATTCTGTTCATAAAATAGAACCACCATCAACACATTCATATCTTCATTATAACCACATTCATTCTAACTCCACAATACTGACCTTGTATCTCCATGTCAGTTCTCTTCAACCATTCACTAGACAGTAACAAAGCCATCAACAAAACCTCGAACATCACCCACTACTTCAGAGAGTGCAACACTCACTATAATGATATATCTACCAGTTATTCATGACTCCTGTAATTTAAATTACTAAACACCAGTTTAAAACTCCATTCTTGCATTACTTGAATATCATTACCAGTTCCCTGTAACTTAGCATATATTAAGATCACAACCAAAACTGGCTCCATACTCACCTTGCAAATACAATTCCATTGACAATCACATATACATAACCAATGGAAATGAAAGACTTTACTGAATCAACTTAGAGAAGACAATTACCTCATGATAGGTCTACTGAATCAGCACCAATAATAATTCCATCACCTTCTTGATACGGAAATCAAACCCCAGTTCTTCATGAGATCCAATTTATCAACCTTAATTTCAGAAATACCTCAATTCACTAATCCCGAGCCCTAACCAACAAACTCAAGTAATTTTTCAGTGTTAAACATAATTATGACAAACCCATATCTAGTCTTTCCCTTAACACCTCAATTTCATCTTCTAATTTCTCCTTATCCAAAATTCTCAAGAACATAACCGTAATCCAAGATTCCTCAATTACTTTTTTTCTTGTAGACAATCTTATCCTGATCTTCAATTATTAACTCCACTAAATCCTTCACCAATCTAACAGAACTCTAACTTCTTCACAGATCGCCTCTCTTCAACTCAATCGAAGTTTCTAACTAAACCCAAACTATTAACTCATCAACACCACACTCAATTGATTGGTTTTACTAATTTTTGGTGAGGTTCTTAGACAGAGATTTCATCTCTGAATTGCCGGAGAAAAGAAGAATAAAAAGAAAGAGAGAATAGAAAAGAGAAATGAGGAAAGAAGAAGAAAGTAAAGACTTATCTTATCTACCGGGTATAGGTAAGACCAAGATAATTACTAGGTCAACCACTTGATTGGATAAGGGATGCACAAGTACATCGATGAAATGACTATTTTACCCCTTTCTACTAATTTGATGATATCTTCTTCGTCTGATATCTGAATGATACGTTCGAGTAGTTCATCTCGCATAACTTTTCGATATCTATCTAACAGTACCAGTTTCGTATCTAGATCGTTGTTAGATTAATTTCTATTAATTAACGTTCGTGTTAAACTAATCGGATTATTATCGGCTAACACGTCTCTTGACTAGTCTAATAGCGTTGACGAGCCTGAGGGTCCTTACAGGATATTATAAGTTTCTTATTAAATCTATCTTTGCTTCGTCAAATTCGAGCCCTCGAGAGGACACAATGTGACCAAGAACTATGCCATGGTTTACCATAAAATGGCATTTCTCCCAATTAAGAACAAGGTTAGTGTCTATTAATCTTTTAAGAACAAGTTCAAAATTTTGTAAACAAAAATCAAAATGAATCACCATAAACACTAAAATCATCCATAAATACCTAAATAATGCCCTACACATAGTCAGAAAATATATTGACCATACACCTCTGAAAAGTATCGGGTGCATTACAAAGACCAAACGACATCCTTCTATAGGAAAACGTACCAAAAGGACAAGTAAAAGTAGTCTTCTCCTGATCCTCTGGTTAAATAAAAATCTGATTGTACCCCGAATAATCGTCCAAAAAGCAATAATGTGAATGTAAATATAACCTCTCTAACATCTGATAAATGAAAGGAAAAGGAAAGTGATCCTTTCGGGTTGCTGTATTAAGCTTTCTGTAGTCTATAAATACTCTCCATCCTGTTTGAACTATTGTAGGAAAAAGTTCATCATCTTGATTTCTAACAACAGTGACACCTGATTTCTTAGGCACCACTTGAACCGGGCTAACCCGTTTGCTGTTAGAAATTGGGTAAATCACCCTTACACTTAGTAATTTGAGGATCTCTTTCTTCACGACCTCCATCATTGGGGGGTGGGGGGGGGGGTTAAGCGTACGCTGAGCATCACGTACATGCTTAAAATAACCTTCTATTAGGATTATATGCATGCACATGGATGGACTAATGCCTTTGATGTCGGTAATTGTCCAACCAATAACTGCTTTGTGCTCTTTAATAACCTCAAGTAGACGTTCTTCTTGTATTGGGGTGAGGTTCTTTGCAATAATCATTGGAAGTTCTTCTTTATCACCCAAGTACGCGTACTTTAGGTGGTCTGAAAGTGGCCTCAATTCTAGTTTCGGCGCCTGCACAATATAAGGTAACGGAACCTCATTAGTTACAGGTAAATAAATATAATAAATATTACCCGGTTTAGGTTCTTGTAATACCGTTAAAGCACAACACATCTCCACTAGATATTTGTCGAAGTCAATGTACAGGTTCGGCTGTCCATGAACGTCTAAATCAATGTTATTCCGTAACACAACTCCAAGTTCATCTTCAGCATTTAAATCAAACATTTTTTGCGCTAACGAACCAATAACATCAATGGAGAAATATGAGTGAACATCACTAGGATAGCGCATGGTTTCAAAAATATTGAAACATATGATCTCCTTATCAAATTCCATAGTGAGTGCAACACTATCAACATCAATCTTCGTCTTTGCAATTTTCATAAACGGTCTCCCAAGAAGTAACAAATTAGATGAACAATTATCTTCATTGTGCATATTGTCACACCTGCAGATGTCCCTGAAAAAAATTTCTCGCAAGTACAACCTGGCAATACAGTGGTTCAGTGATCTCTTATCACCCACTCGTATTTCAGCCTTACAAGTTTGCACCAATGCAAACAGCCAACTTCTCTGAGTTATGCAACGGAAGACTAACTTAGATTTTCTCTACCAAACAATGTATCCCATACTACAAAGAGGTTTCTGCCATGTTTATGTTACACAGATAAAAAGGAGCAACTTTGAATCAACATAATACCAAGACCAAATGTATAAGCCAACAACTCACTTTTATTATCTTAAGGGTAAGATACAAAATCAGTCCAACCAATGGACATACAAGCTTATTCTCTAAGCCTACGTCAAACTAACACTCTACTGCAATATGGTTCCTCAATACTTGAACTATTGAACAACTCTCTACAAAGGGGTTCTCTGGCTATTTATACTGCCAAGAACCAGGGCCAATCCGTATGCAACTTTGTTGCACGTCCCCATGAACAACCATCTGTCCATGGGCAGTTCCCTAACCGCCACAGCTTACTTTTTAACTGCTAACTTTTGTGCTGGAACTTCTAAGAACGCGCCACACATGTCTTGGACGGTTAGGACATGCCAAAATCGGTTACAAAGCCCCTTTGCAACCGTCTCTAACTTTCTCACACGCTTTGGCATGCTTGTGATGCACCCACACTCGTATCTGGCACTTAACTCAAGTCTCGCAACATTGCAACTTGCAACTCTGTCCATGAAAATGTTTGGCATGCTCGTGCAACACTCAGCTTGCACTTATGTCAAGCCTTCGACAATGATTACGCTTCACTCACTCTTGGCCTCTATCAAGTATTTGTCAATGGTAATGCAACATGCCACTTGCATGTCTGCCAAGTACATTCCACTTGCATACTTAGCTTATTTGGATGCCAACATCCAAATACCATGCCACTTGAGTCTTGACTTGCTTATTTAAACTTCATGCTTCATATGCATCAATTGCATCTCATTTGGCGAGCAATAATCACCAATGGCGTGTTTGGCATCGCCATTGATGCACATGCACAGTCCAAGTATTGTCCAAAGCTTAGGACCATGCCAAAGTCATTCCATGACTTTGCATCTCATCATTTATTCCTTCTTTGAGATGGGCTAACTCTGAATAAGGATATGCAACACTATCGCATAATGTTGCATGTGCCAAGTAACCTTTCTTGTCTCAGCCATCTTGGCGCTACATTATCGGACATGCAGCTCCATCTGCCAGGTTACCAATTCTGTAACGCATCATGATTATGCGTCACTATGCGGACCGGTCATAGACCTCCCCCATCCAATCTGTTTAACGTCCTTGTTGAATGCAACATCAATTCATCCACTACTGAACTTTCCCTTGGATTTGTACGCATCTGAGCCACTCTCAGAAATCAGCAACTTTGTTTGGCCTTCAACCTTGCCAAAAAATTTCTGCCTAGTACTTTATGCCGCCACTTAGCTTGTTTGACTTACCATTGAGCCTATGAATTCCATCATCATTATCACATCGTTGACTATGCTTCAATCTCCACTTCATTCACATCTCAACACCCAAATTCTACTTGCAATCTAATGCTATACCTCTTGCATCAGCACATAAATTTTCTTTCAAGCCATTCAGTTCCTAAGTGTACACGCCAAATAGCTAACATATCACCCTGATATGCATAACTTATCTTACTTGCCTTCACTTCCGACTGACATTGCAACTTTGCAATTCAACATGCCTTACTATAAGTTAAGTATTCTCCAATCATCTTGCAACACCCTTGTACAAACTCGACTGAAATGCATGACATTAGTCATGACTTAGGATACTTGTGACATCATACTGTCTCTTTAGACCAGGTTCCTCTTCACGCGCCTTTGAAACTAACAAAGCCTCACTTGTTCTTTCAAACTGCTACACTTTAATGTAGCGGAAAAACAACATCATGCTCTTCCTAACCATGACTTTCTCTTAACTCATATGGTTGATGGACTTATATCTTTATTCTTGTTGCATTACTCCATGCTATCATTGTTAAATACAATCTCACTTCTACTTAACTCTCCCAACAGCAAACTTTCCTATGCCACCAACTTCCAATCCTTACTTGGCATTGCTTCCAGCATTTCTTATTGCATACTCTGGCTAAGTATACTTGTAGTGCTTCCCCAATGAACTAGCTTTATATTAAGCAAAAGAGATAAGGTTTTTGCTTAAACACCACCTTCATTCATTACACTAGCCTTACATAAGAAACAATAGGGACCCTTCCCTTTTACACCATTGGCCAACCCACGCCTTACTGAAAGCAAATACATCACCAAAGCAAATACACCAACTAAAGTGTGCTATATTTTAAGACCATAAAATCAGCAACACCCAACTTAAACTTCAAACAAAAACATCAAACAGAAAACATGACAAAGTCTCCATACTTCAGCAACCTTACAGGTTTAGGAACTTGGAAATAGCAATGCAATGCCCCTGCCTCATACATGCGCTATTCACGGCGAACAAGGGATGCTAATATCCATAGGAAAATCAAATTCCATATGAATCTCATCTAAGCTTTCTTCAAACGAGCGGACAGGTGCAAACTCACTTTCCTTTCCCATGTCACACTTCATGTCTGAAAAAATGGTGGTCTAACAACACCACCCAATATTTCGCTTAGCAATCTGTATGGACTAACTCCGAAACACTTTCTAGAGAATCAACTAGAAAGTCAGACTCAATCTAGGTAAAAGTATCTCAAGGAGTTAATATCTCTCTCTTGTTTTGATTTACTCAAGCTAATAGAAATCAGTGAGTCTTTAATCAAACACAAGGAATAACTTGGATGGTACCAAAGACAAATATCCAAGGATCGATCAATGACAATCAACAACCAAAGGTAGGATTACTCTAATTGATGATCTAAGCGCACAACCTGTATTATTTCAATTATAAAGATAAAATAATATAGTGCGGAAATAGAAATAACACATACACCAAAAATTTTGTTAACGAGGAAACCGCAAATACAGAAGAACCTCGAGACATAGTCCAGATTGAACACACACTGTATTAAGCCGCTACAGACACTAGCCTACTCCAAGCTAACTTCGGAATAGACTGTAGTTGAACCCAAATCAGTCTCCCACTGATCCAAGGTACATTTGTACTCCCTATGCCTCTGATCCCAGCACGATACTGCGCACTTAATTCCCTTAGCTGATTTCACCCACAACTAAGAGTTGCTACGACCCAAAATCGCAGACTTTGACAATAAAAAAATCTGTCTCCCACAGACAAGTCTACCAAAGGATCAATCTGTCTCCCACAGATAAACCCTAAAGGTTGTGTTACGTCTTTTGATAATAATCAAGGTGAATAGAAACTAATTGATAATTCCGTATTATATTCCCGAAGAACAACCTAGAGTTATCAATCACCTGACAGCAATCTTAATCGTATGGTAGTGAAACAAGATGTTGTGGAATCACAAACAATGAGACGAAGATGTTTGTGATTACTTTTTATATCTTGCCTATCGGAGATATCAATCTCAATCCAATCAATATGATTATATTCGTACGATAGAAGATGCAAGATCAGATCACACAACTACAATAAAAGTAGTATCGGTCTGGCTTCACAATCCCAATGAAGTCTTTAAGTCGTTAACCTGGTTTTATAAGAAGAATACCAAAGGTTAAAGGAGAACTGATTCTAGTATGCAAACTAGTATCACACGAAAGGTGCGGGGATTAGTTTTGCACAATACTAGATGTCTCCTTTCAAATCAAGGTTTGCAGTTAGGTTACTTGGTAACAAAGTAATCAATATCCACCGTTAGATGAAAACCTGATTTAGATTCAAGCTAATATTTCTCAACCGTTAGATTGAAAAATTAGCTTGTTATACACACTTGGCAATGAACGCTTCTAGGTTTGTTAACCGTACCCAAACGTATGCAGTTGTTGGTTCAATAGTTAACCAAATGGTTAGCCATATGAGCATTTCATATCAACCATATTCTTCTTCACCATAACTAGTTCAAACGACTTCAAATGAACTAGTTAGAGAGTTGTTCAATTGCAAGGAAATCTCATGTACTACACAAGACACAATTGAAGCAAAGATGATTTGATTCACTTGAATCGCTTCATGAACTTTTATATCCACGGTTTGCAAACTGCATTCCTTAGTTTTTTTAAGTTTAAGTTCAGAAATTTTCTTCATATATATAACCTTCTCAAGTTCGCAGACTAGGTTCGCGGACTTAAGTTACCGGGCAGAGTTTACAAACTCCAGCAGAAATTTTCGGGTTTGATAACTTTGCCGATTCGCGGACTTAGCTTCACGCAAGTAGTTTGTCAACTCCAGCAGAAATTCTCGGGTTTGAGAACTTCGGCAGTTCGCGGACTTGGCTCATGCCATTCTTCTGGTTCTCTTGATCAAAAAATTTCACAAACTTTGGTTCAAGGAATAGGACTTATACATAAATGTGCTTCCACAACAATGCTTATGTCCACCGTTGGTTATGTAATCTAAACTCTCATTTCAATCATTGAAACATTCTTAGAAGACGTTATATAGTTGTTACACCATTTCTCATCAAAGAAATTTTCAAGATGATTGAAACATATTATGACTTTCATCACATGGTAAAGATAAACTTGGTTAAAGCGAAAAGCTTACCAACACATATTTCGAGATATAGATATGCGAGGTATACTCGGCTCGAAATACAAAATGTGTATAATCCAAGTCTATATATATAGCATACGAATTCTTGTCTCAAAGAGTAGGAGATATATTAGATAGACTTTTGAGTGACAGATAAGTTCAAGTCTTCACATACCTTTTTGTCGAGAAGTTCCACTGGTTCCTTGAGTAGTTCTTCTACTTGTATGATGAATCACCATGAAGTCCTTGAGCTCAACTACACTTTCTATCCTGGTCCGAGACTTAGCTATAATAACATTGACAAACATGCTTGAGATAGCAACACATACGAGTTTGACCGAGCAATGCTCTAACAATGTCAACCGGACTAACTTTCCTTACACCCTTCACAAAACAAGGTTCACTTGGACACTGTATGAAAACCCCGCCAAGGTGAGGCATCAATGTTTCCTATGATTGTTTGAAAAAGTTGTTTCCAAGGATCATCTCAAAGTCATTGAGATGCATCAATATTATACTGACTTGACCACGCTATTCTCCCACTTCAACATTCGCCACAACCATCCCCTTGATTGGCTTAGCTATATCATTCACTGTCTTCATGCAGTGATCAGATTGATATACTTCCAAACCCAAGTAATCTGCCATTGATAAACTCATAACAGTGTGCGAAGCACCCGTATCTGCCATGCCCCAGAGACGATGATTGTGTATGCCAACTTTCACATAAACCAGGCCAGCGTCATTCAGCCAATGATGTACTGCTGCCTTTTGTGCTGAATAGGATTAACATGCTCCACTTGATCAGTTTCTTCTTTGTCGCCACTGCCCTCAGTGACTACTGCGGACAACTTTTCTCTCTTAGGACAATCACGTGCAAGGTGAGGACCCTTGCATAGGAAACAACCACCAGCTTTGTTCAAAAAGGCCTGGCTATCATCCCTTTGATAGTTGTTTTCCTTAGCCTCAGAACTTTTCCTACTCCCATCATCCTTGTTCTTCAGGCCTTTCTTATCCCTGCCCTTCCTATTAGCATCAGTTGAGGTATTAACTGATCTAAAATCAGCAAGGATGTCCACTATTGCAATGTCTGAAGGTAGGTATTTGGCACCCTGCCTTCGCACTTCAGCCTATACCCATTGTTGCAAACCAGAAGTAAAATTAAACAATTTGCCTTCCTCCGACATGTTGCGAATATCTAGCATCAGAGAGGAAAACTCTTTGACGTATTCCCGTGGTGTACCGGTATGCCGTAGCTTACGCAAGTTCTCTCTGGCTAACCAAGCCACATTGCTTGGTAAGAATTTACTCTTCAATTCTTCTCTCATGACATCCCTTGTCACGATTCTCGGACGACCAGCAGTAAGGTCATCATCAGTTCTACTTCTCCACCATAACTTCGCATCACCCTCCAGGTACATGCTAATGAGAGTAACCTTTTGTTCTTCCAGGGTTCTGGCAGCCTTGAAGTATTGGTCCATGTCCCACATGAAATTCTCCAATGCCTTCGATCTCTTGCGCCAGAAAATTCCTTAGGTTCTGGGACTTTAATCTTCGTAAAGTCACTTCCACTACCACCTGCAATAGATTGATTCGAGCCAATCGTGCTCACCAACCTTCTCAAGATGCTTAACTCATCAGTTAGCTCTTTAAAGGCACCTGCGTACATGGTCTTGTCAGCAGCGATTTGTCCTTCCAAATCAGTATGCTTCTTAGTTGCAATCTGGCTTGCCTCAAGCATGTCAGCAGAATACTTGTCCAACGCTTGGATGCAAGCCATTATCGTAGCATCATAATTAGCATCATTAGGATGGCGCACCTCTTCACCAATCCTGTCTTCCAAGTCCGCTACCCTATCAATTAAGGCATCCATCAAATTCTTCTTACCAGCCATTACGATCTAACAATTTCAGCAACTAAAACCTGAACTATTGAACAACTCTCTACAAAGGGGTTCTCTGGCTATTTATACTGCCAAGAACCAGGGCCAATCAGTATGCAACTTTGTTGCACGCCCCATGAACAACCATCTGTCCATGGGAAGTTCCCTAACCGCCACAACTTACTTTTTAACTGCTAACTTTTGTGTTGGAACTTCTAAGAACGCGCCACACATGTCTTGGACGGTTAGGACATGCCAAACTCTCTACTGCAATATGGTTCCTAAATACTTGAACTATTGAACAACTCTCTACAAAGGGGTTCTCTGGCTATTTATACTGCCAAGAACCAGGGCCAACCTGTATGCAATTTTGTTGCACGCCCCATGAACAACCATTTGTCCATGGGAAGTTCCCTAACCGCCACAACTTACTTTTTAACTGCTAACTTTTGTGCTGGCACTTCTAAGAACGTGCCACACATGTCTTGGAAGGTTAGGACATGCCAAACTCGGTTACAAAGCCTCTTTGCAACCGTCTCTAACTTGGTCACACGCTTTGGCATACTTGTGATGCACCCACGCTCGCATCTGGCACTTGAACTCAAGTTTCACAACATCGCAACGTGCAACTCTGACCATGCCAATTTTTGGCATGCTCGTGAAACACTCATCTTGCACTTATGCCAATCCTTCGACAATGATTACGCTTCATTCACTATTGGCCTCTGCCAAGTATTTGGCAATGATAATGCAACATGCCACTTGCATGTCTGCCAAGTAAATTCCACTTGCATACTTAGATTATTTGGATGCCAACATCCAAATACCATGCCACTTCAGTCTTGACTTACTTAGTTCAGATTCATGCTTCATATGCATCACTTGCATCTCATTTGGCGAGCAATAATCACCAATGGCATGTTTGGCATCGCCATTGATGCACATGCACAGTCCAAGCATTGGCCAAATCTTAGGACCATGCCAAAGTCATTCCATGACTTTGCATCTCGTCCTTTATTCCTTCCTTGAGCTGGGCTAACTCTGAATAAGGATATGAAATACTATCGCATAATGTTGCATGTGCCAAGTAACCTTTCTTGTCTCATCCATCTTAGTGCTACATCGTCGGACATGCAGCTCCATCTGCCAGGTTACCATTTTCGTCACGCGTCATGATTATGTATAACTATGCGGACCGGTCATACATATCCATAATGTAGAAATCATCCCAAAATATTAACTGATTTACTTGAACTAACACGTCCTCCACGACTCCCTTATGACAGATATTGGACTTGTTAGCCAATTGAATAATGATCTTTGCCTCTTTTAAAGGTCCAAGATTCAAAGAATCATAAATATCGGCTGACATAACACTTATGGAAGCTCCCAAATCAAGCAAAGCACGCTCAAATCGTCGGTTACCAATGGTAACAGAAACTGTGAACCCATCGGGATCTTCACACTTCGTAGGAATCTTCTTAAGTAACATAGTTGTAGCACTTTCGCCCACTTGAGTAATCTCTTTAGCAATCAACCTATCCTTCCTTGTACATAAATCCTTCAAAACCTTAGCACACCTAGGTACGGTTCTGATGGTCTCAATAAATGGAATATTGATGTGTATCTTGTTGAAAATATTCATGATCTCCTTGTCTTGAGCTTCTTTCTTGGATTTGGAAAAACGACTAGGAAAAGGAGGTGGTATCGTAAAAGTGGGAACGGTGGGTTGGCCGGTTGAGGTTGGCTTTTCCTTTGGTACCGTTTCCGCCTCCACTTCCTTCTCAATATCGTTACCAGGTACGCTATTGTCCCTGTATCCATATCCATATTAGAACCTTGTTTTTGCGGCTCCTCAACTTGTCTTCCACTTATTAATGTCATTGCATTGACGTGATCTCTTGGGTTCACAAATGGTTGAGATGGTAGATCATTCAAGGTGTAATTTTTTCGAGTGCTTTATGAATTTATAGGTTGATCCTACTAGTTAGACTCTTAAATCAAGGTCCACTTTTCAAATACTATGTCTGACTCTATTACTGCACTATTTTGGATTATAACGCAATATTTGGTTATGTCAGACAACATTAAGTTCAAGGATGATGAATGTACTGTTGTCACTAATCAGAAATTTCCAGATCTCATGCTTTGTTCCTTCTGTGGAAGAAATGGCCACACCGTCAATTGATGTTGGGATTTCAAACGAAATGGTATATTCATAAAGAAACTCCGAAAAGGGATGAGAAGGATGATGTCATATTTTAATGAATCTACCAACTCTAGAAAAAAAATTGCAGATTTTAGTAACAACGGGAAAGGAAGAAAACAAGTCGAGAACACAAGTTACTTTGTCCATTAATCATCCTCTGGTTGTTTCGATTACCTGTGGTGAGATGATTTCTCACCCCAATACAAACTTATTGTGTAGGAAACATGCATCCTCACCTTTGCCAAATGTTTCCTCTGATCAAGAGGCATAATTTGGGTAGGATTCGTAAATCTGTTTAACAAGGTAACAATTTTTCATGATTGATTTTTATTGGTGTTGTATATTTCACTTAGAGGAATAAAATCTTTTTAAAAAGGTTGAACATATTCCGTTTCCGCAAACAAAATATAGGATCTCTTCTATTTTCAACATTTATATTAGTCTTATCCAAAGGAAGTCACTTGATATCGAACGGCGAAACCAGTGAAGGAATGTTTATCATCCACTGATATTTTATCATTATTTTCTGGTGAATCAATTATGAATTAAACAAAAGATGATCAAAAGCTTAAGATTCAGCGAGATTCTCTAAGAAAACTGAATATTTCTTTCATAAAGAGTATAAATCATCATGAACACATGCTCAACGATTCAAAAGAAATGCTTATTGACATTCATTCTCAACTGCTTGAGCTAAACAATTATACAAATGAAAAGGGATATGCTTGGGAGAATCTGAATCCAGAGTTTGATAGTGATATCATCAACAGGTTTCACGAAAATCTAGAGTACACCTTGTATTGATCTTCATTGTCTATTTATTCAACTATCAATAATATGAATGATTAAGTGTGTTTTTTTAAACTCTTTGTGTTGTTTTTTTATAGTTACGATTGCATTGCTTGATCTGAATGATTATTTCTTTTGCTCTGCTTTAGGTTTACGAGATATTGTTTCGGTTTTGATCAAATCCTAATTTTTCAATCTCATGTTATGTATATATCTTATGATGTGGTGAATCTTTGATATAAGCAGGTTTCAAATCTAACCATATGGGATGCTTTAATCAAATGATCATATATAAGTATATATGATTAAACTCACGTGTGAAGTCTCTATTATACTATTATCGATTTAGGTTTCATAAGGTGTGAATACGAGTTTTCGGTTATACGTCTTGTTTTCTTACTACACCCATCCATTTAGTTTACGGAAATGGAAACTCAGTTTCCGTGTAAAATGCTACGGAAACTCAGTATCCATATCAATTTCCAAACGGGTACTGATTTCCCTTTCCTACAAGGTGGATCAGATCTGATCCACTTTGCCAAGTAGGGAAGGGATATCCCTACTCAAATATGGACATGAGAGACTATAATAGTTGGAAAATTGGAGTTTTCCCTACATACGAGAGATAGGATGGAGAGATGGGGCACCATAATACTTGGCCTAAGGGGTTTACAATAATTTTCATTTCTTTAATACTTTGAATTATGAGATGGATTTTCATCGGGGCAGACATTATCCTCAAAATCCGATAACATTTGGGAAATGATAGACATATACCATAGTTGTATCCGACAATATATACATGATGTTCTCAGCATTGGGATTGGTGCAGCGGAATGTGGGTCATTATTTTCTTTCTTTTACATGATATTATGCGGGAATATACGTTGGTAAAGCCATCATTTCCAAAAACATTTTCTATACCACCTTCACAAGCAAGTTGTTGTAATAATACCTCTTTGAGCTCCGGCCACAGAATTTAGGGTCCCTTGCTCCCTCAGCTGCAGAGCATTTGGAATCCTCCACAGCACCATCAAAGTTAAACTGGTTCCCTTTGTTGGAGTGCTAGGCGGCAGTAGAGGTATGCCGCTTCTTCATCTAGGCAGTAGTCCCAAAATTACTGCTTCCGATAAATCCGATCTAAGCAGTTCCACACATCAACGGCTATCTCAAGTAAGTAACAGGTGGCTGTATAATCTAACACCACAAATCCAACGGAATAAATCTTCTTATACATCAACTTCGATATATACTACAACAACAAACAGGAATAACTCCTCTAAATCAGATCAAACTAGAGAGCAAAATCTTCAATTCTTCAACCCCATTTTTCAACCGAAGAGAAGAGAAATTAAAGATTTCTAGGGTTTTTTCTCTGCAATCACTAAAAATGGTAAGTTTTTGAAACATCAAATTGTATGATTTCTAAGGGTTTTAATTTGGATCCTGATTCTATTGTATTTTTATTTATTTTTTGGTAATTGAAGGCAGGATCAGTAAAATCAATCAGCAGTCCAATTCCAGTTACTTTGTTTCCAACTTTAGCTGCTCTTATGCTTACAATAGGTCTTATTGTTACCGCTTCATTCTTCATGTAAGTCATCATCTTCATCTTTTTCATTCATTTATCTTTGAATCCTTAGGTTTGATTTTTGATTTAGAAATTAGCTTCAAATATGAGTGGATTAGATGGTATAACCACGTAGAATCTCTAATATATAGATCCCTAGCTCTATCAAGCCTCTTAATAGATGTGGCTGAAGGACTTGCAGGAATTGCAATCCTTCATCGTTTCCTCGAGACCATGCCAGGTTTCGGTCCCTTCCATCAGACTGGTTTAAGTTTAGCCTTGAAAGGAAGCTGGCAATTCTATGTGGGGTTGGAATGTTTTATATTTCCCTTAGTCATCAGCTCCGGTTTTAGTTACAAGCACAAGACCCATTGGTTGTAGTTTCCTTGTGACCCATTGTTGCACAAGACCAATTAGGCGGAGATTGTATTTGAAGGATTTCTCTTGCCTTCACTGACCAAGTACGTGCCTGTTTGGTGTTCAATTGTAGTAAGCTCAATCACTTTTGTACTTGCAAATTTTAATGCACAAAAATCTAGCCTCCCATTTTCCTAGGAACGGTCATGGGAACTGTTTTTGCACGGTCTTTCTTTTGCATGTTACTACATAGTATCTGTAAAATAGTACTACAACCTAATTAACTAATCAAGTTGCATGACTGATGAAACAAAATAAGAAAGTCCTTAACTAAAGAATGGGTGGGGAGGGGTAGCCCACCTTTAGTTCCACCAGTGGGTATAACAGTGAAATCTTAAAAGTTCAGATATCCTATTTCTGTGAATATGTATGCCAAATCTTTCATGATTATTCTGATAGAAGTTGCTATCCAATTTTTAAGAGATTCCAAGGAGTAACAATTGGGTTGTTTTGCTCCAATTAAGGTTTTGTAGTGTTTTAGAAGACTACCTGTAACTAAAATTTTGTTACATTTTAATAGTTTAATTATGAACTCTTAGTCATCCCGCAGTCTACTCTACATCTGGGTTAGCTTGTTTCAAAATTGGGTTTATCTCTATGCAACCAGGTAGTTCATACTTGGTTGGTACTCGAGTGACATCAGTAGAGAGAGTCATGACCTTTGGGTTTGTTGGATTTGCGACTTAACTATGAGCATTCTAGTCTGATGCCTTTTAGTGTAGGTGGATGGAATTTGAGTTTACTGAAAAGAGATTTACTAGTGAAGCATTCGATACTAAGTTTGAGCCTTTACTCTGATTATTGTTTGGTACTTATCTAATGTGTTCATAGATCCTAAGGTAGTACGTACTTGAGTGACATTAATAGAGTTTTGAGTATTCTTTGGTTTTGGTGGCTATGCTACTACTTAACTATAAACCTTTCAGTCTGACGCCTATTTAGTGTAGGCGAACAGAATTTTACTATTTTGGTGAAACATTCTTTACTCGGTTTGAGCGTTTACCCTACTGGGTTTATAAAGCCAACGTCCCTCTCCTTTTTCTTTTTACATACCTTTGGAAGTCATCTCATTCTTTCGTATGGAGTGTGATTAGCTATGGAATAATGAGTACCGAGCATGACGTTTCATAGTTATCCTGAAATTATTGTCACTACATTCTTGAACACAACTGCAAGCAGTCTGAGGTTTACTACTTGGTCTAGGATTTGATAGGTCAAGTTGATTGATCTATTTTACATGTTTTTCAGGTATGAGAATGCTATTCGGTGATCTTAGGATGGTCTAATAAAACAATAGAGTAATATATAATGTCATATTTTCTTCTTCTTTCAATTTTTCTTAGAAATATATCATTATGAAGGGTAATTGGTTGAATATTAAGAAGCTTAAGCTTTTGGTAACGGCACTTGTTTTCTAATGCATTTGTGTGCCTGGAACTTTATCTCTTCCCCATCCTTGGGAATTACGTTACCATAGTAATGGTTGTTATGTTTGCTGCAGATATGAAGCTACCTCATCTAGGAAAACTCGCAGTGTATCAAAGGAGCTGATAACTGGGACAGTTGCATCTGTTTTCCTGGTATGTTTGGTTGTTGCAATATATCTCTTATACTAAGACAGAGAACGAAACCAATTTACTCTTCTTATTCTGAAGACTACTATTCTAATGCATTTGCAGGGTTTTGGATCATTGTTCCTTCTACTAGCTTCTGGTGTTTATGTTTGATAACAACACAAGTGCAAGAGCATTTTGAGCAGAAGAAAGTTCAAGAAACATGTTATAGTGTTGTTCTTTTGTGTTGAGTAAATATCCCTATAGTTTGAAGAGCCCAGTTCGTAGTATTTTACACAATTTTAGCAATACAATGAGTTTTTAAAATGGTATTCTAGCTAGCCGTGTCTTTTCTTCTATCTCAGTTCCTGCTCTTTAATTTTGCAGTCCAAAAGACACAAAATAACCATGACAGGGAAGAAAAGCTGAAAAGCTTTCTTTTGAAGCTTGTTTCACTGAATTCAAAGAAGCCCTTTAGCAGGAATTGAATGCGTAATTGAATACTAGCTTGAAGCCTTGAACCTTCTACTGCACTTTCGACTGAGTTTCCGTTCAGTGCACCTTTATCTTTTTCCATTTGGATATCTTTTCTCTCGTTTCCATTTTGCAGCTCAGATAATTTCTTTATTAGTGTTAGCTTTTAACTAATCTTTCAGCCCAGTCTTCCACACTGAGTCACTGACCGAGTTTAATGCTTGTTAGAGTTCACTAATCATATTCTCGCCTGGCTTGTTAGGCATCCCTCAAACTCCTACAATACATAACAAATTAGCAGCACTGTCAAACATCAAGGTTCAGATTTCCGTACCAATTCATTCCCAAGGGTGGATCCATGTATGTGCAAATGGGGGCAGTTGCCCCCTTGCCAACTATCTTCCAAATGGTCTGAGTGCATCTCCCAAGCATATTTTCACAAAGCCCCCTTGCCCTATTACTTCTCAAAACTACTAGTAACTTGGTTAGATGGTTGCATTTTGAATATCCTCTAGCTTTCGCATGGCTAAATACTCGTAATCATTATTCCCCTTTGCGTAAGTAAATCCTTTAACTAATTTAATAGAAGGAGCTGCCACAGAACATGAAGATTTTTGCTACAGATATCGACAGTTCCGATATAAGAAACTAAAGAGCATTTGTGAGATAAAATATTTGCCACTAATTTCTACTATCACTAAGCTAGCAAAGTGGTCTGGATGTTACATCCTTTCGAGCTGCATTGGTTATTAAAGGTTAGATATGGTACTTTGCTGTATAGATACAGTAGATATGTATGATATGGAAACAAGAGTCTGACGAAGATACAGAGACTGGAGAGATGTGCCCTGCCCCCATCCTATTATTCACCGACTACTTTTGTAGGAGTAGGACCCAACAACCGGAAGCCGTTTTCTTTGCTTCTTTTATTCTGTGCCGGGGTGGTAGGGACGGATAAGCTATGTTTTTCTTTCAGTGTGGAGAAGCAGTAATATTACAAGGCTCATCGTTTTTTTCCTTAATTTGCAAAGCTGAGAGTTTTTACAATTGGGAAAAAATGCAAGAGTCTGCCAACTTGGAAATGGGCCGCATGGTTCAGCTTCTTCTTTTTTCTTTTTCTTTTTTCTTTTTCTTTTTTTTTTCTTCTTTTTTCTTCTTTTTTGCTTTTGAGATATTTCATCCGTTTCAACAGAATATGCTAGTAGCACATAAGAAATCGAGAAGTGAATACTTAATTTAGGAATTAAATTTCGATATGAATTTTATCAAGACTGCTAATAGGTGTACTAAAATGTTGAGAGGTGTACCAATACGCTTAGAGGTGTTTTGTCTTAGTTGGATTTTAGCAAACTCACGAGCAATTTGGTACCCCTCTTAGCAATGTTGAATTTGATACGCCAGCCGACTATAAAGTCTTTTGATTGGGATGGACACTTGTGATAGGGTTAGCAACCAGGTCCAAGATGTTTTCCTTTGAATTGCCTAAGCAATGTGGTGTAAAAGGATTCACTTTTGACATATTGATGCCATGCAAATTAACCAATCTCTTCCCGATTGATTCTCAAGATGGAAGCAAGATCAAGAGTGACAAGATCCGGCCGGTTGAACCCTGATTCTGAATCAGGATAAGTTATTGATGTTCCTTTTCATGGAGATGTGGTGAACCAATCTCTCCAAACACCTGCAAATTCTCCTGTGGTGAACCAATCTCTCCAATCTGTTCAAACACCTGCGAATCATCCACAAATGGCTCCTACTAGGTAAGAATTGATAGGGTGTAGAATACATCCTATTTATTATCTATTGTTTATGCTTTCTCTGTTATTTTTCTTGTAAATTATGTATTTTACGTTTGTTTTGAGTTTTATACCTACTTTGGAGTCATACGGAGGAAAAGAAGAAGAAATCATCCAAATTGAGTCGAAAAGGAGCAAAGTAATCATTTCGCAGGCTAAACACTGTTTGGAGCCAAACCAAAGGTTAAGGGACGACTCTTTTGGAGGAGTGTTAAACACAGATCAGCTGAGGTTAAAGGGGACCCCATCTGGGTGGTTCTACAGTTGGGTGTCTAAATTCATCCCAAAATATAACCCTAAAATCGAGAGGAGCCTTTCTTTCTCTCATTCATTTCTGAACTTTCCTCTGAAATTGAGAAATAACGGCTGCTGCTATATATCACCTGAAACAGCAGAACCAAGAGAGAAGATGATGAAGAAGCTGATTCGAGTAAGAAATTGAAGAGAAGGGTTAGGAAAAGAAATCTAAGCTGCTGCAATTAGATTGAGAAGCGGTAAGGGTTTGGTTGTAGCTCGACAGAGGTGAGATGATGGAGATTTGGAGATCAGAAAGAGCAGATGAAATCAAGGTTTCTGAGCTCAACAAAGATGAAATTGGAAGTTGGGTGTTGGTCATTTGAAGACTCACAAGGATTACAAGGGTTCGGAAATTGAATGATTGAAGATGGTGGAAGGTTGTCTGCTGTTGAAGATTGGAACCCGAGATGAAGATGGGTTTGGATCGAATCTGGGTTCTGAGGAGAATGGTTTTGTTGATGGTCTGAGATCGAGATGATGTTACAGACAATGAGAAAGAATGTGTTTGTATTGATTCGTGAAGGCAGTGAAGAATTGTTGAGCTTCTGTTGAATTAAGAGCAAAAGATGAAGCTGTTGCTATTGGTGGTGCTGAGTGATGGGGGTAGGATTGTGGTGACCTGCTGCTGCTATAGTCGAGAAGAAATCAAATAGATTATATGAGAATGAATGTGTATGAATGTGGGCAGCAGATGCAGTTCTGGTGGATGCGTAGATGAATGATAGGACAGGTGAAGCTCCATAATGGGATTCGCTGTTTGAGCCATAGTTGCAGCAGAGAGGTGAAATGGTACAGATGGTGGTTTTAGTATTGTTTCATTGCCTGAAACATAGGAAATGGTGCTGGTACTTAGAATTGGAGGTGGTTGTGCTGATGTTGTAGAGAACAACAAAGAAATAAAGGAAAAATGGGTCTGAGAATGGCAGGAAATGGTGCAGTTTTGGTGGCTTGAGTATGCTGAGTTGATGAGCAATTGCGGGTGTGTATGTGGAGTCTGAGTTGGTATGAATCAGTGCTGAGATGGAGTTTTGAAAGGTGATGTTTGTTGCCATGGGAACTGCAGTACAAGCCATTGCAGGTTGTAATGTCCTATGAACTGTGATGCAATGGTCCCGGTAGTGCTGATGTTTGTTGCCTGGGTTCGAATTGGTGGTACTGGATTCAGTGGGTTAGATGGAAGAGGAGTGTAAATGAATGTGATGCTGTGGAATGCTTGAAGCTACTTAGATGTATGTGTAGGATTGTTACAGGGGCATGAAGAAAGAAAGGCCAGGAATTGGCAGGGAAACACCAGATTACAGACGGAACTCGGCCGGCTTTCTGCTTTGATGAGTCGACTCAGTGACTCACTAATCTTAACTCGTTGAGTCAGCCAACTAAGACGATTCAGCTCTGATCAAGACAGCTAACTCAAGCTGAATGGAATTGACCCTTGACCCCCTGGACTAACAATTGACTGTCAGTTTGACAGTTATATCTGATGGAATATCCCATCAGCGGAGATGAAGATTCTCGCGACCGGTAGTACTATTCCGGTGACATTTCATGCCGGATTCCGGTGGTACCAATACTATTCCGGCGAGCCAATTTGTGGAGAGGTTTGTGTGGATTTCTCTGATGGGTTTGAAGAATCGGGCTTGGATTTGGAAAGAGAAAATGGAAGATTTGAGAAAGACTTGGATTTGGAAGTTGAGCTACAAAGGGAAAGGGATTCTATTCCTAAGAGGATTGTTAGGAAATTGAAACCTATAAATAGAGAAGTTCTCTATACAACTTCTACACCTCTACACACACAACACTTCTCTTTTCTTTATTCTTTGTGTGAACTCCTTAACATGGGTAGCTAATTTTATTATTGATTGAGGATGAATTCCTAGTTCTTGACATGTTTTGAGTTTTGTTTTAAATCTACTTTGAAGTTTTCACATGATTATCGTTTGTTTTTACTAATAGGAATGTTTATACATTCATGGTTGATTGATAGGTTGTTTAGGATGCATACTAAATTGATTTGTTAATTGATCTAAAGCTAGTGAAAGTTAGGGGACAAGTAATCGTTTCTTGACTCTTTACAAGTGGCAAACACGAGATCTTGCGGAGGGATTCCGTGGATCAATTGTGTGTGAAAACAACATTAGAAAGTAGACCTTGAGCTAAGAGTCTAACTACTAATATCAACCTAATAAATTCATAAATCTTAATGCGTTTAAATAAATTACATCTTGAGTGAGCTACTACTAGATGGTTTAGTGAATAGAATCCGGTAGTCGAGAACTTCCGTATCCGGTGATACTAGGGATTTAGGGGTTTAGCACTGAGCTAGTTGCTTCACCTACGGATGGTGATAATCTGTGACTAATAAAAAGTGGAAAAGAACATAACTTGAATCATTGTTTTGCAACGAAGAAGGATTCCTTGACCTAATCTCTTTTATTGATTTCAACTTAAACTTTTAATTGCTTTATTTACTTTCTTTTGTTTTTAAAATCTAAAACCAATCCCCCCTTTTTGTGACAACTAAACAACTAAAACCTCTTTCTCCTCATGGGAACGAACTTCACTACACTATATTACTTGTTAATTAGGTGGAAAAATATTAATTAATTTGTTGTGGTTACGACACGCATCAAATTTTGGCGCCGATGCCGGGGAGCAGCAGAGCAGCTTTAGTTATTTTTATTTTTATTTTCGTTTTATTTTTTTATTTAACTTTGTTTTCTAGAATTTTTATTTCAGGTACCAGTTTTCCGTGTACGGTGGACAAGAGCAAGCATATTACAATAATCAATACGGTGTTCAAACTCAACATTATGTCAACTTCCAACCATCCTTAGGATACTGACTTTATGGATATTCTCATACATATCAACAACCTTATGACGGGTATGTAAGCGAACAATCACTAGGAGGGGAGGATAGTTATGCTTCTAAATCTATGCGTGATCTCCTTGGTGTAAGGCAACCTAGTTTGAGGGAACTTGAAAGAAGGTTCTATCAATTGATCGATGAAGGCTTAGCATCGGATGAAGAAATTCTTCAAGCTAAAAGAGCTTTAAGAATGGAGCGAGAAAAACGTTATTATATGGGCTTCGATGATGATTTTGAACCTTTTGAAAATTATTGTAACAAGGATAATTATTCCAACTCTGGATCATAATAACGACATTCACCTATTCAAAAGGAGGAGATTGGGTGTGACTTGCCTATTGTTATAAATGGTGTAACACCCTCACAAGAAGATCTTACAATCTATACTGACGAAATTCATTTTAGCAAATGGCCCGATTCCGATGATGAAAATGTTGAAGAGATGATGCTCGAGAATGAAACCGAATTGAATGAGATTTTGGAAGACCCAATTGAACTTTCCAATGATTTTAATGATGCCAAGACTTTGGTTAAGGTAGAAAATAACGAAGAATGGTTGCAAGATTTGATAGAGGACCATGATATACAAGAGGTAAGTAATTCACTTGAATTTTCTAAGGATGAAGAGGATACCGTAAAAAAAGAGATTGTGCAAGGTTTGTTTAACACTTTGCATATTGATTCTTATCCTTTGCCTCTTATTGGTTTGAATGTATGTGCTTCGAAAGTATTTTTGGATAATTTTGTTTCTCGATATCCACCATTGGAAACACTTTATGCTAACACTATGTAGGTTTGCCAAAAGGAAACCATGGAAGTTCCCAAATTCTATGTTCTTTATACACTTCCGAGTGTGGATAAGAATAAGTGTGGGGGAAGTTTCTATCGAGCGATAATTTCACTATTGTTTTCTTGTGCTAATATTTGTATGAAGCTAGTGTTTGCAAAACAGGTACTATGGGTGGATCCCCAAATTTTCCGACTGTTAGTATATGGGGAGTAAATCTTACAAGTGGCAAGTCGGGCCGTCGACTTTAAAACAAGCGCTTAATGGGAGGAAACCCATAGATTTTGTATTTCTTATCCTTTTACTTTTTATTTTCTTTTTGTTTTATTTATTTATTTATTTTTCTTGTTACATATCATACTAGGATTTCCCACCTTAACTTTACTTGGATGATTCAGTTACATTGAGGACAATGTAAGGTTTAAGTGTGGGGGAGTGGTTAAGCATATTAAAAAAAAATTGCATAAAACCTCCAACTTTTAGAGATTTTAGAGTCACTAGCATACTTCTAGGTATGTTTACATAGAGAATTCTGACCGACATAACTGAACTTGGAAGTGTTAGGGAACTACGTTGGGATTTCTTGCTTGTTAGAGTGTTAAATAATGGATTTAATCATACCGGAGATGCAGATTAGGAGCAGGGAGGCATGCATTATTAGAGTTGTTGATCAATCATTAGTGGAGACTACCCTATTTATATCATGCGAGGCACCGACCAGATTTCTTTATAAATAACTAAAGAGCTTTCTTTTGAGTGTGTGTCACCGTACGTTAATTCCGGGTAGAATGGTGAGCTACCCAACCTCCCACCAATAAATGCAGTACTTTTTGATCTCTTGAGTGCTAATTTTGTCAATCATGCGGGTGACGTCTATAGATGAAAGCCTCCTTCTTGTAGTTCGATTTGCAGTTAGCACCATTCTCTCTCTCGACAAAAACGGATCCATAGAAACACCATCATCATCAACAAGGGAGCAACATCAAAATCTACAATGAAAGTTGAAAATGTTCAAGGTTTACAAGCAATGGAACAAGAAAAGAGTAAATTTCATATCCAAGTAAAGCAACATATAATGAGCGGATTTTTATATATACATGTTGAAGACTTACATATAAGGAGCGTAATTTTATATCCAAGTTGAAGACTTATTTACAAGAGCAAAGAAAAGCAAAAGGTGAGAATTATTGAAGTTTATGATTTGGAGACGATACAAGTCGTGAAGAATCAAGCGGTAAAGTATTTTTCCCACGGCTATGGTTTGTTTTTATTTTCACTTTGTTTTGTATTTTATTTCTCTTGTCTCTGAAAAAGAAAAAAAGTAAAAAAAAAATGAGGAAAAATGAGGAAAAAAAAATAAAAAAAAATGAAGAAGATAAAAAATGATGGCAAGAGAAATTTTTGTTTTTTTATCTTTTATTTAATAAGTTGTGGGGAAGAAAAATCTATAAGGAAGTTTCAAGCGACAAGGATTTAAGGTAAAGAGTTACAAATTGTCAAGGATCTATGAAGTTCAAAAGTTTATCATCAATAATTGAAGCCGAAGACGAAGACCAAGAAGATGAAAACGAGGAGTCGAAGACGATTCTATTAGATGCCGTGAGAGTGGTGTTATCATCATTGCAATCGGATGTGAAGGTGAGTAAGTAATCTCATTCTCAATAATAGTGGTTGATTTCCTTTCTTAGAGATCGTCAGAAAAATAGTTTTTCAAAATGTTAAAAGATGTGGGTTTTTAAAATATTTCGGAAGTTGTCCTTCCCACCATTCAACGTGTTGCAGGATTTCTCTCTTAATTCCTACCTGCACACATGTGAGACCCATAAAAAAGTACGTCTTTTGAGTGCAATTTCTTAAAACCCTTTTTGGTGAGGCGGAAGTCGAGGCGAAATGCTTATTGATCGCTTCTCAAACACGCGTTCTCTCATTATGGTGTGGTTATTTCTCACTCAAAATTTAAGAATGAGAATATATTCCTTAGTATTTCTAACTTCTTATTACTAGCATGCAGAAACTCTATGTCCTCATAACTCTTCGGATGCTTGCGATGCTGGAATGCTTTGAAGTTGTAAGTTTTAGTTTGATTTGCTCGTGGACTAGCAAAGTATAAGTGTGGGGGAATTTGATAGGGTGTAGAATACATCCTATTTATTATCTATTGTTTATGCTTTCTCTGCTATTTTTCTTGTAAATTATGTATTTTACGTTTGTTTTGAGTTTTGTAGATACTTTGGAGTCATACGGAGGAAAAGAAGAAGAAATCACCCAAATTGAGTCGAAAATGGGCAAAGTAATCATTTCGCAGGCTAAACACCATTTCCTATGTTACAGACAATGAGAAAGAATGTGTTTGTATTGATTCGTGAAGGCAGTGAAGAATTGTTGAGCTTCTGTTGAATTAAGAGCAAAAGATGAAGTTGTTGCTATTGGTGGTGCTGAGTGATGGGGGTAGGATTGTGGTGACCTGCTGCTGCTATAATCGAGAAGAAATCAAATAGATTGTATGAGAATGAATGTGTATGAATGTGGGCAAGGAGATGCAGTTCTGGTGGATGCGTAGATGAATGATAGGACAGGTGAAGCTCCATAATGGGATTCGCTGTTTGAGCCATAGTTGCAGCAGAGAGGTGAAATGGTACAGATGGTGGTTTTAGTATTGTTTCATTTTCATGGAGATGTGGTGAACCAATCTCTCCAAACACCTGCAAATCCTCCTGTGATGAACCAATCTCTCCAATCTGTTCAAACACCTGCGAATCATCCACAAATGGCTCCTACTAGGTAAGAATTGATAGGGTGTAGAATACATCCTATTTATTATCTATTGTTTATGCTTTCTCTGTTATTTTTCTTGTAAATTATGTATTTTACGTTTGTTTTGAGTTTTATACCTACTTTGGAGTCATACGGAGGAAAAGAAGAAGAAATCATCCAAATTGAGTCGAAAAGGAGCAAAGTAATCATTTCGCAGGCTAAACACTGTTTGGAGCCAAACCAAAGGTTAAGGGACGACTCTTTTGGAGGAGTGTTAAACACAGATCAGCTGAGGTTAAAGGGGACCCCATCTGGGTGGTTCTACAGTTGGGTGTCTAAATTCATCCCAAAATATAACCCTAAAATCGAGAGGAGCCTTTCTTTCTCTCATTCATTTCTGAACTTTCCTCTGAAATTGAGAAATAACGGCTGCTGCTATATATCACCTGAAACAGCAGAACCAAGAGAGAAGATGATGAAGAAGCTGATTCGAGTAAGAAATTGAAGAGAAGGGTTAGGAAAAGAAATCTAAGCTGCTGCAATTAGATTGAGAAGCGGTAAGGGTTTGGTTGTAGCTCGACAGAGGTGAGATGATGGAGATTTGGAGATCAGAAAGAGCAGATGAAATCAAGGTTTCTGAGCTCAACAAAGATGAAATTGGAAGTTGGGTGTTGGTCATTTGAAGACTCACAAGGATTACAAGGGTTCGGAAATTGAATGATTGAAGATGGTGGAAGGTTGTCTGCTGTTGAAGATTGGAACCCGAGATGAAGATGGGTTTGGATCGAATCTGGGTTCTGAGGAGAATGGTTTTGTTTGATGGTCTGAGATCGAGATGATGTTACAGACAATGAGAAAGAATGTGTTTGTATTGATTCGTGAAGGCAGTGAAGAATTGTTGAGCTTCTGTTGAATTAAGAGCAAAAGATGAAGCTGTTGCTATTGGTGGTGCTGAGTGATGGGGGTAGGATTGTGGTGACCTGCTGCTGCTATAGTCGAGAAGAAATCAAATAGATTATATGAGAATGAATGTGTATGAATGTGGGCAGCAGATGCAGTTCTGGTGGATGCGTAGATGAATGATAGGACAGGTGAAGCTCCATAATGGGATTCGCTGTTTGAGCCATAGTTGCAGCAGAGAGGTGAAATGGTACAGATGGTGGTTTTAGTATTGTTTCATTGCCTGAAACATAGGAAATGGTGCTGGTACTTAGAATTGGAGGTGGTTGTGCTGATGTTGTAGAGAACAACAAAGAAATAAAGGAAAAATGGGTCTGAGAATGGCAGGAAATGGTGCAGTTTTGGTGGCTTGAGTATGCTGAGTTGATGAGCAATTGCGGGTGTGTATGTGGAGTCTGAGTTGGTATGAATCAGTGCTGAGATGGAGTTTTGAAAGGTGATGTTTGTTGCCATGGGAACTGCAGTACAAGCCATTGCAGGTTGTAATGTCCTATGAACTGTGATGCAATGGTCCCGGTAGTGCTGATGTTTGTTGCCTGGGTTCGAATTGGTGGTACTGGATTCAGTGGGTTAGATGGAAGAGGAGTGTAAATGAATGTGATGCTGTGGAATGCTTGAAGCTACTTAGATGTATGTGTATATGTTACAGGGGCATGAAGAAGAGAAGGCCAGGAATTGGCAGGGAAACACCAGATTACAGACGGAACTCGGCCGGCTTTCTGCTTTGATGAGTCGACTCAGTGACTCACTAATCTTAACTCGTTGAGTCAGCCAACTAAGACGATTCAGCTCTGATCAAGACAGCTAACTCAAGCTGAATGGAATTGACCCTTGACCCCCTGGACTAACAATTGACTGTCAGTTTGACAGTTATATCTGATGGAATATCCCATCAGCGGAGATGAAGATTCTCGCGACCGGTAGTACTATTCCGGTGACATTTCATGCCGGATTCCGGTGGTACCAATACTATTCCGGCGAGCCAATTTGTGGAGAGGTTTGTGTGGATTTCTCTGATGGGTTTGAAGAATTGGGCTTGGATTTGGAAAGAGAAGATGGAAGATTTGAGAAAGACTTGGATTTGGAAGTTGAGCTACAAAGGGAAAGGGATTATATTCCTAAGAGGATTGCTAGGAAATTGAAACCTATAAATAGATAAGTTCTCTATACAACTTCTACACCTCTACACACACAACACTTCTCTTTTCTTTATTCTTTGTGTGAACTCCTTAACATGGGTAGCTAATTTTATTATTGATTGAGGATGAATTCCTAGTTCTTGACATGTTTTGAGTTTTGTTTTAAATCTACTTTGAAGTTTTCACATGATTATCGTTTGTTTTTACTAATAGGAATGTTTATACATTCATGGTTGATTGATAGGTCGTTTAGGATGCATACTAAATTGATTTGTTAATTGATCTAAAGCTAGTGAAAGTTAAGGGATAAGTAATCGTTTCTTGACTCTTTACACAAGTGGCAAACACGAGATCTTGCGGAGGGATTCCGTGGAGCAATTGTGTGTGAAAACAACGTTAGTAAGTAGACCTTGAGCTAAGAGTCTAACTACTAATATCAACCTAATAAATTCATAAATCTTAATGCGTTTAAATAAATTACATCTTGAGTGAGCTACTACTAGGTGGTTTGGTGAATAGAATCTGGTAGTCGAGAACTTCCGTATCCGGTGATACTAGGGATTTAGGGGTTTAGCACTGAGCTAGCTGCTTTACTTACAGATGGTGATAATCTGTGACTAATAAAAAGTGGAAAAGAACATAACTTGAATCATTGTTTTGCAACGAAGAAGGATTCATTGATCTAATCTATCTTATTGATTTGAACTTAAACTTTTAATTGCTTTATTTACTTTCTTTTGTTTTTAAAATCTAAAACCAATCCCCCTTTTTGTGACAACTAAACAACTAAAACCTATTGCTCCTCGTGGGAACAAACTTCACTACACTATATTACTTGTTAATTAGGTGGAAAAATATTAATTAATTTGTTGTGGTTACGACACGCATCAAGAATCGAAAAACCCACCAGTTATTTTACCATTAGATTGAAAAAATAGGTTCGATCATCATTTTAGTGTTTTAAAAAATGGTTTTCTGAAGCGTTTACGGCCGGGATATCATATCGTACTGGCTGTAATGTACACTTAATGGTTGGGACATCAAGAACTCCCATCCGTTATTGTTTCACGTGGTTAGGAATATTTGAGAACCCAACCGTGTAATACTATTACGGATGGGACTTTCCCAGCCGTAAGTTGTCCTGTGTTTACAGAGTAAAATTGAGTGATGAGTGTTTCGGCTGGTAGTTTCCTAACCGTAAATAAATATTCCTAACCGTTATTTGTATTTTCTAGCCGATACTTTGTTTACGGTTTGTTCGTCCGCATATTTCTAAGCCGAGACTATGTTTACGGTTAGGTTGTCTCACTTTTCCCGGAAGATATTGTTTCTAACGGATGGGTTATCTGTTATTTCCAATCCGTAATCCTATCTTCTGATATGTTTTTCATCATTTTTAGGAACCATGGAAAGGAGAAAGAACCCGGGGAACTACCAATGTGTGATATTGCTACGATGATGGTACATAGCCTAAGTATATGATTCTTTGTTTGGTAAAAGTTTCTCAAATTATGTACCACTATTAATTGAATGACGTGAAAATAGGTCAAGAGATCTAAGTGGATTTCCAGGAGATTGAGGCGTAACATTGAGGAGGTTTATATTTGGATTGCGAGGAACAAAGAAAACTGATTCTCAGGCTTCTGGAGTTACATAATTCAATGAGGGATGATCTATATACTGACGAAGTAATTGATGATTGGATTAGTCTTTCCCAAACTCCCGACAGTTCTTCATCATCTTCTGAGGATGTTTTTTTGATTGTTGGTCGTAGTGGATGATTGTAGATAATTTACTTGTTTAAGTCATTCCAGCTTATGTTTGTGCAGACTTTTAGCATGTTTAAGATTATGGATTTGGGTGATTTACTTTTCAGAGTTACTTTTCATTAACCTTGAATGAATGGATAATAGTGCTTTGATTCTTAATTTATGAGATTCTTAATCTACGGTTAGGATTACCAGCCGTAAGTTTTGGTAACGGCTAGGATAACCAGCCGTAAGTTGTATCAACGGCTAAGATTACCAGCCGTTAAACTCCCTGTACCTAGAATTACGGGCATAAAACATAGCCGATATCGGTTTACGGTTTGCTATCTCGGCCGTAACTTAGTAAAATCTGAAACTGAGATTACAGGAAGAGTTCGGACAGGAGTACCAGCCGTAAGTTTTACATTACCCAAAAATACGGGTTGAATTCCTAGCCGTTACCGAATGTTCGGTTAGGTTTCCCAGCCGTGATTATGCGAATTGCTCACTTGGGTCATTACGGCTAGGTCGTGTCAGCGTAACCTGGCCGTTAATACCTCTAAGTAACCTCATAACTTTATCATATTATCATTACAAACACATAATAAGAGTAAAACTAGATTCTTCATATATAATGAGTGATTCAAAATACATAGGTTCACCACATTGTTATCATATTATCGTTTTAATCACCACCCTACAAAAAACATTGTTATCATATACCTTCACACCACATTTACTCATACTCATCCTCATCGGAACTCATTAGTACACACAACGAGCCACCCCTTGATAACTGTAATGCATCCCACAATTGAAATCTTTCCTCGAACCTATGACACCAAGTCATTGGTATTTCTCCGTCACATCCGTCTACCTTCCTTAATGGAGGTAATGGGCATCCATATTTCAATTGGAGGCCGATATAATGGTTCATGCTGACGAACCCCATGATGACTATCTTCGGAGGTTCTTCTTCGGTAAAAACACGTCTTGTTGGTACGTATGTAACACTATCTGCATATGACATAGAATGAATAACGCAATGGAATGCGTTGGCGAGTAGATGGCCACATATTGACATTCTCATCCAATATTCACTTGTCAAACACTCGTTGCCCATTAAACGCCGTTCAAATGCTTTGAACTCCTCGTTTAGCATCGCCTCCGTGTCATTTCTTTCGAATCTCATCATTGGCTTGTAGAAATCGGGGAAACCATGTAGTTCAAGCAAAAACACTTTTGCGTAACATAAGTAATTTGGTCGTCACCCCAAACTTTTGCCAATGAGGAAGAGTTTTGGGGATTTAACACCTTGACACCACTAAGAATATCAACAGGTCTTGTGCGTCTTTTACTCAACAAGCGACTAACACCGAACAACATAAATTAGTCGAGAAATATAATGAGCTAGACCTATGTTGTATTAGGCGCTAGGCGAGGCAAGGCGCCAAACATAACGCCTAGCGCCCAGGCGCCATAGGCGACCATTGATAGGGTTTATGCTTTTCTAACTTGTATTACAGAATTTTGTACCATTTTAATGAAAAAAATATATTTAAAAGATAAAAGAGAAGTTTCTCTAGCCAACATAGTACAAAACAGTTTGTAAATCTCAACAGTCTGATACTACCACATGATGGAAGGAAACCAAACAAAAGAACTAATCCATAACACTGAATAGTTAAGTTTCTCTGGCACAGGACATATATCACACAACATTAGGAACAAATCCCGTCGACAGGAACAACTTCAAAAACATTCATATTCATTGAGGAGAAAAAGACAAACCACGAAACCAAAAGGATAAGAAGGAATATGAACATGAGTTTAATTTAGCTCGACAAATAGATACAATAATTGTATTGCGAAAGTTAATTTCCTCACTGACTTTCGTTAAATGACGAATGCGAGAATTTCTGCATATATTCATGGGATTGATTTTCGAATCTGACTGTGAATCTTCGGATGAGACATATCATGATTATATTAAGGTCCTTGATTTAAGGATACTGAGAATATATGCAAATGGTTATTTTGGATTTCCCTTTTTTAAGGTTGACTAAATACCTGACAACTAATTAGCTGAAAAATCTGTGCAACATAATTGAATATTTGTCAACTAATTAGCTGTAAAATCTCTGCAATAAAGATTTGATTGAATGTTTGACAGCTAATAAACTAATCTCTGTATTATCTTTGATTGAGAGAATATACATATGGTTTCCATAATATCATAGTTTAGGAAAATCTTACCTTACTTGTGAAGATACGATATTGTGGAGATGTTGAAGAAGAATCGAAGAGATTATGAAGAAGAATAGAGACAGAGATGATGATAAAGATTGAATTGAGGCGGAGATGATGATGAAAAATTGCGCCTTTGGAGCTTACTCTAGCGCCTAAGCCTTCCCCGAGGCGCCTAAAGAGCTATACTCGCTCACATAAGGCGCTAATATAGGAAGTAGTCTAAAATCTGGTTCCTCAGGCGCTGACAATGCGCTTAGTGGGCCTTTTCCCCCTAGGCGCTCATCTTTTACAACATAAAGATAGACTGTAAATTAAAAAAAAAGTCTCGCTTTTATTTTAGAAGTTGCTTCTTAGGCTACCCTATTCACTTCTTATACTTCTGACTCATGAATGTTGGTGGTGCTATCATGGAGATGCAATAGGCTGCAGGGTCATAGGATGAGTTTATTAATTGAGCCAGAAAGTTGCAAATTAAACAAGCTAACATTCATATTAAGTGTAAAATTGGTCATACTAGACGATCGAAACCGAAAGAAAAAAAATAACAGTGAAATATTGTGTTTCACAATCAATTGAGTGGAAGTGAAAGGTCGTGTTGCATCGTAACTAAGATGGAAGTGAACTGTTGGTTTCACGGCCACTTTACTAGTAGAGAAGTCAAGGATTTACGATATGAAATGTGGACATGAATGCTTCAACTTCACTACCTCTGTTTCGAACGAACCAAGGTAACACATACTAATTTTCATTCATCTACATTTATGTACTACATAAAAATTCATGCTCCAATGGGATGAAAGATTCCCCATTTTTACTAAACTCAGATGCATTTGGGGATGCGATGAACTTATCATTTCAATTAATTCTCTTAAGTTTGAAATTGGAAATAGAAGCGAGTTGAACGTCATCTTCCCAACCTTCAACCGAGTGATTTGATGAACGTCATTTGGGTATCGGATACCCGATTATTCATTCTTTTATTCAAGTTTTTAGCAAAGTTACAAGCACTTTCCTAGTTTTGGATTTGATGTTTTACTTATTTTAAATTTTTCTCTTACATTTAATCTTTATTTAGTACATTAATAAGAAAGAATAATAAATTTTTATAAAACTTATTTAAATTCAAACCAAAAACAAAAATATATCAAGTTTTTGAGGCTTTTTAAATAGTTTTCTTGAGACCCAATGGGTACCCGGGATTTTAAACGGGTCCGGTTCCGGGACCACAAATTTAGGAATCGGGCCCGGAACCGTTAGGAACCGTACCCGATCTTTATAAGTAGGGTCCGGTTCCGGGTCTAATGATACCCGGGAGGACCCGGACCCGTTGATACCCCTAATATTAATATAAAATATGATATTAGAATATAAATTACTTCCCGTCAAAGAAGATGTAATTAAGAAAATGTATTGATATATATTTTATCGGAAATCAAACATGTCTTCTAATGGCCAATGTGAGTTTTTTCCTTAGTTCCTCTCTGCAAGAGAATCTAGCAGCCAACTCAACTGCTCATATAGGATCCAACTCCTCGTAGTTAAATAAATAATCACACTCACTATATAGTTCTATCAATATTTAATATTAGAGACATTAAAGAAAAATATGATATTAATATAAATAGATTGTGAACTATAAATAGTGCAAAGCATATGAAGTGCTTCCCGTAGAAGATGATGTAATTAAGGAAATGCACTGCCATATGTTTCTTCAGAAATCATATACTTGTGTTAAGAATCAACTGGACAACTTAACTGCTCTTCCAGGCTCAAATTTTCTGCAGTTAAATGAAAAATCACAATCACTATATAGTTATATCATTATGTGATATTAGAGACACCATAATGAAATATAATATATCTATATTATAAGGGACAATGGTATTTTCCTACATCGACGGTTCTCTACAATTCGGACATATAATGAACGGTCCATATTAAGCCATCTATACAAGATATACATTTTAGGTACATAAAAGACGGTTACGATGGAATCACTAATACGCACGGAGGATTTATATTTTGGACATATAAAAAACGGTCCCGATTAATTCTCATTTAAATTTTGGACATATCTTCACAAAAACCTCTTATTTATTTAACCAAAATGTTGCCACTAACACTCCGTTCTAATCTCTATCCACTTGTCAATTTCTCTTCTGCATTAATGTCAAACCGTTTTTCCTTGATATGTCAATATTAAATCAATGACAAAATAATTACCTTCCCAACACAGAAAATGGGCAAAGAAGCATTTTATTTTTTGCAAACAGTTTCAAACTCTCCATATTCCTCTATCCGTCGCTAAGGTTTTTGTGAAGGTATGTCCTATCTGCGTTTCAGTTAATCACTAGGATGATTTCCTTGTGCTCCAAAGAAAGAGAAGAAATTTTTCTGCTCCTTTTTATTAGTATTTCTCCAATTCGGTGAAAGCATACGTTGCTCCTTCGCTGGTCATAAAAATGGGTCTTCTTTTTAGTGTTAGCATGTTTATTGAATGTTATTGTGAGACTTTTTTTTAATTTGTTTTTGGGTTCCAGCTAGTTAGGTTTAGTAGTTGCATCGGCACTAATTGGGGAATTGTAACAATTGTCAAGACCTGTTACTGCATTTGTACTTTGCAATGAGAAGCTCAATTTCAAAGTTTTTCTTGGTCCACTAGATTCGCTCTACAGATTCCTTTGTAAATCGTTCCGGTGCAGCTAAAACTTGGCTTTTTTTTGCCTTTCATGCCGAATTCTTTAAAATTAGAGTTTTTATTTGTGGATATGTATGATTCGTAGCTGCCGCAATTATCCTTGGTAAGGTAATGGATGTATGTGAGTTTACTGCTAACATCTGAAATTATGCAACTTATCTAATTCATGATATTTTGGTAGGTGGAACTATAACTATTTTTTGCCCGAAAAGGATCCGGTGATTGTGTTTGCCTAAGGTACTGTCACATTTACTAGAAGCTAAATTTGTTTTGTATTATCACAACTTGGAAATCAGCTCCACAAGATTGGTTACCTAAAGCTAAATGTTGTAGCTCTCAGGATCATACATAAAGCCAAAACTACAGGCAGAGCAACTGATCAGAGGCGGTGCAACTAAAGACTACAAAGACACATGTTTCACTGCTCTACAACCAACGCGTCTAGGGACGGAACAAAAACGTGGACCAATTGCGGACCAATCCCCTGGACAATTGAGATATATAGGGGATGGGGTTTTAAGATATGAGTGGGGTGTGTAAAATTGATTTGAATGGTTAGATTTCATTGGTTCACAATTGGACTATGAAATTGGTCCATCTTTAGCTTTTTCCCTCTACAACAGAGCAACTGATCAGAGGCGGTACAACTAAAGACGCATGGTGTAGAATTGATAATATGAGGCAAAAGTACTGTCATAAGGTACATTGGCATTTGGGAAGTAAAATAAATACAGTTCACACATTAGATGAACTCTAGCTATAAGCGTGCACGTAGGGGTTTTCAGTTTCTGGCAAGTGTGTTCCGTCGACGAAATACTAACTTACCTTCTTTGCAGGTCCACATGAAAGTACTACTCATCCTTGAATAGAGTTGACTAACCTCACCAACAGAGATTAGATGGTTTGAACTTAAAACAAAGAGAAGATGCTAGCCCAAAATAAACCATAACTTAGGTGCACGATGCCAAAGATGGCGAATAGAAAAAGAAGAGTGCTTGCAGCCCACCGTCTCCATTTCCATTATTTATTTTTAGTTTATCATTTGGTATTTGAGTTGTAAAATTGGGATTCACATTGTTGTTACATCTCTTTAGTGGGGCAACGTAATGCGAGTCATGGTTTTTACTTTCTCGAATAGATTAGTTCGTACGTTATACTATGAATTAAATAGAATAGGGTAGTGCACTACTGCACTGCCACCAAATAGCGAGGTGGTCATATTGAATTCATCCATGCTGCTGCCAAGTAAATACTGAATCCAGAGTATAAACTTTAGGCGAACAAACTGAGAGAGACCTATTACCAATGACTATGGATTATCATATGTTAGGCTGGTCAAACCTATATAGTGTAATGTAAAATGAAATGACCTCACATTGCCCACCACCTTGAATATATACACGACACACACACATGAACGAAACGTATTTAGCTCGATAATAAATGTACTTCCAAGTTCCAATATTGTAGAACAAAGAATACAATTTCTAGGCAACATTTCTGGAAAATGAAATATACCGATTCATTTTCTTTACAGGTCTACAGCTAAAAATGCTACATAGAATTGGATGCTCTCTACCTACTTAGTCATGTGCCGGTGGTGGAGGCGAACGATAGTCGAGAGGAAAGACAGGAAGTTTATTTTGTGTATCAAATCATTAACATATGGGAAGCACTGTATAAGTTACTAAGGCCGCGCTAAACAATAACATAATTCTCTTCTTCTTTTTTTAATTTGCTACAGTAATAGCACAACTCAAAGCCCGTGCCGTTACGGCAGGGGTTATATCCTAGTCTATATTATAAGGTACAATGATGTTTTCCGACATCGACGGTTCTCTATAGTTGGGACACATAAAGGAAGGTCCAGATCGAATAACTACATAGATAATTTAGGGATAATGGTGTTTTACTACATCGACGGCTCTCTATAATTTGGACCCATAAAAAACGGTCCAAATCAAGCAACTAATGTGTAGTTTGGATATACAAAGATTTCGGCATTTAAAGGACGATTATGGTTTAGCCACTTAAATGGAAAATATTAACAAATATATTATTTATTTTTATGTTAATGAGGATCTGATATTTAGGCATTTAAAGGACAGTTACGGTTTAGGCACTTAATGAAAGATGTTGAAAAAATATATTATTTTGGATCCGTGCATATCAGGCACTTAAAGAGGAGATAATACAGCCATTAAGATATCACTGGATTGTGAAGGTATGTCCAATCTATATTTCGGTTAATCACTAGGTTGATTTTTTTGTGCTCCAAAGAAACGGACGAAATTTTTCTTCTTTTTTGTATTAATATTTCTCCAATTTAGTGAAAGCATTCGTTGCTCCTTCGTTTGATTCATAAAAACGGGTCCTTTTTTTGTGTGTTTTTTTTTGTGTGTGTTAGCCAGGTTTATTGAATATTATTCTAAAAGTTGTTTTTTCTTTTTTTTTCTTTTTGGGTTCCCGTTGGTTAGGTTTAGTAGCCTCTATTGTATCGCGCTAATTAGGGAATTGTCAAGACCTGTTACTTCATTTCTACTTTGCAATGAGAAACTTAATTTCAAAATTGTTTTTTTCTTGTCCACTATATTCGCTCTACAGATTCTTTTGTAAATCATCCCAATACTGCTAAAATTTGACTTATTTTTGCTTTTCATGGTTGATTCTTTAATTTGGTGGATGTGTATGATTCGTAGCTGCGACAATTATTCTTGGTAAGATAATGAATCAATTAATTTTATTTTCTTTTATAATTCTTAATATTTACAATTTTGTTCCCTTAGTTATAAAATTAGGTTAATTCTTCTTGACAATTGTTACAAAATCAATATGTGGATGACAAAATTCCTTAATTTTTGTGGATTCGTGTTTTGTTACAGCTGATTTAAGATTCTCAATGGAGGGAACATGTTTGGAAGGTGCAAACTCAATAAAAGAAATATTTATGAATTTACCATTCTTAGAAATAAGTAGGTGAACTAAGAAGAATTTTTCCTTACTGTTTGTGAAAGTGCATCAGAAAGTGAGAGCACATATGCTTTTACTTTATTTTATATATATGGTCAATTGTAAAAGGTTAACGAAGTGAAAATTCAGACATTCATTTATCTGTCTGCTTAGTGCTTATGGCTCCTATTTATGCTAAGCTGATTTGCACATTCAAATAATTGAACTATGATCGTGGATGTTATGCTTCGATGGACGTTTATGCTCACACCTTTTTTTTTTCTTAAACAGGATATGACGAGCATTGTTTGCCTGCTATTGGGCAACTGATATTTAAGAAAAAATGATCGAGAGTTTAGATGATGAGAAGGTAACAAAATTTAGCATTTTTTGTTTTATAACTTTTTGATGGATTGAAGCAGTTAGTAAATATCGAGTGTCAACAGCAACAATTACCGTTATTGCTATGATAGGGTTCCTATGAAGAAGAAAGGTCTATGCTAATATACGTAAAGGTCCTTAGTTTGTTCCAAGTGAAACGACTACACCGTTGTTGTAATCCAATTATCTATGGATGGAAACGATATTTTGCCCGTAGAGTTTCTTTTAATGCTCGGTATGTATTAGAATTGGTAATTGCACTTCTCCTTGCAATGAAAATATTCTACATGTAAAGGTTTTTTCAGCACACTGTATGTATTAGAGAACTGGTAGTTATACTTATCCTTACGAGGAAATTATAGCGGCCACTTCATGAATATGACATCTAGCCATAAAGATGAAGCTATCAGTTGACTTACAAAATTTCCAACTATTTATTGGTGTTTCGGATGATCATATAATCTAATGTGACTCAATTAATTTTATTTTCTTTTATAATTCTTAATATTTACAATTTTGTTCCCTTAGTTATAAAATTAGGTTAATTCTTCTTGACAATTGTTACAAAATCAATATGTGGATGACTAAATTCCTTAATTTTTGTGGATTCGTGTTTTGTTATAGCTGATTTAAGATTATCAATGGAGGGAACATGTTTGGAAGGTGCAAACTCAATAAAATAAATATTTATGAATTTACCATTCTTAGAAATAAGTAAGTGAACTAAGAAGAATTTTTCCTTACTGTTTGTGAAAGTGCATCAGAAAGTGAGAGGACATATGCTTTTACTTTATTTTATATATATGGTCAATTGTAAAAGGTTATCGAAGTGAAAATTCAGACATCCATTTATCTGTCTACTTAGTGCTTATGGCTTCTATTTATGTTAAGTTGATTTGCACATTCAAAGAATTGAACTATGATTGTGGGTGTTACGCTTTGATGGACGCTTATGCTCACACCTTTTTTTTTTTTCTTAAATAGGATATGAAGAGCATTGTTTGCCTGCTATTGGGCAACTGATATTAAAAAAAAAAAGTGATCTGAGAGTTTAGATGATGAGAAGGTAAACATTTTTAGAATTTTTTGTTTTATAACTTTTTGATGGATTGAAGCAGTTAGTAAATATCGAGTGTCAACAACAACAATTACCGTTATTGCTATGATAGGGTTCCGATGAAGAAGAGAGGTCTATGCTAATGTACGTAAAAGTCCTTAGTTTGTTCTAAGTGAAATGACTAAACCGTTGTTGTAATCCAATTATCTATGGATGCAATGATATTCTGCCCGTAGAGTTTCTTTTAACGCTCGGTATGTATTAGAATTGGTAATTGCACTTCTCCTTGCAATGAAAATATTCTACATGTAAAGATTTTTTCAGCACATGGTATGTATTAGAGAACTGGTAGTTACACTTATCCTTACGGGGAAATTATAGTGGCCACTTCATGAAAATGACATCTAGCCACAAAGATGAAGCTATCAGTTGACTTACAAAATTTCCAACTATGAATTGGTGTTTCGGATGATCATATAATCTAATGTGACTCTTCACCATACATTTTTTTAACAAGATAGCATGCGCCGAGTTTTGTGCATTTTGTGGTAAAAACAAAGGTGTTTCGATGACTATATATGATATGAGTCTTTGTTATCTATTTTCTTGCCCAGTTCAGTTGCTATTCATGACAATTATGTTCTAAAATTGTTATTACTACTATCTTTATGTAGTTATAATTAATATTGTATTCTCTAATCACTTATTTGGTTTATTTATTAATACCTCCCATCAAGTTGATCTATTTATCGAAGCATGAGGAACATTTCGTAGAAGATAAGTGAGGCAAAAATTTAGAAAAGAGATTAGAGTTTTTAATGGTAATGGGACTCGCCCGTTCTTGGGGGAAGAACACTATGCAGGTTGTTATATTTTGCTGCTGGCCCAAGCGCAAGGTAAATATGGAAAAAATTAGATTAAGGAAGTATAATTCTGACAAAATTATTTTTTCTTCGGGTGCTTGGTTGATACATGATTTTACAACTTAATTAGTTTGTAGGTTAGTTTACTGCTAACATCTAAATCAATCAACCTCTTCTTTCAGGTCCACATGAAAGTATTACCTATCCATGGATGGAGTTAACTAACCTCGCAAAAGAATTTGAAGAGAAACCGGAACAGAGAAGATGTCATCCCAAAACAAAGGATAAGTTATTATGTGGACGATTGGAGAGATGACAAGTAGAAAAAGAAGAGTTTGTACCTTGCGCCTACATTCCCATCATTTAGTTTCAGTATGTCGTTAGACAAGTTGTAGAGTTGGGACGCACGTTGTCGGTGAATGATTCTGGAAACAAGAATCTTTGTTATATCTCTTCTTCTTCTTTTTTAGAAAAGGATATATATTAAAATAAAAATAATTTATTTTTAGATTATATAACTTCTTTCGGTGATTGGATGTTCAACTGGGATAGTTTATTTTCATGGCAACCACAGTGACTAAGTATCCTATCGTTTGACTCACCTGATTTTTTTTTATCATTTGAATCTCAATCCTGTAACACTTTGTATAGTCTTTTTTTTCTTCAATAAATCTCCAATTTCAAAAAAATAAAAATAAAAAAAGTTACAATATGTACACAGGATTAAAGAAATCCTAAAAAAGCCATCAAAACTGAGTAATAGGAGTTATTGCAGTGAAACTTCTTGTGAATCGTGTCCCATTAAAATAAGATTTGACTTACGGAATAAGCCTTAAAGATTTCTTTCAGAGGACTCCAAAGACATATACTCCCAAGATTTTGCTCTTCCCCCGTTAACCGTTAGCTGCAAGATTATTACTTTTCTCTTGCTTACCTTGAATAGTTTCCAACTGTTCCAAATGCATTCATGAGCCATGGTTATATAGCCATAATGAGTTAAATTGTGATAATTGAAAATTAAAGAAAACTAAGATAATGCATTTAGCATCCGGTGCCACCAAATAGGGAGGTGTCTATAGCGAATTCATCCGCACCCGCAAGTATATATATATATTGAATCCAAAGTATAAACTCGAGGATACCAGTTGAGATTTATTACCATTGATAGTCATCGAATATTAGCCTGCTCTAATATATATAATGTGAAATGAAACAAAAGTGTAGATTCATCACCGTGAACACATGGTATATATTGAATGAACTGTAACTAAAATGGTGACGTGTTAACATATCCACACCCCACATATTACATTTGGAGACTACTATAACATATACTAAAATCTGATAAAAAAATATTATTTAATAGATAATAAACATGACTAACCTATCATTTAATGGATAATAAATACTATCTTCGTTCCTAAAATATCACTGTTTGATTTTAGCCTAAAAACAGCCAAATCCAAAAAAACAATAACTATTCTTTTTCGGAAACGAGAATGTGTACTTTTAAGTCCTATGTTGAACAAAGATTAGATCTTCTAAGAAAGAATTCTGGACAACAAATACTATGTTAATTTTGTGGTTCTGATGGGCATTCGTGAGTAGTAATATACTATGTTAATTTTGTGCCGCTACAAAACGGTAACACTATAAAGTATAAGATGCGGTTGATCGTCTTAATGCTAAAATAAACTCGATTAATACATGACAATTTAAATAAAAAATACTGGGATGTCACGTTAATAATAACTACTCTAAGTTACATATTTAATATCAAGATTTCGCGTTTCAATAGATAAATCTATGGTTGTATTGAGATCCCGTAAGTAGTGCTCAAGTTGGCTCTTGGCTTTCTGAATAATGATGAATACAATGAAACGCTCCCTCTCGGTTTCTCCAAGGAAAACCGTAACCTTCTCAAAAAAATAAAATAATCAATCGAACAACAATTAGATGGAGCGCCATCACTATCACTGTAAACTTCTCTGAACTGCTACATATCCAATGAACATTCCACATATTAATCTTATGATTTCGTCCTATCGTAATTCTTGATAAGGCATGTTATTAAAAATCTAATGGCGATTTTTGAAGGTATTTTCATATTACGAAATTCTCTTATATGTGTTATTTTATTCAAGTATTGGTTGAACTTGGGTTCTTCCATGTTTTTGTATTGAGTTGATGATTTTTAAATTTTGAATACATGTTTAGGTAACATAATTTGATATATATAAGGTATTCTCTTTGTAACACCGGTGTTATTCTCTTCTTTTTACCCATTGACACTCTATAATGATCCCGGATTTGTAGACATTATTTGACCAATGTTGGGGTATTTGTTTAATCTCAAAGATGGTCAAACCTTATGTATTTTCTACAAATTGAAGGTGATAGAAGTTTGTGTCGGTTTTTTCTTCGAAACGAATGATATTTCTTCAAAAGGTTAGTTGAATGTATACCGACACAGACATCAATATGACTATGTACGTTCTTTAGTGTTCCAAATTACTTGAGTAACACTAGATGTGAGAACGCCACTCATGCACTACTTAGCATAGTTGATGCAAAAAAAAAATTATCCATGAATTTGTTCAATTTTGTGCTATCATTTTATGTTATTAATATGATTGAGGAAGATCTTGCACATGTTCTGATTTATTTTTAAAAGTTTATTTTTCATCTCACACATGTGTATCTCAGTCTTCCAATATCCAAGAGTTCTCCAATTTTATAAAACTCTCACATTTGCACAAAAAGAATAATCTATAGTAGGGAAAATATTATGGGTCTTTGCTTCACGCCGTAGAGCCTTAGTTCTGTGATTTTGGAATCTATGAGTTCATAAATGTCATGGAATAAGGTTGACGGATTAGGCATATTTATTGTTAGAGAAAATATTTTTCTTGAAATTTAAAATTACGGTAAGATGAGATAGTAAACGAGATAATATCTATTTTATTTTATTTTTAATTTTCATGTTAGGACGACATTGTTACTCTGGATGAATACTAAATAGAAATAACATGCTTAAGAAAAACAAAAAAGTAACTAATCATTTTCCTGGCCAAAACCTTTTTGAATGTCAAATCTATTTTCCATGGAAAAAATAAAATAAGCCGAACGCAAACAATGTCGAATTAGAAAAAAGGCATCCCGTGCCGTTACGACACGGGTTAAGCCCTAGTATTAATATAAAATATATGATGTAACCAACTCGATATACTGCGAAGCGCATGAAGTGCTTCCCATTGAAGATGATGTAACCAAGGAGGTGCAATGATATATCTTTCTTTAGAAATCATATATTTGCATTAAGGGTCAAGTGGAAAACTCAAATTTTCCTCTAGGTTCCAACTCATTATAGTTAAATAAAAAATCACACCCACTATATAGTTGTATCAACATCTGATATTTGAGACATTCAATAAATACACGATACTAATATGAAATTGCTTGCCAACTCTAAATAATGCAAAGAAGATGAAATGCTTCCCATCAAAGAAGATGTAATCAAGAAAACTCACTGATAGACATTTTTTTTAGAAATCAAACATATTTTTTAACTGTCGGTTGTGTGGCGTTTATTGAGTTCCTAGCTGCAACGAACGTCCTACGTACACGTGAGTAATATAGTGAAACAGACAAAAAACACAAAACGCGAAACCCAATAGAAATAAATAGGAAAGAAAAAAACATACCCCAATTTCCATCTGGTTTAAAGTACAAAAAATTCCCTAGACTTCACATAATTATCCACCACACTCGCCGCCATTCTCAGTTCCAATTTGATCAACTGTTTCATAGTGCAATTTTTATTCAACTTTGTTATAAAAAATAATGAATAAAGTACAATTTTGTAAGATGAACAATTCAATTTGATTCTCCTTTTGAATCATAAATCCTCCTCAACTTATACTCCCTCCGTCCCGTTATTAAGTGACCTAGTTCAATTTTGCATAATTTTTAAGAAAATAGAGTATTTTTAAGCTTATTTTACAATTATACCTATATGGATAATAATTATTGAAATTTTGAAATGATTTATCTCTCAAACTACATCACGGATGTTCGCAAATTTCATATCATTGAAAAGCATTTTAAACCACCTACTTAACGAATATAAACATGCCTATCAAATTATGCATATTTCTTATAATCAATTAAAAGGATAATTTTAAAAATATCTCCTTGTTTAGTTATATAGGTCACTTAATAATGAAACAAAATATAAAAGCAAATAGGTCATTTAATTGTGAGACGGAGAAAGTATTTGGTTTAACGGCATGCAAATGAAAATTTTCAATTTAATTCTATAATATTTTGAATCTGAACATTCCGTAAAAGACCACAATTCAGTTCAAAGCATACGTTATACCAAGGTTAAGACTCACATCTCAACTCTCTATACATAAACCTTTAGAAGCTACAAAATATTTTAAATTTTCTCTTAGATGCCAAATTGGATTTAGATGATAATGCACTATACAAATATATGGAATAATTAATTAATAATATTTTAGAAATTTCATTACAGAAGGATCTAAGTAATCCAAGTAAATATAGGATGATCCCATGCATGCACTCCGCATATTGTGAATTTTAAGATCATCTCGTGCATATGCTGAATTTCCACGAATATTGAATGAGCGCAAGTATACATATGAGTTGTAAGATTGTCCATACATTAAAGAGCTAAAGTTGATCTGAGGAGTTAAACTTAATGGATAGACAAAATTATATTTGCTGAGTAAGTTTATTATCAAACATGGATTATAAGATGTTCAGATATATTATAGGATGAAACCAATATAATATTAAATTATACAATCTCGTGTATATAATGAATTATATGTATTTTTGAGTTAGTACGGATATCCATGAACTATAAGGTAGTCTGATCCATTTTATGGTGACATTTGACCAGGAGAAATTAGTATCTAGATATTTAAACTTAACGAATATGGTCACACATGAATTATAGATGTTTAGGTGTATTGTAGGATGAAACCATAAATTAAATATAATGTGGGATTATAAATTAATCACGTGCATTATAGGATGAGATTTGACCAAGAAGATAAAAAATTGATTTCAATTGTTTAGCTTAATGGTTATATTATATTTTCGTGAGTGTTTTTATGAATATCGGCGAAAAATTTAAACTGCACAGAATATTCTTCTTTGAGATATAGTAGGATATGATCCGTGCAGTAACGTCACGAGATTGAGTTTCTCATTATTTCCCATTGTTAGTGTCTCCACGTCATAAACGTATGTACTGTAGTGTTTGTCCTTAAAATTCCTTTTTTTTCTTTTATATGATCCAATATTTTAATTTTTGGGTAAGCGTTCACGTTATTTCATTTGATGCATTTAGTTCAAGAAATACCTAAGCAATGGGCACCACATAGTACAGAATACCTATGAATGCCGGATTCAAGAATGACAGTAAGAAGAAAAATCATGTTACATTTGCCGAATGGATTCCCAACTTAATGACTCACTCCAATACGCTAATGTCTAAAATCCATTTGCCAAATGGATTGCATGTATCTTCTTCCTTGATACATGTATGCAAGTAGTATAAAAAATGGGTGGAAGTGGAACTTTTGGTTTTGGAAGGTTATTTTATGTGTATAATTTTGTAACAGTGTGCATCTTATATAAAGAACGTAAGTGTGCATCTGATATATAAACCAAGGCTTGAAAAACAGGTGACGGCTCAGGTCACGGCTACTGAGCATGACCGTAGTTTTGACGCTTGTGAACACGTTGTAGGCGAAAAATAGCGTTATAGGAAAAAAACACGTTTTTTATACGTTATTCTAAAATAACGGGCTATATAACGGTTAAATAGAAAATGAAAAAGAATTATGGTTTGAAATTCCTATCTAACAATTACAACGTGCGTGAAACAGTTATAACGGGGAAAATAACGTTGTTATAACATTTTCTATATATTATTATTTTATTTTTAAAATATTAGTTGTAACTTTTAATCTTTAATTTAAATATAAAGAATTGTAAGAAAATATTTTTATATTCTTTTTTATTAAAAAACGGTCATAACTGACGTGAAAACGGAAAAAATGGTCTAAAAAACTTACATTAAAATGTTATTCAGATGGAAAAAACGTAAAATTCAATTTTAAAAAAACAGTTATAACGTGTGTGAAAACGGAAAAACGGTCCTAAAAACTGCCGTTATTTCCTATTTATCGGCATTATATAGGCACGGGGTTTGGAGACCGGTACATGGATGTGACCGTTTTAACGTGTGTTTTTTGGAGAAAATGGGTGTTTTTCAAACCTTGATATAAACTGTTCTTTTCGAGTAACCATAGAATTTTCAAAGAAGAAAGAAAAACAAAGAAAGTCAAAAGACACCCTAAGAGGTGTTCTTAATGGCAACTGCAAGATGAAACTTAGCTTATATAAAGACAACTCTCTTTATTGATGTTTAGAAATCTCTCAAAACTAAACACAAGTTCTAATCTTGCTCATATGATCAACAACTTCGGTGATCATATATATATAGAACTATGAATTCCTTTTCCTAGTCCTATTACCTTATTACATGTCTTTCCTTTTCTTAGAACTAGATGACTACTAATTCCCTTAGGATTACATCAATTTCCTAATCTTGTCCTAACCAGCTTGTTAGTGACTTCTATGTTGAAGTTTAACCAACATTCTCCCCGTTAAGCTTCAACCTTACCCGTGACATATCTTGTACTCCAATCAATTGTCTCATTTCTTCAAACTTGATCCGAGCTAATGCCTTTGTCAATATATTTGCTTTCTGCTCAGTTCCTGGTATGTGTTCAACGTTGATGATCTCCTTCTCGATACATTCTCGTATGAAATGATACCTTTTGTGAATGTGTTTCGTCTTCCCATGAAACACTGGATTTTTAGTGAGTGCAATTGCAGACTTATTATCAATCTTGATGAGAACTTTTTCAGGTTCTCTTCCTTTGATTTCACCCAACAGTTCTTGAAGACATATTGATTGTTTAGCTGCTTCTGTTGCAGCCATAAACTCAGCTTCACAGGATGAGAGGGCTACAGTGTCTTGCTTCTGTGAACACCATGTAATAGGTTCTTCACCTAGATAAAATATATGACGAGTTGTACCTTTTCCATCATCTTGGTCAATATTATGATTGCTGTCACTATACCCAACAATTCCTCTTGATCCTCCTCGACCATACTTCAATCCACAGCTGATTGTTCCTCTTAGATATCTCAATATTTGCTTTATTATATCACCATGAGACTTGCGTGGACTCTGCATATAACGGCTTGCTACTCCCACAGAGAAAGCCAAATCTGGTTTTGCGTGTAATAAGTATCTTAGGCATCCAACATTTCTTCTATAACTCGTTGAATCAATCTCTGCTTCTTCTTGTGCCTTTGAAACTTTAAGTCCAAACTCCATTGGTATCTTAGTTGGATTACAAGTTTCAAGTCCTGCTTCTTTCAGAATTCTCCTTGCATAAGCTTCTTGTTTAATCTGAATCTCATATACTCCTTGATGGACTTCTATGCCAAGGTAATAAGTGAGTTTTCCGAGGTCTGACATCTCAAACTTTGATGACATTTCTCTCTTGAACTCATTGATCACCTTAAGGGAGTTGCCAGTCAAAAATAGATCATCTACATAGACTGCAATCATAAGAAGCGTTCCATTTTCTTCTCTTCTGTATACTGATGTTTCTTTAGAGCACTTAACAAATCTGATTTCTCTTAAGATTTGATCTAACTTTGTATTCCAGGCTCGAGGAGCTTGTCTTAGACCATATAGAGATTTTGATAACTTATAAACCTTATGATGTTGTCCTTTTACTTCAAAACCTTCTGGTTGTTCAACATACACATCTTCTCGCAATTCACCATGTAAGAATGTTGTCTTAACGTCTAAGTGGTGAATTTCCCATGAGTTTGATGCTGCTTCTGCTATTAAGAGACGAATTGTCTCTAGTCTAGCAACTGGTGCGAAAACTTCATCAAAGTCTATACCTGATTCTTGAACGTATCCCTTAGCTACAAGTCTTGCCTTATATTTGTTGACGGTACCATCAGCATTCCGTTTTATTTTGAAGATCCACTTAAGACCAATCACTTTTACCCCACCTGGCTTATCAACTAGAAACCAAGTCTTGTTTCTGTTGATTGAAATAATTTTTTCTCTACATGCTTGTGTCCATTTAGTCGAGACCTTTGCTTCCTGAAAATTCCTTGGTTCATCATTAACAGAAAGTAGCATAATCTCACATTCTTCTGCAGCTTGAAGAACATAATCCTCCAGATACTGTGGCTTTTGTATCTGTCTTGTTGATTTTCGCATTGGAATGGGTTGAGTTATTTCATCGATCTCCTCTTCTTCTTATTCTTCTTCTTCTTCTACTTCTTCGTTATTCTCAGTGTTTTCATTATTCTCTTCTTCTTCTTGATTAACATCATTGTTTCTATTGGTATTGATGATTATGGGTCCTTCGCCTTTATCAATTACTTGACCCCATCTCATGTGAAACATTCCTGGATCCCTACTTGGTCCATTATTAGTTTCTTTCCAGTTCCAGTTTGCTTTTTCATCGAATACCACATCTCGACTCACTATCACTCTTTTCGTTGTTGGGTTGAATAATCTGTAGCTTTGGATCCAGGCTCAATTCCTAGATTCACAAGAGTCTGAGATCGATCATCTAGTTTCTTAAGAGTTGCAGAATCAACTTTTGTGTATGCTTTGCAACCAAACACTCTTAAATGATCTATGTTTGGTTTTCTCTTTCGCAAACTTTCATATGGAGTCATGTCTTTCAGAGCTTTCGTATGTATCTTGTTTATTAGGTATGTGGAGTGTCGTACAGCTTCTCCCCATAGATAATTAGGTACCTGCATAGCCTTTAAAGAACTTCTTGTCATCTCCATTAGAGTCCTGTTTCTCCTCTCCACCACTCCGTTTTTTTGTGGTGTATATGGTGCTGTGAGTTGCCTTTTGATTCCATTTGACTCACAGAACTTGTTGAACTCTAAGGAAGTGAACTCTCCTCCTCTATCAGTTTTTAAGGTTCTGAAACTTATGTGTCCTAACCTTGCGTGCCACTTCCATGTCTGATATTCCAGTCTCATATTCAGACACAATGGTCTTCCAATCGTGAGACTAATCTTGTAGAGTCTATTCTGTGAGCGTGAGACTCCAACTAAAAGTCTTCTACTTGGGTCATGAACTGTTAGATAATCTTGTCGCATTCTAACATCACATCCAACTTCTGTAGCTTGTCCTAAACTTAGAATGTTGCTTTGTAAGTTTGGGATGAATTTGATGTTTGTGACAAGCTTCTGTTCTCCGGTATTGCTCTGAAATAGAACTGATCCTTTCCCTTCAATTTCTACAGAAGATCCATCCCCACACTTCACTTGTCCTTTGATTTTCTCATTGAGTTCAGAAAAGTAGTGTCTCTTACCAGTCATGTGATTGCTGGCTCCATTATCTAAATACCAGATTCATTCTTCTCCATCCTTTGATTCGTAGTTCTTTGGTATTAGTTTCCCTTCGTTTAAGAATACAACTTCGTGCATGAAAAGAGTTGTATCTGCTTCCCTTGTTTCATTCTTGTTTGCTTCTTCCATCTTTTGTATTCTTTCAGGGCATACAGAGGAGAAGTGTCCTGGTTTATCACATCTGTAACAAATAATGTTTGATCCATCCTTCTTTTCTTTCCCTTGGTTTTGATCATTCTGACTTGTTGTTCTATCTTGTGAGTTAAACCTTCCTCCCCTTCCTCGGCCTCTGTTTACTCTACCACCTCTTCCACGACCTCTTCCTCTTGTCGCAGAGTTTTGTTGGTACGAGTTTGTGTACAAGAGTTTTCCTTGAGTTTCTCCATTGTTTTTTTCATCAAGGATTCTCTCTTCATATGCTTTCAATCTTCCAATTATATTGTCATATCTAGTCTTCTTTAAATCTAAGACTTGTTCGAGAGAGGCTATGATATGAATATACTTGGATCTTCGTAAACTATTAAGAAACTTCTTTACCAGTTTATCTTCATCAGTGGATTGTCCAAGTGACGCAGCTTTTGAGGCTATCTCTGATAGCTTTGCTGCTAAGCTATCAATAGTATCAGTGTCTTTCATCTTCAATCTTTCAAATCCAGACATTAAGGTTTGCAGACGGGGTTCTTTAACTCGATCAGCTCCGAGATTACGTGCCTTTATTGCATCCCAAATTTTCTTTGAAGTTTCATGTTCACCAACTTGTAGAACAAGACATTCTGGTATTGCTTGAAAGAGTAATCCAATGGCAACATTGTTTTTGTCTGGGTCCAATGTACCAGGATCAATTGTTTCCCAAACTTTGTAGATTTTCATCAGTACCTTCATTCTCATGGTCCATACTGTGTAGTTTGTGGCGTTGAGGATTGGAACTTGTATTGATGGTGGCGTGAACTGTTTTGCACCCACAATGGTGGTTTCATTTTCCATGGCTCAAAACAAACTCTGATACCAATTAATGGCAACTGCAAGATGAAACTTAGCTTATATAAAGACAACTCTCTTTATTGATGTTTAGAAAATCTCTCAAAACTAAACACAAGCTCTAATCTTGCTCATATGATCAACCACAACTTTGGTGATCATATATATATATATAGAACTATGAATTCCTTTTCCTAGTCCTATTACCTTATTACATGTCTTTCCTTTTCTTAGAACTAGATGACTTCTAATTCCCTTATGATTACATCAATTTCCTAATCTTGTCCTAACCAGCTTGTTAGTGACTTCTATGTTGAAGTTTAACCAATAGTTCTTCACTTTTTGGATGACTAACAAAGACAGATACAGACATAAATGATGTTGAGGGTTTTAGAAAGCATGTTGCATGATCACCCTTAATCCACATAAACAAAAGAGTCAATATCAATATGTGTAATTGCAGTACTGGTGGTCAGTTATAATTATAACTTCAAAGAACATTTCCAAAAAAAAATCCATAAACATCAAGTTGAGGTATCTGCAACCTTTTCTATTCCTAGGAAGATCCGTTCATTCTAGATCCATTCCTCTAAATGTGACCTGCAGCCAATAGATGAATCTATAAACCACCAAAGAACCTAGAACAGATACTAAAGATAAAATACAGAGGATATCCAATATCCGAGAGCAGTAGTATTTGACAACACCTAATAGCATTTCGTCCAGTGTAAGATACTATTGTATCCATCGCTAGTGTTAAATTTGAAAAGAACAAAAAAAAGAAAGTTTAACTGAAATCACAGAGTCCGGATACAAATTGGATTAACAATTGAGTGTTGGAATATTTTCAACACCGCTTACCAAAGGGGGGTCCTGGGGGGCATCGCCCCCAGGCTGTGGTCGACCTGACAGGTCAGGTCGTGGGGGTCCAGGGGAGACCGCCCCTGGTGGGGGTTTCAAGGGGGCAACGCCCCCGGAAGAATTTTTTGAACTGACGGTTTTATTTGGCCGATAAAAGCCTGTTCGAAAATTTCGAATCCAAAAGACACCATTGATGTCTGTTGATGAAGGAACCCGACGTTTCGTGAATAGAAACCTGTTGGCGAATAAAAACCTATTCCCAACAGGTGCAAAACCCTTTATAAATAGCTTCTCCCAGTTTCGTTTAAACATATAAGAAAAATCAATCTGTTTTCTCTGTTTCAAAAAGCATCATCAGAAATCAGAAATCTCTTTGTGTGTTCTTGATTGAATCAAGGGGTACAAACCTTGAATTCAGTTTTCGTTGCAGGGCTTTCATTGTATCCTGAAGGCAATATTTCGCATACCTGTTGTAATCGCCAATTGTTATTGGGAGGGTAGAAATATTTGTCTAAAAGAAATTTATACAAGCCTTGAAAGTTTTGGAGTGCAACACTTTCTTCTCTGATTCATTCATCCTTTGTGAAACCCAATTTTTTCCAACAGTTTTTAGACAAATATTTCTGGCAATGGAGGGTGAATCTTCGAATTCGAATGCTACTGCTCAATCTCTGCAAGTGATGAACCAAACCTTTACTCGATTGGAACGTTTTGATGGTGAAGGTTTTACCCGTTGGCAAGAGACTGTGAAGTTTTTCCTGATCACCATCAAGTTGTGGTACATACTTGAAGATGGATTGGAGGAAATTCCTGCTGCAACTGACAATGACACTGAGGAATTGAAGGCTAGACGAAAGCAGCGTCAGGAAGATGATTTCATGTGTCGTGGTCATATTTTGAATGCTCTGGACAAACATGTGTACAATGCACATCGGAGTATTGGGACTGCAAAGGGATTGTGGACTGCGCTTGACAACAAATACAAGATTTCTGAAGCAAGCAACAAGAAATTCCTGATTTGCAATTTCATGGATTTTAAGATGGTTGACAGTAAGTCAATCATTGCCCAGGTCAGTGAACTTTTACTCATAGTTAATCATTAAGGATGCTGGAATTGATCTTGTTTCTGCGTTTGTTGTTGGGGTTATTATTTCTCGTCTCCCCCTTCTTGGAATGGTTATAAGAAGAAACTTAAGCATGCTGAGACTGACTATGATTTAGAGGCCTTACAACGTCATCTTCGCATAGAAGAGGACTCTCGTAAGCGAGAACTTAAGGATAGTCCACATTCTGAAAACCATTCTAAGGTGAATAGCGTAGAAGAATCTAAAACACCGAATTCCTTGAAACCTAAGAATGATACTCAGTTTAAGAAGCATCCCAACAAGAAGAGTAAGAAGAAGGGCGCTGTCGGCCCTTGCTACTTCTGTGACAAACCCGGCCATTTTGCTCGTGACTGTCGTCTCAAAAAGAAACAACAGCAGAACCAGAAAAAGGCAAATATGGTCGATGACAAACTTGTGATCGTGGTGCAAGCCGCCAATGCTGTTGCTGAAACTGGGGGTGGTGGTGGTACGACAATGGTGCAACCATCCATATCTGTAAGGATAGAAATCTTTACAAGACATACGAACCGGTTAGTGGAGAAGGAAACGATGTTGTCTCCGCAAACGGTCAACGCAGCAAAGTTATTGGGAAAGGCACTGTTGAACTCTCGTTTACTTCGGGAAAGACTGTGACTCTTACTAATGTTTTACATGTCCCTGACATCGTGAAGAACCTTGTTTCCGGCGACCTTGTTATGAAGGCTGGATTCAAGACGACCTATGAGTCTAATAAGTTTGTGTTGTCCAAAAATGGTGTGTTTGTTGGACAAGGATATGCTTGTAATGGGATGATTAAGCTTAATTTAATAAATAATGGTTCTGCTTATATTGTTGACTCTGTTAATTTATGGCATGGTAGATTAGGGCATGTGAATTATGGTTCTCTTAGAAATGATCGATTAGGCTTGATTTCTGATTGCAATTTTGATCATGCTTCTAAATGTGAAATATGTGTGCAAGCAAAGATAACTAGAATTTCCCATAAGTCTGTAGTACGAAATTCTTCCTTACTTGAATTAGTACATAGTGATGTGGGTGATTTGCATGGTTCTGCCACTCGTGGTGGAAATAAGTATTATGTCACTTTTATAGAAGATAGTACTAGATATGCTTATACATATTTAATGAAATCTAAGGATGAAGTCTTTGATAAATTTAGGATTTATAAAGCAGAAGTAGAGACACAATTAGAGCACAAAATTAAGATTTTACGTTCTGATCGTGGTGGTGAATACTTTCCTACTGAATTTAATTCCTTTTGTCAAGAGCATGGTTTAGTTCATCAACGTACTGCACCTTACACACCTCAACAAAATGGTATGGCTGAAAGGAAAAATAGAACTTTGATTGATATGGTTAATTGCATGCTTATAAGTTCTGGTTTGCCTAATTCTTTGTGGGGTGAAGCTATGTTGTCTGCATGTTATATTTTGAATAGAATTCCTTTGAAAAAGAAGAGTGTTTCTCCTTATGAGTTGTGGTTTAAGAGGAAACCAAACTTGAGAAGACTTAAAGTCTGGGGTTGTTTAGCATATGTTCGAAAGCCTGATCCCAAAAGACCAAAGTTGGGAAACAGGGCTTATAAATGTGCTTTTGTGGGATACTCTCTTAATAGTATCACCTACAGATTTATAAACCTTGACACTTTTGAGATTATAGAATCTGTAGATGTGGAATTCTTTGAGAACTTAAATAGGAACAGTTCTCAAATGCAACCCATGGAGAATCCATTGTTACCTGATCTAGAACCTATGGAGATTGATAACAATGATGAAAATCCCTCTCCTACTCATGACAATGATATTTCAGTGCCTACTGAAGATATCGAACCTAGAAGGAGTAAGAGAGGAAGGATTGAGAAAAAGCCTGATCCAAACTTTATTTATTACCTTGTAGAGGCAAATAAGAATAGAATTCTTAGTGTTAACCAGTATGTTATGCATACTGATGATGACCCTAAAACTTATGCTGAAGCCATGAGTTCTAGAGATGCAAATTTCTGGAAAGAAGCCATCAATGATGAAAAGCATTCGCTTTTGACTAACGGGACTTGGGTATTAGTAAATTTACCTCCTGGTGCTAAAGCAATAGGAAGTAAATGGATATTCAAGAGAAAGTTGAGAGCTGATGGTGAAGTTGATAAGTTTAAGGCAAGGCTAGTTGCCAAGGGTTATAAACAAAGACATGGTATTGATTACTTTGATACATATGCTCCTGTTGCCCGCATCTCATCCATTCGTTGCTTGATTGCACTTGCTTCTATTCATAAGTTGGTTGTGCATCAAATGGATGTCAAAACTGCTTTTCTAAATGGGGATTTAGAAGAAGAGATATATATGGAACAACCTGAAGGTTTCATATCACCAGGCCAAGAGAAGAAAGTTTGCAAGTTAGTGAAATCTCTCTATGGTTTGAAGCAAGCCCCTATGCAATGGCATGAGAAGTTTGATAAAGTAGTTTTGTCATATGGTTTTGTGGTGAATGATGCGGACAAATGTATCTATAGTAAGCATGATAGTTCTGGTTGTGTGATTCTCTGTTTGTATGTTGATGATATGTTAATCTTTGGGTCTGACATATCTGTTGTGGAAGAAACAAAGAAGTTTCTTAGTTCTAACTTTGATATGAAGGATTTAGGAGAGGCTGATGTAATCTTGGGAATTAAGATCCTAAGAAAGGGAGATGAGTTGGTTTTAACTCAATCTCATTATATTGAGAAATTTCTCAAGAAATATGGTCACTTTGATGACAATCCAGCACCTACTCCTTTAGACCATACTATCAAGTTAATGAAGAACACCGGCCGTACTCATGCTCAACTTGAGTATTCTAGTGATTGGGAGTCTTATGTACGCTATGCATTGCACAAGACTGGACATAGCCCAAGCCGTGGGAATATTATGTCGTTTCTCAAGTAATCCAGGATATGAACACTGGAAAGCAGTTTCAAGAGTTATGGCTTACTTGAAAGGAACAATAAATTTTGGTTTGCATTACCAAGGCTATCCCGCTGCACTAGAGGGGTACAGCGATGCTAACTGGAACAATGTAGAATCAAATTCCAAGTCAACTTCTGGATGGATTTTTACATTAGGGGGTGCTGCTGTGTCTTGGAGTTCCAAGAAGCAGACTTGTATTTCTGATTCAACAATGTTGTCAGAATTGATAGCTTTAACTGATGCATGTAAGGAGGCAGATTGGCTTAGAAACCTACTTATGGAGATTCCTTTTGGAAGAAGCCAACTCCGGCGGTCTTGATTGATTGTGATAATCAAGCTACAATCTATAATGTCTCTAATAAGACTTATAATGGAAAGTCTAGACATGCAAGTCTTAGACACTACATGGTTAGGCAACTACTCAAGAGGGAGTAGTTACGGTTAACTTTATTGAATCAAAGAGGAATTTGGCAGACCCATTTACGAAAAGTCTACCAAGTTCAGTGGTTTCAATAAAAAGGAAAGAAATGGGACTAAGGTCTGTGAAGGAAGTTTGATCTCCCATAGCAGAAACCCAACCTATGTTTTGAAAAGGATAAACAAGGTTCAATGTGGTACCAACAAGTTATGGAAGTAGATTATGGAGCACTAATATAAAAACTTCCCATTTCTTATTAGTGCTGGTTTCTGCAAGAAAATAGGATGGATGTAAATCCTTAATGAGTCTATGATTAGTAAAAGGTGTATCGCAGAAACACCTTCGAGACTTACCTATATGAGTATGGAAATAAGGCCGTTTCCTAAGAGAAGAAGACCGTTCTCTAAAGAAGACTCATGAACAAGGATATAAGCACATGGCCATTAACGTGCTTGGCTACAGAACACATGATTTTATGAAATCAATATGTGTGGAGACTCCGGTTTTATCATAAGGGGTACTTGGTTCAAGACTGGTTTCACCATAGAACCTCGATAAGGCTTTGAGTTTCTTACACTAAGTGAAGGTTCAAATCCAAAAGATACCTATCATTTATGTGTTGATTTCAACGATGATGCTTAGTCTCAATTGTGCTTGAACTACGTTGGCTTGATCCCACTCGGGTACGTAGGCAGTCACTTCGGTGATGCAGTCACTCTGATTTAAAAGTTTTAACTTTGTTTTATGGTTTTTGAAAATAGGGGGAGAATGTTGGAATATTTTCAACACCGCTTACCAAAGGGGGTCCTGGGGGGCATCGCCCCCCAGGCTGTGGTCGACCTGACAGGTCAGGTCGTGGGGGTCCAGGGGAGACCGCCCCTGGTGGGGTTTCAAGGGGGCAACGCCCCCGGAAGAATTTTTTGAACTGACGGTTTTTTTGGCCGATAAAAGCCTGTTCGAAAATTTCGAATCCAAAAGACACCATTGATGTCTGTTGATGAAGGAACCCGACGTTTCGTGAATAGAAACCTGTTGGCGAATAAAAACCTATTCCCAACAGGTGCAAAACCCTCTATAAATAGCTTCTCCCAGTTTCGTTTAAACATATAAGAAAAATCAATCTGTTTTCTCTGTTTCAAAAAGCATCATCAGAAATCAGAAATCTCTTTGTGTGTTCTTGATTGAATCAAGGGGTACAAACCTTGAATTCAGTTTTTGTTGCAGGGCTTTCATTGTATCCTGAAGGCAATATTTCGCATACCTGTTGTAATCGCCAATTGTTATTGGGAGGGTAGAAATATTTGTCTAAAAGAAATTTATACAAGCCTTGAAAGTTTTGGAGTGCAACACTTTCTTCTCTGATTCATTCATCCTTTGTGAAACCCAATTTTTTCCAACATTGAGCAAACACAATAGATTGGATTGAAAATAATAACATATCGCACCTACCTACTTCCTGTATCACATTCCCAAACGTCATCGATACATCCCATCACCACACCCACCTAAATACTACTATTTAATTTCCATACATCCCAGTGATCCCACCACCATAGCTTGTGTTCGTAAACCACCTCCTAATCTACCATATGTTGTTCCTAATCCACCATATGTTGTTCCTAATCCACCACCGTACATGCCAGAGGAGCCATAGATGCCACAGTTTACACCCAACATATACCCTGGATTGACGATCGAAATCCTAATGTCTATGAGATGCGTAAAATGGAGCAACACCCCAGGATAATAATGCTGTGTATATATAATTATAGAGCATAAAACATTTACCTCCACTCCAGTTCTATAGCTACTCATTCCGGCGTTTGGATCCCAACACCGTGAGGAAACTGGTCTTGCCATCAGGTTAGAAACATTTTGACATGCTTAAGCGTCCAAACTGGCAAGTTATGCAGCAGTTAAGCGGTTATGCAATAGGCGATAGATAGAAATCCCGGTTTCCCGCTTAACAATCAATTATTAGTGAACGTCCCTATAATTGAATCGTTTTCATGTGCAGGCTATCAATAATGCCGGACAACCACGAAGTACACAAATGCTTATGTTGTAAAAAAGGATTTTGATTTAGTCTATATATATATATAATAAACTGTCAAGTGGTCACTGCAGGCTACCTCAGAAAATATCCAAAATCCATGCGTCATTGTTGTTTTTACAGTAAAAGTGATCAAAAAATGATTACCGTCCTAAAAACTATTTCGCTTTAAACAACCCTATGGTAAAACATACTTCACTTTTAGAGTAACTAAAACAGTGTACTATTCAAGGCTCAAACCATGAATAGTAGCAAGTACCTATACAAATGGTGTAAGCTTGAGCGGCAACTTGATTTTTCTTGTCAGAGCTGTATCGGAGTTGAGATGCCATTGATGAATCACTGAATCAGCGACAACAACAAATATTAGTCAAGAACAGCTATGAAAGCCAAAATTGTTAAACATGAAAACAATGGGAAAATCACATGTAAAAGAAGAAAAGAGCCAAAAAAAACGCAATTCCAAGTTAAACCGTAAAATTCTATAAACCGAGTACATCTAAGACCCTGACATACACTATTGGAAAAAAAAATATCAAAGATACCTTTGAATATATTACCTTGCCAAAAGATTTAGTTATGCTAGCCTGGAAAGGCAGAGTCGGCTTATGACAAAAATACAGATAAGCATCATACAATTTGTGGGAACAGTTAATTCGTCATAAAAATCTAAAAATTCCCTGTAGAGATTACAACACTGAAATGGGAAAACTTACCTTAGATATAGTGAATAAAACATTCGTCAATTTCTTGTAAATGGAAGTACAATGAGAAGCTTGTAAAGATTACCTAGCAAAGTTCTTAAATGTGAGAGTAGCTACATTCCATAGATTCATATTTAAAGAGACATGGCATCTAATACCGATACCATCAGTTGAGCATCCAATGCATGGCTTAGTAACTTCTTGTCCATAGACCCTCAATATCTAAATTTGTAAACAAATTCTCTGGTAAGAATGCAAAATCATTTCCTTCTTCCAAGAGTACTCGGAGAATGCATGCAAACAAACTGAGTCCAAATTCTCTGGTAGAATGCAAAATCATTCCCTTCTTCCAAGAGTACTCGGAGAGGTGAGCCATACATCCATTTGATCATCCAAAATCCCAAAGGACAAACCCGAAATCAGTAACTTCCAAGAATAAATCACTAAAGGAAAATGGAATACAAATTAATGTTATACCAAAGGAAAAGGACTAAAGGAAAATGGAATACAAATTAATTTTATACCAAAGGAAAAGGACTAAAAGAAAAGGAAAATGAAATGATTTTGCATAAGTAGAGGAGCATAATCCATATTAACCGCATCTGATTAAAATATCCAGTGAAGAAAGATTATAGACTCAGAAATCAATTTAAGTGCCAAAGAATTAAATTGGAGAAAATTGTAGAAATCCTTAAAAATCATTCGTTAAGACATGGTAAAAGGAAGGGTTTAACCCACAATATCACCATTAGTGGGAGAAATTGTTAAGAATTTTGTGTATATTATTTCATGTCTCTTCATAACTGATTACAAGGATATATATATGTGCGACCACATAATAGAGTCCTAATAGAAATACATTCCATATCAGTCTCAGTTTCCTAGAATAAGTCTTTCCTAGTATAAACACATTCCATATCAGTCTCAGACTTTCCTAGTTTATGTTCTGAGAGACGTGTACATCTGAGACCTTCATGATTAGTCTCAGACACATTCTCAATACCCCCCCTCATGCCCATCTTGGACAATAGACCATGAAACTGAGCTTTCCCCAACGACTTTGTGAATATATCCGCCAACTGTATTGTGGTAGGAGTATAAGAAGGTGAAATAATCTTCCTTATTATCGCATCCCTGACTAGATGACAGTCCACTTCAATGTGTTTCGTTCTTTCATGAAACACAGGGTTCTTCGCAATATATAACGCTGATTGACTATCACAAAGAAGACTCATTGCTTGTGTATGGTGAACTCCCAAATCTCGGAGTAATTGTTTCAACCATTTTAATTCACATGTAGCCGCCGCCATGGAACGATATTCTGCTTCAGCCGAGCTACGAGACACAGTTTGTTGCTTCTTAGTCTTCCAAGATACTGGTGAATCACCGAAAAGAACAAACCAACCCGTCAGTGAGCGTCTAGTTATAGGACAACTTGCCCAATCCGAATCACACCAACCTCTCAATTTGAAACTACTATCAGAGCGCAACAGAATTCCTTGTACAGGATTCTTTTTCAAATATCTAACCACACGAAGTTCTGCTTCCCAATGCTCCAGTCTAGGTCGCTGCATAAACTGAGATAAGATATGCACTAAGTAAGCAAGATCTGGTCTGGTGACGGATAAATATATTAAATGCCCAACCAATCTTCTATATTTCTCTACATCACTAAGCAAATCTCCTGTTGCTAAGGCAAGACGATGATTTGTCTCCATAGGAAATTCTGCAGGTTTCGCACCCAATAAACCTGTTTCCATTATAATATCCAACGCATATTTTCTTTGGCATATGTAGAAACCCTTTTTACTACATGCCACTTCCAATCCTAGGAAGTATTTCAATTTTCCTAAATCTTTCATCTTAAAACATTGACCCAAGTATGCTTTAAATTGTGTAAGCGCAACCAGATCATTTCCTGCAATAATCAAATCATCAACATACACCAGCACATTAAGTTGCATCTTTCCCTTTAGCATAGTAAAGAGAGAATAATCTGAGTACGATTGTCGAAACCCATAATTCTTCAATGCAGTGGACAGCTTCGCAAACCAACACCGCGGTGCTTGTTTTAGTCCATACAATGATTTCTTCATTTTACACACCATATTAGGATTACCCTTAGCAAATCCAGGTGGTATTTTCATATATACTTCCTCTTCCAAATCTCCATGTAGGAATGCATTATGCACATCCATCTGATGCACATCCCATTGCTTAGCCGCAGCAACAGCCAAAAACATACGAACAGTTGTCATCTTTGCCACTGGTGCAAACGTCTCATTGTAATCCAAACCTTCAACTTGATGATTTCCAAAAATCACAAGTCTTGCTTTTAAACGTACCAAAGTACCATTTTTATCATATTTTTCCGTATATATCCACTTACTTCCTAGAGCCTTCTTACCAGGTGGCAATTCGGTGATATCCCATGTGCATTGTTCTTCTAAGGCCCGTATTTCTTCCTCCATTGCTTTCCTCCAACCTGGATGTGTCATTGCCTCTCTGAAATTTTTCGGCTCAGACTTTGCCGACAATGCAGCAATATAATTACTATGCATGTCAGAAAACCTGTCACAACTAACATAATATGTCAAAGGATAAGGTGTACCTGAGGATGATGATTGTGATGATTGAGAGTGAGATGGACTATTTTCTCGAATGGTGTGCGTCACAAAACCTTTCAGCCTACTTGATGGGATCTTCTGACGCTTGCCCTTACCCAAATCGTTGTTCACAGCAACGTTATTTGTGGGTTGTCCATCACCATTTACATCTGCCTTAATTTCTGATGCCGTAGACTTGTGCTTAACAGCGTTATCTTCAGCATATGTCGCAGTCTGTTCTGCTGCAGTTTCTGCAGATGTCGCAGTCTGTTCTGCTGCAGTTTCTGCAGATGTCGCAGTCTGTTCTGCTGCAGTTTCTGCAGATGTCGCAGTCTGAACTGCAACATTTCCACCAGGCGCTTCAGTCTGTACAACGACATCTGCATCTGTCTGTCGTTGTATTTCTGCACCTTCTTCTCCGCCAGCTATTACTGAATCTTCATCACTATCAGCACTCCATTCTTCACCAACACGATCTGTCTCATGTGTAGTGCCAGCGACATCAGTCGTTATATGAGTTCTAGTTCCATCCAACTCGGTCTTATATGGAAATTGTGTCTCATAGAATTTTACATCTCTAGACACTATAAACCTTCTTGTGTCGAGATCGTACACTTGCCATGCCTTCTTACCGAATGGATATCCTAGAAACACAAACCTTCTTCCACGACTAGCAAACTTATCTCCTTTGCTACTTTGATCATATACATAACACAAACATCCAAAGACCTTCAACTTTTTATATAGAGGTGGTTTTCCAAACAATACTTCATATGGTGTTTTATTATTTAGGATAGGTGTAGGAGTACGATTGATCAAGTACGCCGCTGTCAATGCACACTCTCCCAAAAACCGTTTCGGCAAGCTTGTTTGAAATCTCAAAGCCCGTGCCACATTCATTATATGTTGATGTTTTCTCTCAACTCTTCCATTCTGTTGTGGAGTACCTACACAAGACGTCTCAAAGACTATTCCACTAGTCTTAAAATACCCACGTAATGCATTAAATTCCGTTCCATTATCACTTCTAACAATTTTAATATCCTTGTTAAATTGACGCTTCACAAGAGAAACAAATTCACGAAATATTGATTCAACTTCTGTTTTATTCCGAATTAAATAAATCCAAACACCTCTTGAAAAATCATCAACTATTGTTAGAAAATATTGTGCTCCACATGATGAATAGATCTTATAAGGACCCCATAAATCTATATGAACTAAATCAAAAATACAATTCGATTTACTCAAACTACTAGCAAAACTGCTTTTACGATGCTTTGCCCGGGGACAAATATCACAAGCATCATTCTTCTTCTTAATTAATCTACTCACACCTTGCAATTTCTGCAAAACTTTTTCTGAAGGATGTCCCATACGCTGATGCCACAACTCATATGAATCTTCATGCACAGCCATAACTTCAACATGCGACACACCACAGAAAATATATAGTCCACCTTGTCTCTCAGCCACTCCAATCATCCTCCTCGTAGACCGGTCCTGTATAAGACATAATTTGTTAGTACATTGAATAATACAACTCATCTCATCAATAAGTTGTGTGACTGAAATTAGGTTACAGGTTATCTGTGGTACATAAAGCACGTTTTCAAGTTTCAATCCACCAGGGAGAATCACGGTTCCAATTTTCTCAGAGTATGCATATTTTCCATTAGGCAATCCAACTGAACATGCCTTAATATCGCGTACACTCCTCATGTTAAGAAGTTCATACGTAACATGATTTGTTGCACCTGTGTCAACAATCCAGGATGTTTTATTCTTTTTACCTTGTAGATGAGAACCAGACTTTCTTGAGTTTAAAAACTCCATCACCTCTTGAACTTGTGCTGCTGTAACTCCTACTAGACCCGTTCCATCATCTGAGGACGTACCAGCACCAGCACTCTCCTTTGCTGCCGAAATATGCAGGTTATGAGCACGAACAGGATTTCCTCCTTGTCCTCTACCTCCTCTTCCAGTACTCCTCTTCCTCCAGTTCTTCCTCCTCTTCCATTCTTTGGTCTGTCTCCCCACCATTCTGGATATCCAATAATCTTAAAACAGCCATCATCAGAGTGTCCTTGTCTGCTGCAAGTTTTGCAGTACTTGTTGGGATCATAAGCACTATTAAGTAGGCGTTGATCAGATTGCACCTTAAAAGCCATAACATTCTCTTGCATCTCTGCAATCACAACTCCATCTCCAATTTTCAGGCGTTCTGAGTTCACAATTGTTTGATATGCAACATCCACAGACGGCAATGGTTCTCTTGCAAGCAATTGTTCACGCAAAGAGATGTATACAGAATCTAACCCAATCAGAAAATAATGCAATAAATCTTCTTCTCTCAACAAACTTACCTGAGATGCAATATTACAGGTGCACTTTCCACACTTGCTTTGTGGTATCTTCATATAAGTCACCATCTCATCCCATATTTTTTTCAATCTTCCAAAATATATAGCAACTTCCTCCGTTTTCTTCTGTTTGCAGTCACTTAAAGATGCTTTTAGTTAGCATATTCTTGTTCCACTAACAACGCAAAATCTTCTCTTCAAGTGTGACCATAATAGACTTGCATACTCATAATCTCCCAGATTTGATCTCACTGATAACTCCAGCGTGTTACTGATCCATGAGACCAGCATTGATTGCACTGCTATCCATTCTTCCAACTGATCCGGATCTTCAGGTCTTGTAACTGTTCCATCAATAAAACCAAATTTTCTTTTGTCTATTAACGATCTTCTTATGGCTCTAGCCCATTCATCATAATTATTTCCTCTCAAAGTTATTGGCGTGATGATATTTCCTGGTCCATCACTCGAACCTAGGTAATATACAGGGTTCTTCTTTTGTACATCATATTCCACCGTCTTTCCTTTGGATGATTCAATTTCGTTAACCATCTTTGGTTTTTTTTTTTTTTTTTAAAGTTTCGAAACTGGCTCTTGATGCCATGTTAAGAATTTTGTGTATATTATTTCATGTCTCTTCATAACTGATTACAAGGATATATATATGTGCGACCACATAATAGAGTCCTAATAGAAATACATTCCATATCAGTCTCGGTTTCCTAGAATAAGTCTTTCCTAGACTTTCCTAGTATAAACACATTCCATATCAGTCTCAGACTTTCCTAGTTTATGTTCTAAGAGACGTGTACATCTGAGACCTTCCTAATTAGTCTCAGACACATTCTCAATAGAAATAATATTGATAGTCCCAAAAATTGTCGATAAGTTCTTCATAAAACGGATGGTAGAACTTAACATGGAAATAAACAAAGAAGTCCAACAACAAAATGGAGAAAAAAATCTAAACACTCAAAAAACCTCATTCCATGAAGTAATTATACAACGATCTATCATACTCCTCATTCCGTGGGTCTCTGATCTCAAATACTCATTTTCCCTATAAACGCTGTCATGCTCCACGATACTGATTATTCCTGTTGTAAAACATAATAAGGGCTTAAATGGAGAACAAATAATCGGTAAGTAAGCCTTGTAATTAAAGTATAAAACTCCCAAAAGATTTAACTAAATAAAACGGTAGAAACAATTTCATCCACATACAAGGATAACAATTCCATATGCGAAAAAGTGTATGTATGGAAGTTGTTCGATATCAATGAAGCTTTTTTTGTATATGTCTAGAATCCATACCGAACCATAAAAAGAAATATCAAGAATTGAAAGAAAATTAACGTGACCTAAGCAAACATTAATTATAAATTTTGGTGTTGCAATTAAATTTATTTCATCAAATAATAAAATCTGCAACAGATTAATAAAAACCATATTTCATAATCTGACACTAAATAATAATTAAGAAAAAAGGGTTGGCGAAGTGGTTATCAAAGGGAGAGGCAGCGCCGTCCGTGCTTCTTGTTAGGATCTGTGTAACACCCCGTGTTTTTAGCAAGGCACATGCTGAAAAATGCGACATGGCCTGAGATGAAGCTTCATCCAAAGCTTCTGTTGCGAAGGAAAAGGAACATTGGCTCTTGGCCAATGTGTTTACAATGGCTGCACATCGGGTTGGAAGTGTACAACCATCTTGGCGGGACATTTAGGGAAACATGGCAACGGCCATGAATAGTAAAGAAAGCACCTCAAAAGTGGGACTTGATGAATGATTTTTCCTCCCCTAATTTGAGTTCCAAAAATGTCAGTTTAACATATATAGGAATGGGTAGTTGGTTGAAGGTGCACTTGTGGACCATGCACCAAGTAAGCTTCATAGCTTAGCCGGAATAGTGTAAATGATGCTTAGGCCTCATTTATAGCTTCGTAGACTTGCCAATGGATCATGTTAATCATGGGAATGACCATGCCATGATGAAGACTCGATAATGCAATCCTTGGATGCATTTAGATGGAACGACCTACACGGGCGAGGCCACAGTCACTATTGCTTGTCCACGGCCGTGCAATATGCTTCAGCTTATGTTGCGGTCCCTTCGGGGATGAACTACAGTCTGTGCTTGATCCCTTTAGAGTAGGGAAGGGTACGTAGGCAGCTGCAATGAGTTGCAGCATTTCCGGTCCAGCACGTTGTCGCTCATATCATCTAATTGTGAGGTGATTGCGGCAGATTGACCTCTCATATCATCTAAGCTCGGTAGATCGATGCAATAGCTGATTGTGGTCAAGCTTGATGAGGCTTAGTTGCATGTCAACAAGTGGATGCTCATACTTCCTATCAAGCTACAAAGAGCAGCTATAGCCTATATGGAGGCTAAAAACCCGAGTGTCGCGATTTAGCTCAAGAGAAGTCTATTTTGATGGGAAATGACCCAAAGATCAAGACATGTCGATCTATAGATCCACATGGTCATCAGAATATATCCAAATTCCATCGTTTAGGGCTTCAAAAGGCCGTTTTTGCCGTTTTAGGAAAGTTCTTGTTTTCTTAATAAACCCTTTGCGGATCAAGGGTGAGTCGGAACGGTGTAGAAGCTAAGTTAGCTACATCATGCTCCTCGAGCATGCTTTCTAAGGAAGATGGACGTGCATTTGCCAAACTCTAAGGCCCGTATCATAGTAATCATCATGGAGCATCGGGGGAGTTACGGCCTGCGGAGCAACCCGCCGAAGGCGTAATTTTCCGGTCCGTCACAGTTAGTATCAGAGCAAGTTCCGATATAACTCTAGGAACTGTGCGGAATTGACTTGTCAGCGATCATTAACTTACCAAGGAAAATATAAAGCTAGAGAGTAGGCCAACTTTTGCGTGGAAAGAGTTTGTGATTGGAACTACCAGTTACTTTGCAATTCGAGTTGAGCTTGGCTTAGTACTGTGAGTTTTCCTGGCCTAAGTGGCACACCACTTACGAGTGGATATACGGAAGACTGTCTGTACGGCGGGTAAACAATGGGATTGATCATCCCCACACGTTGGCAACTGGCCAAGGGTGTGCATCGTCAGGCCCGGCTAGCATCTCACTTACGAGTGGCAACCTGGATGACCGTCAGGGACGGTGGGCAACTGGAAGTTGTTCCACACAGTACTACCTGTTGTTGGAATCAACCTTGTGAACTTTAGGGATTCTTGAGTGGTGGTATGGGACTCCCCTCAGGATACCTTGTAGAGATATCCTTTTGGCACTGGCGAATTGAGATTCTTGGTAAAGTTGTGGACACTTTTTGGATTCCTGAGTATGCGGTATGGGACATTTTCTCAGAAGGTCCTAATTGATGTTCCATGACAAACTGAAGAAACCTGTGATTTCTGAGCATGTGGTATGAGATTTTTGCTCAGGAATCCAAACCGAAGAGTTTGTCCACAATAAATTTGGTTTGAATTTCGGGGACGAAATTATTTTAAAGGGGTGAATAATGTAACACCCCCTGTTTTTAGCATGACGCGTGCTGAAAAATGCGCCATGACCTGAGGTGAAGCTCCATCCAAAGCTTCTGTTGCGTAGGAAAAGGAACATTGTCTCTTGGCCAATGTGTTTACAATGTTCAGCCAACATGGCTGCACATCGGGTTGGTAGTGTACAGCCAACATGGGTGCACATCGGGTTGGCAGTGTTCAGCCAACATGGATGCATATCGGGTAGGAATTGTACAACCAACATGGTTGCACATCGGGTTGGAAGTATACAACCATCTTAGCCGGACATTCAGGGAAACATGGTAACGACCATGAATAGTAAAGTAAGCACCTCAAAAATGGGACTTGGTGAATGATTTTTCCTCCCCTAATTTGAGTTCCAAAAATGTCAGTTTAACATATATAGGGAGGGGTTGTCCGTTGAAGGTGCACTTGCGGACTATGCACCAAGTAAGCTTCATAGCTTAGCCAGAATAGTGTAAATGATGCTTAGGCCTCATTTATAGCTTATTAGACTTGCCAATGGATCATGTTAATCATGGGCATGACCATACCATGCTGAAGACTCGATAATGCAATCCTTGGATGCATTTAGATGGAACGACCTACACGGGCGAGGCCACAGTCACTATTGTTTTTCCACGGCCGTGCAATATGCTTTAGCTTATGCTGCGGCCCCTTCGGGGATGAACTACGGTCTGGGATTGATCCCTTTAGAGTAGGGAAGGGTACGTAGGCAGCTGCAATGAGTTGCAGCATTGCCGGTCCAGCACGTTGTCGCTCATATCATATAATTGTGAGGTGATTGCGGCAGATTGACCCCTCATATCATCTAAGCTCGGTAGATCGATGCACTAGATGATTGTGGTCAAGCTTGATGAGGCTTAGTTGCATGCCAACAATTGGATGCTCATACTTCCTATCAAGATACAAAGAGCAGCTATAGCCTATATGGAGGCTAAAAACCCGAGTGTCGCGATTTAGCTCAAGAGAAGTCTATTTTGATGGGAAATGACCCAAAGATCAAGACATGTCGATCTATAGATCCACATGGTCATCAGAATATATCCAAATTCCATCGTTTAGGGCTTCAAAAGGCCGTTTTTGCCGTTTTAGGAAAGTTCTTGTTTTCTTAATAAACCCTTTGCGGATCAAGGGTGAGTTGGAACGGTGTAGAAGCTAAGTTAGCTACATCATGCTCCTCGAGCATGCTTTCTAAGGAAGATGGACGTGCATTTGCCAAACTCTAAGGCCCGGATCATAGTAATCATCATGGCGCATCCGGGGAGTTACGGCCTGCGGAGCAACGCGCCGAAGGCGTAATTTTCCGGTCCGTCACAGTTGGTATCAGAGCAAGTTCCGAGATAACTCTAGGAACTGTGCGGAATGGACTTGTCAGCGAGCATTAACTTACAAAGGAAAATATAAAGTTAGAGAGTAGGTCAACTTTTGCGCGGAAAGAGTTTGTGACTGGAACTGCCAATTACTTTGTAATTGGAGTTGAGCTTGGCTTAGTACTGTGAGTTTGCCTGGCCTAAGTGGCACACCACTTACGAGTGGATATCCGGAAGACCATATGGACGGTGGGTAGACAATGGGATTGATCATCCCCACACGTTGGCAACTGGCCAAGGGTGTGCGTTGTCAGGCCCGACTAGCATCCCACTTACGGTGGCAACCTGGATGACTGTCAGGGACGGTGGGCAACTGGAAGTTGTTCCACACAGTACTACATGTTTTTGGAATCAACCTTGTGAACTTTAGGTACTCTTGAGTGGTGGTATGGGACTCCCCTCAGGATACCCTGTAGAGATATCCTTTTGGCACTGACCAATTGAGATTCTTGGTAAAGTTGTGGACTCTTTTTGGATTCCTGAGTATGCGGTATGGGACGTTTGCTCAGAAGGTCCTAATTGATGTTCCATGACAAACAGAAGAAACCTGTGATTTATGAGCATCTGGTATGAGATTTTTGCTCAGGAATCCAAACCGAAGAGTTTGTCCATAATAGATTTGGTTTGAATTTCGGGATGAAATTAGTTTAAAGGGGTGAATAATGTAACACCCCGTGTTTTTAGCATGACGCGTGATGCAAAATACGTCATGATCTGAGATGAAGCTCCATCCAAAGCTTCTGTTGTGTAGGAAAAGGAACATTGTCTCTTGGCCAATGTGTTTACAATGTTCAGCCAACATGGCTGCACATCGTGTTGGTAGTGTACAACCAACATGGATGCACATCGGGTTGGCAGTGTTCAGCCAACATGGATGTATATCGGGTAGGAAGTGTACAACCAACATGGTTGCACATCGGGTTGGCAGTGTACAACCATCTTGGCCGGACATTTAGGGAAACATGGCAACGGCCATGAATAGTAAAGAAAGCACCTCAAAAGTGGTACTTGGTGAATGATTTTTCCTTCCCTAATTTGAGTTCCAAAAATGTCAGTTTAACATATATAGGAAGGGGTAGTTGGTTGAAGGTGCAATTGCGGACCATGCACCAAGTAAGCTTCATAGCTTAGCCGGAATAGTGTAAATGATGCTTAGGCCTCATTTATAGCTTCGTAGACTTGCCAATGGATCATGTTAATCATGGGAATGACCATGCCATGCTGAAGACTCGATAATGCAATCCTTGGATGCATTTAGATGAAACGACCTACACGGGCGAGGCCACAGTCACTATTGCTTGTCCACGGCCGTGCAATATGCTTTAGCTTATGTTGTGGTCCCTTCGGGGATGAACTACTGTCTGTGCTTGATCCCTTTAGAGTAGGGAAGGGTACGTAGGCAGCTGCAATGAGTTGCAGCATTTCCGGTCCAGCACGTTGTCGCTCATATCATCTAATTGTGAGGTGATTGCGGCAGATTGACCTCTCATATCATCTAAGCTCGGTAGATCGATGCAATAGATGATTGTGGTAAAGCTTGATGAGGCTTAGTTGCATGCCAACAATTGGATGCTCATACTTCCTATCAAGATACAAAGAGCAGCTATAGCCTATATGGAGGCTAAAAACCCGAGTGTCGCGAGTTAGCTCAAGAGAAGTCTATTTTGATGGGAAATGACCCAAAGATCAAGACATGTCGATCTATAGATCCACATGGTCATCAGAATATATCCAAATTCCATCGTTTAGGGCTTCAAAAGGCCGTTTTTGCCGTTTTAGGAAAGTTCTTGTTTTCTTAATAAACCCTTTGCGGATCAAGGGTGAGTTGGAACGGTGTAGAAGCTAAGTTAGCTACATCATGCTCCTCGAGCATGCTTTCTAAGGAAGATGGACGTGCATTTGCCAAACTCTAAGGCCCGGATCATAGTAATCATCATGGAGCATCCGGGGAGTTACGGCCTGCGGAGCAACCCGACGAAGGCGTAATTTTCCGGTCCGTCACAGTTAGTATCAGAGCAAGTTCCGAGATAACTATAGGAACTGTGCGGAATTGACTTGTCAGCGAGCATTAACTTACCAAGGAAAATATAAAGCTAGAGAGTAGGCCAACTTTTGCGTGGAAAGAGTTTGTGATTGGAACTACCAGTTACTTTGCAATTCGAGTTGAGCTTGGCTTAGTACTGTGAGTTTGCCTGGCCTAAGTGGCACACCACTTACGAGTGGATATCCGGAAGACCGTCTGGACGGCGGGTAAACAATGGGATTGATCATCCCCACACGTTGACAACTGGCCAAGGGTGTGCATCGTCAGGCCCGGCTAGCATCTCACTTACGAGTGGCAACCTGGATGACCGTCAGAGACGGTGGGCAACTGGAAGTTGTTCCACACAGTACTACCTGTTGTTGGAATCAACCTTGTGAACTTTAGGGACTCTTGAGTGGTGGTATGGGACGCCCCTCAGGATACCTTGTAGAGATATCCTTTTGGCACTGGCGAATTGAGATTCTTGGTACAGTTGTGGACACTTTTTGGATTCCTGAGTATGCGGTATGGGACATTTTCTCAGAAGGTCCTAATTGATGTTCCATGACAAACTGAAGAAACCTGTGATTTCTGAGCATCTGGTATGATTTTTTGCTCAGGAATCCAAACCGAAGAGTTTGTCCACAATAGATTTGGTTTGAATTTCGGTGACGAAATTATTTTAAAGGGGTGAATAATGTAACACCCCCTATTTTTAGCATGACGCGTGCTGAAAAATGCGCCATGACCTGAGGTGAAGCTCTATCCAAAGCTTCTGTTGCGTAGGAAAAGGAACATTGTCTCTTGGCCAATGTGTTTACAATGTTCATCCAACATGGCTGCACATCGGGTTGGTAGTGTACAACCAACATGGATGCACATCGGGTTGGCAGTGTTCAGCCAATATGGATGCATATCGGGTAGGAAGTGTACAACCAACATGGTTGCACATCGGGTTGGCAGTGTACAACCATCTTAGCCGGACATTCAGGGAAACATGGCAACGACCATGAATAGTAAAGTAAGCACCTCAAAAATGGGACTTGGTGAATGATTTTTCCTCCCTTAATTTGAGTTCCAAAAATGTCAGTTTAACATATATAGGGAGGGGTTGTCCGTTGAAGGTGCACTTGCGGACCATGCACCAAGTAAGCTTCATAGCTTAGCCAGAATAGTGTAAATGATGCTTAGGCCTCATTTATAGCTTCTTAGACTTGCCAATGGATCATGTTAATCATGGGCATGACCATACCATGCTGAAGACTCGATAATGCAATCCTTGGATACATTTAGATGGAACGACCTACACGGGCGAGGCCACAGTCACTATTGTTTTTCCACGGCCGTGCAATATGCTTTAGCTTATGCTGCGGCCCCTTCGGGGATGAACTACGGTCTGTGCTTGATCCCTTTAGAGTAGGGAAGGGTACGTAGGTAGCTGCAATGAGTTGCAGCATTGCCGGTCCAGCACGTTGTCGCTCATATCATATAATTGTGAGGTGATTGCGGCAGATTGACCCCTCATATCATCTAAGCTCGGTAAATCGATGCAATAGTTGATTGTGGTAAAGCTTGATGAGGCTTAGTTGCATGCCAACAATTGGATGCTCATACTTCCTATCAAGATACAAAGAGCAGCTATAGCCTATATGGAGGCTAAAAACCCGAGTGTCGCGAGTTAGCTCAAGAGAAGTCTATTTTGATGGGAAATGACCCAAAGATCAAGACATGTCGATCTATAGATCCACATGGTCATCAGAATATAGACAAATTCCATCGTTTAGGGCTTCAAAAAGCCGTGTTTTGCCGTTTTAGGAAAGTTCTTGTTTTCTTAATAAACCCTTTGCGGATCAAGTGTGAATTGGAACGGTGTAGAAGCTAAGTTAGCTGCATCATGATCCACGAGCATGCTTGCTATGCCAGATGGACGTGCATTTGCCAAACTCTAAGGCCCGGATCGTAGTGATCATCATGGCGCATCGGGGGAGTTACGGCCTGCGGAGCAACGCGCCGAAGGCGTAATTTTCCGGTCCGTCACAGTTGGTATCAGAGCAAGTTCCGAGATAACTCTAGGAACTGTGTGGAATGGACTTGTCAGCGAGCATTAACTTACAAAGGAAAATATAAAGTTAGAGAGTAGGCCGACTTTTGCGCGGAAAGAGTTTGTGACTGGAACTGCCAGTTACTTTGTAATTGGAGTTGAGCTTGGCTTAGTACTGTGAGTTTGTCTGGCCTAAGTGGCACACCACTTACGAGTGGATATTCGGAAGACCATCTGGACGGTGGGTAGACAATGGGATTGATCATCCCCACACGTTGGCAACTGGCCAAGGGTGTGCGTTGTCAGGCCCGGCTAGCATTCCACTTACGGTGGCAACCTGGATGACTGTCAGGGACGGTGGGCAACTGGAAGTTGTTCCACACAGTACTACATGTTTTTGGAATCAACCTTGTGAACTTTAGGGACTCTTGAGTGGTGGTATGGGACTCCCCTCAGGATACCCTGTAGAGATATCCTTTTGACACTGGCCAATTGAGATTATTGGTAAAGTTGTGGACACTTTTTGGATTCCTGAGTATGCGGTATGGGACATTTTCTCAGAAGGTCCTAATTGATGTTCCATGACAAACAGAAGAAACCTGTGATTTATGAGCATCTGGTATGAGATTTTTGCTCAGGAATCCAAACCGAAGAGTTTGTCCACAATAGCTTTGGTTTGAATTTCAGGGACGAAATTAGTTTAAAGGGGTGAATAATGTAACACCCCGTGTTTTTAGCATGACGCGTGCTGAAAAATACGCCATGATTTGAGATGAAGCTCCATCTAAAGCTTCTGTTGTGTAGGAAAAGGAACATTGTCTCTTGGCCAATGTGTTTACAATGTTCAGCCAACATGGCTGCACATCGTGTTGGTAGTGTACAACCAACATGGATGCACATCGGGTTGGCAGTGTTAATCCAACATGGATGCATATCGGGTAGGAAGTGTACAACCAACATGGTCGCACATCGGGTTGGCAGTGTACAACCATCTTGGCCGGACATTCATGGGAACATGGCAACGACCCTGAATAGTAAAGCAAGCACGTCAAAAGTGGGACTTGGTGAATGATTTTTCCTCCCCTAATTTGAGTTCCAAAATGTCAGTTTAACATATATAGGGGGGGGTAGTTGGTTGAAGGTGCACTTGCGGACCATGCACCAAGTAAGCTTCATAGCTTAGCCGGAATAGTGTAAATGATGCTTAGGCCTCATTTATAGCTTCGTAGACTTGCCAATGGATCATGTTAATCATGGGCATGACCATGCCATGCTGAAGACTCGATAATGAAATCCTTGGATGCATTTAGATGGAACGACCTACACGGGCGAGGCCGCAGTCACTATTGCTTGTCCACGGCCGTGCAATATGCGTTAGCTTATGGTGCGGTCCCTTAGGGGATGAACTACGGTCTGCGCTTGATCCCTTTAGAGTAAGGAAGGGTACGTAGGCAGCCACAATGAGTTGCATCATTGCCAGTCCAGCACGTTGTCGCTCATATCATCTAATTGTGAGGTGATTGCGGCAGATTGACCCCTCATATCATCTAAGCTCGGTAAATCGATGAAATATATGATTGTGGTTAAGCTTGATGAGTCTTAGTTGCATGCCAACAAGTGGATGCTCATACGTCCTATCAAGCTACAAAGAGCAGGTATAGCCTATATGGAGGCTAAAAACCTGAGTGTCGCGAGTTAGCCCAAGAGAAGTCTATTTTGATGGGAAATGACCCAAAGATCAAGACATGTCGATCTATAGATCCACATGGTCATCAGAATATAGCCAAATTCCATCGTTTAGGGCTTCAAAAGGCCGTTTTTGTCGTTTTAGGAAAGTTCTTGTTTTCTTAATAAATCCTTTGCGGATCAAGGGAGAGTTGGAACGGTGTAGAAGCTAAGTTAGCTGCATCATGCTCCACGAGCATGCTTGCTATGGAATATGGACGTGCATTTGCCAAACTCTAAGGCCCGGATCGTAGTTATCATCATGGCGCATCGGGAGAGTTACGGCCTGCGGAGCAACGCGCCGAAGGCGTAATTTTCCGGTCCGTCGCAGTTGGTATCAGAGCAAGTTTCGAGATAACTCTAGGAACTGTGCGGAATGGAATTGTCAGCGAGCATTAACTTACAAAGGAAAATATAAAGTTAGAGAGTAGGCAAACTTTTACGCGGAAAGAGTTTGTGATTGGAACTGCCAGTTACTTTGCAATTCGAGTTGAGCTTGGCTTAGTACTCTGAGTTTGCCTGGCCTAAGTGGCACACCACTTACGAGTGGATATCCGGAAGACCATCTGGACGGTGGGTAAACAATGGGATTGATCATCCCCACACGTTGGCAACTGGCCCAAGGTGTGCGTCGTCAGGCCCGTCTAGCATCCCACTTACGAGTGGCAACCTGGATGACCGTCAGGGACGGTGGGAAACTGGAATTTGTTCCACACAGTACTACATGTTGTTGGAATCAACCTTGTGAACTTTAGGGACTCTTGAGTGGTGGTATGGGACGCCCCTCAGGATACCTTGTAGAGATATCCTTTTGGCACTGGCCAATTGAGATTCTTGGTAAAGTTGTGGACACTTTTTGGATTCCTAAGTATGCGGTATGGGAAATTTTCTCAGAAGGTCCTAATTGATGTCCCATGACAATTGAAGAAACCTGTGAATTCTGAGCATCTGGTATGAGATTTTTGCTAAGGAATCCAAACCGACGAGTTTGTCCACAATAGCTTTGGTTTGAATTTCGGGGACGAAATTATTTTAAAGGGGTGAATAATGTAACACCCCGTGTTTTTAGTATGACGCGTGCTGAAAAATGCGCCATGACCTGAGATGAAGCTCCATCGAAAGCTTTTGTTGCGTAGAAAAAGGAACATTGTCTCTTGGCCAATGTGTTTACAATGTTCAGCCAACATGGCTGCACATCGGGTTGGTAGTGTACAACCAACATGGATGCACATCGGGTTGGAAGTGTTCAGCCAACATGGATGCATATCGGATAGGAAGTGTACAACCAACATGGTTGCACATCAGGTTGGCAGTGTACAACCATCTTGGTCGGACATTCAGGAAAACATGGCAACGTCCATGAATAGTAAAGCAAAAACGTCAAAATTCGGACTTGGTGAATGATTTTTCCTCCCCTAATTTGAGTTCCAAAATGTCAGTTTAACATATATAGGTTGGGGTAGTTGGTTGAAGGTGCACTTGCGGACCATGCACCAAGTAAGCTTCATAGCTTAGCCAGAATAGTGTAAATGATGCTTAGGCCTCATTTATAGCTTCGTAGACTTGTCAATGCATCATGTTAATCATGGGCATGACCATGCCATGCTGAAGACTCGATAATGCAATCCTTGGATGCATTTAGATGGAACGACCTACACGGGCGAGGCCACGGTCACTATTGCTTGTCCACGGCCGTGAAATATGCGTTAGCTTATGTTGCGGTCCCTTCGGGGATGAACTATGGTCTGTGCTTGATCCCTTTAGAGTAGGTAAGGGTACGTAGGCAGCTGCAATGAGTTGCAGCATTGCCGGTCCAGCACGTTGTCGCGCATATCATCTAATTGTGAGGTGATTGTTGCATATTGACCCCTCATATCATCTAAGATCGGTAGATCGATGCAATAGATGATTGTGGTCAAGCTTGATGAGGCTTAGTTGCATGTCAACAAGTGGATGCTCATACTTCCTATCAAGCTACAAAGAGCAGTTATAACCTATATGGAGGCTAAAAACCCGAGTTTCGCGATTTAGTTCAAGAGAAGTCTATTTTGATGGGAAATGACCCAAAGATCAAGACATGTCGATCTATAGATCCACATGGTCATCGGAATATAGCCAAATTCCATCGTTTAGGGCTTCAAAAGGTCGTTTTTGTCGTTTTAGGAAAGTTCTTGTTTTCATAATAAACCCTTTGCGGATTAAGGGTGAGTTGGAACGGTGTAGAAGCTAAGTTAGATGCATCATGCTCCACGAGCATGCTTTCTAGGGAAGATGGACGTGCATTTTCCAAACTCTAAGGCCCGGATCATAGTAATCATCATGGCGCATCGGGGGACTTACGGCCTGCGGAGCAACGCGTCGAAGGCGTAATTTTCCGGCCCGTCACACTTGGTATCAGAGAAAGTTCCGAGATAACTCTAGGAACTGTGCGGAATGGACTTGTCAGCGAGCATTAACTTAAAAAGGAAAATATAAAGTTAGAGAGTAGGCCAACTTTTGCGCGGAAAGAGTTTGTGATTGGAACTGCCAGTTACTTTGCAATTCGAGTTGAGCTTGGATTAGTACTGTGAGTTTTCCTGGCCTAAGTGGCACACAACTTACGAGTGGATATCCGGAAGACCTTCTGGACGGTGGGAAAACAATGGGCTCGATCTTCCCCACACGTTGGCAACTGGCCCAAGGTGTGCGTCGTCAGGCCCGGCTAGCATCCCACTTACGAGTGGCAACCTGGATGACCGTCAGGGACGGTGGGCAACTGGAATTTTTTTCACACAGTACTACATGTTGTTGGAATCAAATTTGTGAACTTTAGGGACTCTTGAGTGGTGGTATGGGACGCCCCTCATGATACCTTGTAGAGATATCCTTTTGGCACTGGCCAATTGAGATTATTGGTAAAGTTGTGGACACTTTTTGGATTCCTGAGTATGCGGTATGGGACATTTTCTCAGAAGGTCCTAATTGATGTCCCATGAAAAACTGAAGAAACCTGTGATTTATTAGCATCTGTTATGAGATTTTTGCTCAGGAATCCAAACCGAAGAGTTTGTCCACAATAGCTTTGGTTTGAATTTCGGGGACGAAATTATTTTAAAGTGGTGAATAATATAACACCCCGTGTTTTTAGCATGACGTGTGCTGAAAAATGCGCCATGACCTGAGATGAAGCTCCATCCAAAGCTTCTATTGCATAGGAAAAGGAACATTGTCTCTTGGCCAATGTGTTTACAATGTTCAGCCAACATGGCTGCACATCGGGTTGGTAGTGTACAACCAACATGAATGGACATCGGGTTGGCAGTGTTCAGCCAACATGGATGCATATCGGGTAGGAAGCGTACAACCAACATGGTTGCACATCGGGTTGGCAGTGTACAAGTATCTTGGCCGGACATTCAGGGAAACATGGCAACGGCCATGAATAGTAAAGTAAGCACCTCAAAAATGGGACTTGGTGAATCATTTTTCCTTCCCTAATTTGAGTTCCAAAAATGTCAGTTTAACATATATAGGGAGGGGTTGTCCGTTGAAGGTGCATTTGCGGACCATGCATCAAGTAAGCTTCATAGCTTAGCCGGAATAGTGTAAATGATGCTTAGGACTCATTTATAGCTTCGTAAACTTGCCAATGGTTCATGTTAATCATGGGCATGACCATGCCATGCTGAAGACTCGATAATGCAATCCTTGGATGCATTTAGATGGAACGACCTACACGGGCGAGGCCACAGTCACTATTGCTTGTCCACGGCCGTGCAATATGCGTTAGCTTATGTTGCGGTCCCTTCGGGGATGAACTATGGTATGTGATTGATCCCTTTAGAGTATGGAAGGATACGTAGGCATCCACAATGAGTTGCAGCATTGCCGGTCCAGCACGTTGTCGCTCATATCATCTAATTGGAGGTGATTGCGGCAGATTAGCCCCTCATATCATCTAAGCTCGTTATATCGATGCAATAGATGATTTTGGTCAAGCTTGATGAGGCTTAGTTTCATGCCAGCAAGTGGATGCTCATACTTTCTATCAAGCTACAAAGAGCAGTTATAGCCTATATGGAGGCTAAAAACCCGAGTGTCGCGATTTACCTCAAGAGAAGTCTATTTCGGTGGGAAATGACCCAAAGATCAAGACATGTTGATCTATAGATCCACATGGTCATCAGAATATATCCAAATTCCATCGTTTAGGGCTTCAAAAGGCCGTTTTTGTCGTTTTAAGAAAGTTCTTGTTTTCTTAATAAACCCTTTGCGGATCAAGGGTGAGTTGGAACGGTGTAGAAGCTAAATTAGCTGCATCATGCTCCACGAGCATGCTTTCTAGGGAAGATGGACATGCATTTGCCAAACTCTAAGGCCCGGATCATAGTAATCATCATGGCGCATCGGGGGAGTTACGACCTGCAGAGCAACGCACCGAAGGCGTAATTTTCCGGTCCGTCACAGTTGGTATCAGAGCAAGTTTCGAGATAACTCTAGGAACTGTGCGGAATGGACTTGTCAGCGAGCATTAACTTACAAAGGAAAATATAAAGTTAGACAGTAGGGCAACTTTTGCGAGGAAAGAGTTTGTGATTGGAGTTGCCAGTTACTTTGCAATTCGAGTTGAGCTTGGCTTAGTACTGTGAGTTTTCCTGGCCTAAGTGGCACATCACTTATGATTGTATATCCGGAAGACCGTCTGGACGGTGGGTAGAGAATGGGATTGATCATCCCCACACGTTGGAAACTGGCCAAGGGTGTGCGTTGTCAGGCCCGGCTAGCATCCCACTTACGAGTGGCAACTTGGATGACCATTAGGGACGGGGGGCAACTGGAAGTTGTTTGACACAGTACTACATGTTTTTGGAATCAACCTTGTGAACTTTAGGAACTCTTGAGTGGTGGTATGGGACGCCCCTCAGGATACCTTGTAGAGATATCCTTTTGGCACTGGACAATTGAGATTCTTGGTAAAGTTGTGGACTCTTTTTGGATTTCTGAGTATGCGGTATAGGACGTTTGCTCAGAAGGTCCTAATTGATTTTCCATGAAAAACTGAAGAAATCTGTGATTTCTGAGCATCTGGTATGAGATTTTTGCTCAGGAATCTAAACCGAAGAGTTTGTCCACAATGGCTTTGGTTTGAATTTCGGGGACGAAATTATTTTAAAGGGGTGAGTAATATAAAGCCCCGTGTTTTTAGCATGACGCGTGCTGAAAAATGCGCCATGACCTGAGATGAAGCTCCATCCAAAGCTTCTATTGCGTAGGAAAAGGAACATTGTCTCTTGGCCAATGTGTTTACAATGTTCAGCCAACATGGCTGCACATCGGGTTGGTAGTGTACAACCAACATGGATGCACATCGGGTTGGCAGTGTTCAGCCAACATGGATGCATATCGGGTAGGAAGCGTACAACCAACATGGTTGCACATCGGGTTGGCAGTGTACATGTATCTTGGCCGGACATTCAGGGAAACATGGCAACGGCCATGAATAGTAAAGTAAGCACCTCAAAAATGGGACTTGGTGAATGATTTTTCCTCCCCTAATTTGAGTTCCAAAAATGTCAGTTTAACATATATAGGGAGGGGTTGTCCGTTGAAGGTGCACTTGCGGACCATGCACCAAGTAAGCTTCATAGCTTAGCCGGAATAGTGTAAATGATGCTTAGGCCTCATTTATAGCTTCGTAGCCTTTCCAATGGATCATGTTAATCATGGGCATGACCATGCCATGCTGAAGACTCGATAATGCAATCCTTGGATGCATTTAGATGGAACGACCTACACGGGCGAAGCCACAGTCATTATTGCTTGTCCACGGCCGTGCAATATGCGTTACCTTATGTTGTGGTCCCTTCGGGGATGAACTACGGTCTGTGTTTGATCCCTTTAGAGTAGAAAAGGGTACGTTGGCAGCCGCAATGAGTTGCAGCATTGCCGGTCCAGCACGTTGTCGCTCATATCATCTAATTAGAGGTGATTGCGGAAGATTGACACCTCATATCATCTAAGATCGGTATAGCGATGCAATAGATGATTTTGGTCAAGCTTGATGAGGCTTAGTTTCATGCCAGAAAGTGGATGCTCATACTTCCTATCAAGCTACAAAGAGCAGTTATAGCCTATATGGAGGCTAAAAACTCGAGTGTCGCGATTTACCTCAAGAGAAGTCTATTTCGATGGGAAATGACCCAAATATCAAGACATGTTGATCTATAGATCCACATGGTCATCAGAATATATCCAAATTCCATCGTTTAGGGCTTCAAAAGGCCGTTTTTGTCGTTTTAAGAAAGTTCTTGTTTTCTTAATAAACCCTTTGCGGATCAAGGGTGAGTTGGAACGGTGTAGAATCTAAGTTTGCTGCATCATGCTCCACGAGCATGCTTTCTAGGGAAGATGGACGTGCATTTGCCAAACTCTAAGTCCCGGATCATAGTAATCATCATGGCGCATCGGGGCAGTTACGGCCTGCGGAGCAACGCGCCGAAGGCGTAATTTTCCGGTCCGTCACAGTTGGTATCAGAGCAAGTTCCGAGATAACTCTAGGAACTGTGCGGAATGGACTTGTCAGCGAGCATTAACTTACAAAGGAAAATATAAAGTTAGAGAGTAGGCCAACTTTTGCGCGGAAAGAGTTTGTGATTGGAAATGCCAGTTACTTTGCAATTCGAGTTGAGCTTGGCTTAGTACTGTGAGTTTGCCTGGCCTAAGTCGCACACCACTTACGAGTGGATATCCGGAAGACCGTCTGGACGGTGGGTAGAGAATGGGATTGACCATCCCCACACGTTGGCAACTGGCCAAGGGTGTGCGTTGTCAGGCCCGGCTAGCATCCCACTTACGAGTGGCAACTTGGATGACCGTCAGGGACGGGGGGCAACTGGAAGTTGTTTCACACAGTACTACATGTTTTTGGAATCAACCTTGTGAAATTTAGGGACTCTTGAGTGGTGGTATGGGACGCCCCTCAGGATACCTTGTAGAGATATCCTTTTGGCAATGGCCAATTGAGATTCTTGGTAAAGTTGTTGACTCTTTTTGGATTCCTGAGTATGCGGTATAAGACGTTTGCTCAGAAGGTCCTAATTGATGTTCCATGACAAACTGAAGAAACCCGTGATTTCTGAGCATCTGGTATGAGATTTTTGCTCAGGAATCTAAACCGAAGAGTTTGTCCACAATATCTTTGGTTTGAATTTCGGGGACGAAATTATTTTAAAGGAGTGAATAATGTAACACCCCGTATTTTTAGCATGACGCGTGCTGAAAAATGCGCCATGACCTGAGATGAAACTCCATCCAAAGCTTCTGTTGCGTATGAAAAGGAACATTGTCTCTTGGCCAATGTGTTTACAATGTTCAGCCAACATGGCTGCACATCGGATTGGCAGTGTACAACCAACATGGATGCACATCGGGTTGGCAGTGTTCATCCAACATGGATGCACATCGGGTAGGAAGTGTTCAGCCAACATGGATGTATATCGGGTAGGAAGTGTACAACCAACATGGTTGCACATCGGGTTGGTAGTGTACAACCATCGTGGCCGGACATTCAGGGAAACATGGCAACGACCATGAATAGTAAAGTAAGCACCTCAAAAATGGGACTTGGTGAATGATTTTCCTCCCCTAATTTGAGTTCCAAAAATGTCAGTTTAACATATACAGGGAGGGATTGTCCGTTGAAGGTGAACTTGCGGACCATGCACCAAGTAAGCTTCATAGCTTAGCCGGAATAGTGTAAATGATGCTTAGGCCTCATTTATAGCTTCGTAGCCTTGCCAATGGATCATGTTAATCATGGGCATGACCATGCCATGCTGAAGACTCGATAATGCAATCCTTGGATGCATTTAGATGGAACGACCTACACGAGCGAAGCCACAGTCATTATTGCTTGTCCACGGCCGTGCAATATGCGTTACCTTATGTTGTGGTCCCTTCGGGGATGAACTACGGTCTGTGTTTGATCCCTTTAGAGTAGAAAAGGGTACGTTGGCAGCCGCAATGAGTTGCAGCATTGCCGGTCCAGCACGTTGTCGCTCATATCATCTAATTAGAGGTGATTGCGGAAGATTGACACCTCATATCATCTAAGCTCGGTATAGCGATGCAATAGATGATTTTGGTCAAGCTTGATGAGGCTTAGTTTCATGCCAGAAAGTGGATGCTCATACTTCCTATCAAGCTACAAAGAGCAGTTATAGCCTATATGGAGGCTAAAAACTCGAGTGTCGCGATTTACCTCAAGAGAAGTCTATTTCGATGGGAAATTACCCAAATATCAAGACATGTTGATCTATAGATCCACATGGTCATCAGAATATATCCAAATTCAATCGTTTAGGGCTTCAAAAGGCCGTTTTTGTCGTTTTAAGAAAGTTCTTGTTTTCTTAATAAACCCTTTGCGGATCAAGGGTGAGTTGGAACGGTGTAGAATCTAAGTTTGCTGCATCATGCTCCACGAGCATGCTTTCTAGGGAAGATTGATGTGCATTTGCCAAACTCTAAGGCCCGGATCATAGTAATCATCACGGCGCATCGGGGGAGTTACAGCCTGCGGAGCAACGCGCCGAAGGCGTAATTTTCCGGTCCGTCACAGTTGGTATCAGAGCAAGTTCCGAGATAACTCTAGGAACTGTGCGGAATGGACTTGTCAGCGAGCATTAACTTACAAAGGAAAATATAAAGTTAGAGAGTAGGCCAACTTTTGCGCGGAAAGAGTTTGTGATTGGAACTGCCAGTTACTTTGCAATTCGAGTTGAGCTTGGCTTAGTACTGTGAGTTTGCCTGGCCTAAGTGGCACACCACTTACGAGTGGATATCCGGAAGACCGTCTCGACGGTGGGTAGAGAATGGGATTGATCATCCCCACACGTTGGCAACTGGCCAAGGGTATGCGTTGTCAGGCCCGGCTAGCATCCCACTTACGAGTGGAAACTTGGATGACCATTAGGGACGGGGGAAACTGGAAGTTGTTTGACAAAGTACTACATGTTTTTGGAATCAACCTTGTGAACTTTAGGGACTCTTGAGTGGTGGTATCGGACGCCCCTCAGGATACCTTGTAGAGATATCCTTTTGGCACTGGCCAATTGAGATTCTTGGTAAAGTTGTGGATTCTTTTTGGATTTCTGAGTATGTGGTATAGGACGTTTGCTCAGAAGGTCCTAATTGATGTTCTATGACAAACTGAAGAAACCTGTGATTTCTGAGCATCTGGTATGAGATTTTTGCTCAGGAATCTAAACCGAAGAGTTTGTCCACAATATCTTTGGTTTGAATTTCAGGGACGAAATTATTTAAAGGAGTGAATAATGTAACACCCCGTATTTTTAGCATGACGTGTGCTGAAAAATGCGCCATGACCTGAGATGAAACTCCATCCAAAGCTTCTGTTGCGTAGGAAAAGGAACATTGTCTCTTGGCCAATGTGTTTACAATGTTCAGCCAACATGGCTGCACATCGGGTTGGCAGTGTACAACCAACATGGATGCACATCGGGTTGGCAGTGTTCATCCAACATGGATGCACATCGGGTAGGAAGTGTCCAGCCAACATGGATGTATATCGGGTAGGAAGTGTACAACCAACATGGTTGCACATCGGGTTGGCAGTGTACAACCATCGTGGCCGGACATTCAGGGAAACATGGCAACGACCATGAATAGTAAAGTAAGCACCTCAAAAATGGGACTTGGTGAATGATTTTCCTCCCCTAATTTGAGTTCCAAAAATGTCAGTTTAACATATATAGGGAGGGATTGTCCGTTGACCAAGTAAGCTTCATAGCTTAGCCGGAATAGTGTAAATGATGCTTAGGCCTCATTTATAGCTTCATAGCCTTGCCAATGGATCATGTTAATCATGGGCATGCCATGCCATGCTGAAGACTCGATAATGAAATCCTTGGATGCATTTAGATGGAACGACCTACACGGGCGAAGCCACAATCATTATTGCTTGTCCACGGCCGTGCAATATGCGTTACCTTATGTTGCGGTCCCTTCAGGGATGAAGTACGGTCTGTGCTTGATCCCTTTAGAGTAGGTAAGGGTACGTTGGCACCCGCAATGAGTTGCAGCATTGCCGGTCCAGCACGTTGTCGCTCATATCATCTAATTAGAGGTGATTGCCGCAGATTGGCCCCTCATATCATCTAAGATCGGTATAGCGATGCAATAGATGATTTTGGTCAAGCTTGATGAGGCTTAGTTTCATGCCAGAAAGTGGATGCTCATACTTCCTATCAAGCTACAAAGAGAAGCTATAGCCTATATGGAGGCTAAAAACCCGAGTGTCGCGATTTACCTCAAGAGAAGTCTATTTCTATGGGAAATGACCCAAAGATCAAGACATGTTTATCTATAGATCCACATGGTCATCAGAATATATCCAAATTTCATCGTTTAGGGCTTCAAAAGGCCGCTTTTGTCGTTTTAAGAAAGTTTTTGTTTTCTTAATAAACCCTTTCCGGATCAAGGGTGAGTTGGAACGGTGTAGAAGCTAAGTTAGCTGCATCATTCTTCACGAGCATGCTTTCTAGGGAAGATGGACGTGCATTTGCCAAACTCTAAGGCCCGGATCATAGTAATCATTATGGCGCATCGGGGGAGTTACGGCCTGCGGAGAAACGCACCGAAGGCGTAATTTTACGGTCCGGTACAGTTGGTATCAGAGCAAATTCCGAGATAACTCTAGGAACTGTGCGGAATGGACTTGTCAGCGAGCATTAACTTACAAAGGAAAATATAAAGTTAGAGAGTAGGCCAACTTTTGCGCGGAAAGAGTTTGTGATTGGAACTGCCAGTTACTTTGCAATTCGAGTTGAGCTTGGCTTAGTACTGTGAGTTTGCCTGGCCTAAGTGACACACCACTTACGAGTGGATATCCGGAAGGCCGTCTGGACGGTGGGTAGAGAATGGGATTGATCATCCCCACACGTTGGCAACTGGCCAAGGTTGTGCGTTGTCAGGACCGGCTCGCATCCCACTTACGAGTGACAACTTGGATGACCGTCAGGGACGGGGGGCAACTGGAAGTTGTTTCACACAGTACTACATGTTTTTGGAATCAACCTTGTGAACTTTAGGGACTCTTGAGTGGTGGTATACTGGTATGGGACGCCCCTCAGGATACCTTGTAGAGATATCCTTTTGGCACTGGCCAATTGAGATTCTTGGTAAAGTTGTGGACTCTTTTTTAATTCCTGAGTATACGGTATAGGACGTTTTCTCAGAAGGTCTTAATTGATGTTCCATGACAAACTGAAGAAATCAGTGATTTCTGAGCATTTGGTATGAGAATTTTTCTCATGAATCCAAACCGAAGAGTTTGTCCACAATAGCTTTGGTTTGAATTTCGGGGACGAAATTATTTTAAAGGAGTGAATAATGTAACACCCCGTATTTTTAGCATGACGCGTGCTGAAAAATGCGCCATGACCTGAGATGAAACTCCATCCAAAGTTTCTGTTGCGTAGGAACAGGAACATTGTCTCTTGGCCAATGTGTTTACAATGTTCAGCCAACATGGATGCACATCGGGTAGGAAGTGTACAACCAACATGGTTGCACATCGGGTTGGCAGTGTACAACCATCTTGGCCAGACATTCAGGGAAACATGGCAACGACCATGAATAGTAAAGTAAGCACCTCAGAAATGGGACTTGGTGAATGATTTTTCCTCCCCTAATTTGAGTTCCAAAAATGTCAGTTTAACATATATAGGGAGGGGTTGTCCGTTGAAGGTGCACTTGCGAACCATGCACCAAGTAAGCTTCATAGCTTAGCCGGAATAGTGTAAATGATGCTTAGGCCTCATTTATAGCTTCATAGACTTGCCAATGAATCATGTTAATCATGGTCATGACCATGCCATGCTGAAGAATCGATAATGCAATTCTTGGATGCATTTAGATGGAACGACCTACACGGGCGAGGCCACAGTCACTATTGCTTGTCCACAGCCGTGCAATATGCGTTAGTTTATGTTGCGGTCCCTTCAGGGATGAACTACGGTCTGTGCTTGATCCCTTTAGAGTAGGGAAGGGTACGTAGGCAGCCGCAATGAGTTGCAGCATTGCCGGTCCAGCACGTTGTCGCTCATATCATCTAATTAGAGGTGATTGCGGCAGATTGGCCCCTCATATCATCTAAGCTCGGTATACCGATGCAATAGATGATTTTGGTCAAGCTTGATGAGCCTTAGTTTCATGCCAGCAAGTGGATGCTCATACTTCCTATCAAGCTACAAAGAGCAGCTATAGCCTATATGGAGGCTAAAAACCCGAGTGTCGCGATTTACCTCAAGAGAATTCTATTTCGATGGGAAATGACCCAAAGATCAAGACATGTTGATTTATAGATCCACATGGTCATCAGAATATAGTCAAATTCCATCGTTTAGGGCTTCAAAAGGCCGTTTTTGTCGTTTTAGGAAAGTTCTTGTTTTCTTAATAAACCCTTTGCGGATCAAGGGTGGGTGGGAACGGTGTAGAAGCTAAGTTAGCTGCATCATGCTCCACGAGCATTCTTGCTAGGGCAGATGGACGTGCATTTTCCAAACTCTAAGGCCCGGATCATAGTAATCATCATGGCGCATCGAGGGAGCTACGGCCTGCGGAGCAACGCTCCGAAGGCGTAATTTTCCGGTCCGTCACAATCTGGCAAAAAAAAAAGAAAAAAAATAACACAACCACGGACCAAACAACAAAACCAATATAATTAGTTTGCAGAATAAAACAACGGATTTTTTTTTAACTTTTTCTTCAAGGAGAAGGGTATCTTTCGTTATATAACTGCAAATAAAAATTGATATGACACTTGCTCACATGCTTTCATATAAAGATGCCAATTACCAAACTCATAAATAAAACAATTTTATTTTGGATATATAATAAATTTGTATCTTAAAATATATAGAACTTCTGTAGTTTTGGCATGTATTTACATATTTTTGGCAAATTAAAGCTACACAAATCACGACCTTATTTATTGTAATATTTTTTTACCAATAATATTCACTTAAATATATATTTTTAGTGCTTTTAAAGGAACAATACAATATGAAGAAAATTAGAAACAAAAACTATAGTTTTTTTTTTATAATTAAAACAGTTTAAGAATCATACAAAGTCTTGGTGGGCAGCCTAACAACAGGATAGGTCGCAACACCTTTTTGAATAGCAACACCTAGTCTATGAAAAATAAAATTACCAAAATCACTATTCGCATCATTACTAATTAGAATAATTTTCAGATGGTTAAAAAACCACAAAGTATCTTTGCCGAGTTCTCTCAAATTAGAGAAGACTAAAACACCCAGACCATAGCCATGTGAAACACATTTGTCCAAGTATTTTGTGCGTTTACGCTAAACAACACACGAAATAGCTTTACCTGGAACGAAAGATCGAATTCACCGGTGAAAGGTGAGACACCCTTGACATCCGTACAAACATCTTTCCCATTTTCCCAGTTTGGAACAAGGATATCAGCAGGACGTAAATCCTTGTCGTTATCAGACAGAAACCCAAGAGAAACCTCCTTACTTGCAGGCACACCAACTTTGTAACACATATCAACAAGTATATCACGTACAAAATCATATTGAAACTTAATTCCAACATCCGTATAACAATGAAGTGCATGGTCCCAAAATATATCCACAGGTCTGTTACAACTTGAGCAAAACCATTCTCAACAAACAGTGGGATACCAAGACGATAACATAGAACAACTCTGAACAGTCTCGGCGCGATGCATTGGTTAAGCCCACTATTGGTACGACTAATATATAGTCATGTGCGTGTTTAACCCGGTTACACTGCTACAAAAATTATAGTATTTTTGAATAAATAATTATCTCTTTGTCATATTTACAGCAAAATATTTATATTTTTGGGTTGTTGTATTTTCGGTTAGCCATCGTTATAGATTGTTTTTAATATATTTTTATATGTTTCACGCCCAACAAATAAGTTTAAACAAATATGTTATTGTTTTTATTTTTATCCTTTATTCTTCCAAAATATTTATCATTTATTCTCCCATAAACATACTTGGATTTTTATCATCAATACTCAAAATTAATATAGTCATTTTTAGATTTATTACCTTTTAAAAGATGAGAAACTTAAAGATTAAATGTTTTTTTTACCTCATAAATATGTTAAATCGATTTTTTGGGTTTTAATCATAAATTTTTGAAATTAATATAGCAGTTTTCTTTATTTTCTGGATTTTTATAGCAAACTAAATTAATAAAGTAGTTTTCTTTATTTACTTTATTTTTATAATTAGGCCGACCGAGCGTAGCGGAGGAGGACTCTATATATGGTGACTTTGTGATAATGCAAAACATGGTTTTTTTTTCAATTACACAAAAAGATTGGACTTGGTGTAACCAGTTATTTTTGGTTCAATGATGAAACGACGACGCCGCCCCTCCTCTTTATTCTAATTACTTCCTTGTGTATCATATTTTTCAAGGGCATAATAGGCAACTAAACTTTAAAATAACATTTCTAAAAATCTGTGCCTTAGAATTTTACAAAATTTATCTCGTTGGAATAGTTTTAAAAAAATCTACGCAATGAGTACAAACAACAATATCCGATTTGGAGTTTTTACGAAAAATTCGGAAGTGTTTATCATTTTAGGCACAATTTTTGAAAATTAAATGTATATCCATTATGCAAACCACCACAAAGGATACATAATACATAATACATTTTGTAGTCATATTTTGGTTTATGCATCAACTTATTTGTCCGTTGCAACTAAAAAGACAATGCACTCCTCCGTTTCAAGAAAAGTGATACTTTCACTTTAGGCACAATTTTGGAAAAGTGAATGCATAGTGATTATGCAAACCACCACAAAAAATGCATAACACATTATGGAGTCGTATTTTGATTTATGCATCGATTAGTTTTCCGTTTTAGAAAAAATGATACTTTCACGGTGTGTCAGGAAAAATGATACTTTCGCGTCGATTTCTTCGGTCGGCCGTTCCACCCTGGCATCGGTCATCTAGTAAACATGTGAAATTAATATAGTATTTAAAAAAAAAAATCGACGGTCGTGATTTTTAAAAAATCATGTAAACTCAGTGTAATTATACGTAATAATTTTAGGCTGTCCAATCAAAGATCTTTCCCATCTAACCGTTAGTCATATCAAATAATGAGGAGGGTGTGTACCAACCACCTACCCAATCTACACCACACGTTGTTGGATCAACGCATTATATTTCACGAAATTTCATCCGACGAATACGAATGGTTTTTCTTCGAGCCAATGAGAGTGCACGGTTACGCTCACCAGCCAATAAGAAGGAGGGTAAGCTCCACCAGTGCTACTTTTATTATGGAATGAGAGATGGGATTGAGCTTTTAGGTTGTTGATATACCATCTTAATTTGGGACGACCAGCTCCGTGTAAGACGATGGTCGTCTCTGCTGGAATCGAGCTTCGGCTCAATATGAGCCGGTCGGTGCAGATCGATTCAATCTGAGACGCGATGAACAAAACCTTTTATTAGTCCATCCATTATAATTGTTTTTTTTTAATATACGAAAGTCGGGCCCAGGCCCATACCCGCTTCCATATCCAACCCGCCATAACCCATATAAGATATTTTTTTCTTTTTTTAATAAACGAAATCCGCGCCCAGACCCCATCCAAACCCAGCCAATCGGACTGGTCCCACTGCTATCCAACCTGCCATAACCCATATAAATATTTAAGTCACTTGAGCGGAGACTCGATCCGCTAACCTCCTATTTGAGAATTAGGATCCTGAACTTACCCCTGATGGTTCCATTATAATCATTTATCAGTCCCATTGTAGGTGGTAAACCGACAAATCTGCTGATATGCCGATCTCATTGGACTTGCTCTTATAGAACCATATGGTCCAGAATCCAGATCTAACAACTGAGTTCCCAAAGTACGGTCCCGATTCGGTCCGATCCATTATTGCCATTATACGGAAAAAGAAGAGGGAAAAGAAAAAGTGATTGGGAGTACCGTCACCTCACTCATCAGACTTGCATTTACTCTATCTCAGACAAAACCCCACACACTTTTATTTTCTCCCCAAATTCCATTCTCTTGAGAGAGAAATCGAAAAACAAAAAAAAAAGAACCCTGAGAAAAAAACGAAAAGAGAGATTTTTGAAGAAAAATGAAGGAAAGAGGGAAAACAAACGCACAAGCAAGTGTTGATGATAGATACACACAATGGAAATCGCTTGTACCTGTTCTTTACGATTGGCTTGCAAATCATAACCTTGTCTGGCCTTCTCTTTCTTGCCGGTAAGATTCCATTTCTAGGGTTTCTTTTTCTTTCTTTCTTTAATTTACCTTTTTCTTTACTCACTTAAACCCTATTTTTCGCCATTTCTAGGGTTTTACTTTGGTTGTATTTTTCTTCTTTTACTTCATTTTTAGTGTCATCTCACGTAATCAAACATTGGGTTTCTTTCTTTTTTGTTGTTGTTGGTGGTGATGTTGAGATTTCTAGGGTTTTTTGTTTCGTTGTTGCTCAGCTGTGAATTTTTTTGCTTGTTTAGTTGTTTTTAATGGAGAAATTTATGGGTATTTTGTAACCCCTTTACTCCTTTTTAGTGTGTGATATCATGTAATCATGAATTTGGTTTACTGTGTTGTGATTGAGAATTTCTAGGGTTTATTGTTGTTGAACTGTGAAATTTGAGCCTTTTCAGTTGTTTTCTTAGGAAGAGAAGTGATGGGGGTTTTAAAAAAATTCAGTTCTTAATGTGTTGTTGTTGTTGTTTGTAGGTGGGGTCCTCAGTTAGAGCAAGCTACTTACAAGAATCGACAACGTCTTTACCTTTCTGAACAGGTATACACTCATTGTTGTTGTTGGTGGTGGTGTGGGCCGAATTCTCCTGAATCTGTTTAATTGCTAATGCATCTTGTGCTGGCTTGTTGATTGAAAGTTTGAATTTGATAAAATATGAAATGGTTTTGTTTTTGTTTTTGCTGTTTCTCAGTTTTTTTGAAGTTACTTAGTCATGCAGTAGTGGATATATGTGACTGCTAATGTAGTTCTTGTATACTCAATGCTCCAAAGTTAAATGATCAGGAAAGGGGTTTCCCCTACTAATTGCTAGTGATATGCGTCTTCGTATATATGTGTAGAGACTAGAGACTAGAGAGCTGAAGTAGTTAGCAAGAAGTGTTAGTGGAGATTTATAGGTGATAATGTAATTACTATAATTACTATCTTCTGAAGTAGGGGATTTGTGCGAAAGAGGGTTTTTCCTGTCTGCTGCTAGCTATTACGGTTTCTTACTTAATATATAAAAGATTTCAGTTAAATAAGGTGTAAGTTGTAAATGCACAAGAAGTAAAATGCAATGCTCCAAAGTAAAATGGACGGGGAAGGGGTTCCCCCTACTAGTTGATAGTTATATGTATCTTCGTGCATATATGTAGAGAGCTTAAGTTATAATTTGTCTTGTTTTTTTTTTCTGCTTTTATGTTTTTCTACTATGGATATGCTGCCTGTAATTACTTTTGGAGGCATATAGATACTTTTTCGTTAGTGGAGATTTATAGGTGATCACGTGGTTACTGAAGTAGGAGATTTGTGCGAAAAAGGGTTTTTCCTTTGTACACGTAGCTATTATGTGTTGCTTACTTTATATGTACTAGATTTCAGTTAAATAATGTGTAAGTTGTAAATGCATCTTTTCATCTTTGTTTTTGAGTTTCTTAACATGGATATGTAGCACAAGTGAGTAGCCTCAGCTACTTGGGCCCCTATACCTTAATATATGGGACACACATCTCGTAATCCATGCTTAACTTTTTATAACATGTGGTACTGACAATTCCCGGACTCTTTGAAGTATGCTTCTGTGTTCCTTTAGATATGTCAGTTAATATCATGTACTTTTATTCTATTAGTCAGGATTGAGGATTATAAACCTTGTTGAGAAATTTGTTTTGGTAAAAATTTCCCGTCTCTATTTTCAGACCGATGGTAGTGTTCCAAATACTCTAGTTATAGCTAATTGTGAAGTGGTTAAACCAAGAGTTGCAGCTGCGGAGCACATATCACAGGTAACATCTGTACCATGTACTTTTTTTTCTTCTTTTTTTGGCGTTTCGATTTGTGTAATTATTCTTATGCTTTGTGTAATGCCTTACTTTCTTGTGTTATCAGTTCAATGAGGAAGCTCGCTCCCCCTTTGTCAAGAAGTACAAAACCATTATTCATCCCGGAGAGGTTTGAAACAGTTCTCTCTATTTTTGAAACAGTCATTCTTGATTTTGAAGGGTACATGGACTTCTTTTTCTATGCTCAGTATGGTCGGTATAGAATGGAAACCAGACATTCTCAGTTTATACGCTTATCATTTTTAGTGGTGCTCACTTTTCAGGTCAACAGAATCAGGGAGCTGCCACAGAACATGAAGATTGTGGCTACACATACCGACAGTCCTGATGTAAGAAACTTCAACATTTCTGAGATAAAGGTGTTTGCCATTATTTTTAGGATACGAAGCTAACAAAGTGGTCCGGATGTTGCATCCTTTTGAGTTGCATCGGTTTTTGTGTCCATCATGTTTGAGTGACTAACTTGGCTACATGTTTGGGTTTTGACCAGGTGCTTATCTGGGATGTTGATGCTCAACCTAATCGCCATGCTGTCCTCGGGGCTTCAGAATCACGACCAGATTTGGTAAACTCGACTTCTTTTTGATGATTAATCTTTGGTTGTGTTTTAGATTCAAGAAGGCGAGACGGACATTTTGTGTAAGGATTACAAACATTACTAAGATGTCAGTGACTTTGATGGTTTTATGCAGATTCTAACTGGGCATCAAGATAATGCGGAATTTGCGCTTGATATGTGCTCAACTGAACCCTTCGTATTATCTGGAGGTTAGATATTTCAAGTCTGTGCCCTTTAAAGCTTCATAGTTCATATCGTGGTCTCCTGTACCTGATTTACTTTCTTGGAATTCGATATCATTTTTCCTTTAGATCCTTCTAATCTTAGATTTATTCCAGGCAAAGACAAGTCAGTGGTGTTGTGGAGTATTCAGGATCATATATCTGCTGCAGCAGTAGACCAAGGATCCGCAAAATCTCCAGGGTCTAAAACACCCTCTAAAGCTGCTGGTGAAAAAGCTTCTGAGAGCCCTTGTATTGGACCACGTGGGATCTACCAAGGGCATGACGACACTGTTGAAGATGTGCAGTTTTGTCCATCAAGGTGATTGACAGTTATACTTGGATATGTTTTTTACTGGCTTGCACGGTTATCAGCTCTGCATCACAGTTTCTTATGTGTTTTTCTCTGACACTTCTTCTTTCACATGTACTGTAGCACTCAAGAGTTTTGCAGTGTGGGTGATGATTCTTGCCTAATTCTTTGGGATGCTCGTACTGGCACAAGTCCAACTGTCAAGGTTAATTATCTGCTTCTTTCATTCTAACCTTTTCCTTCTCTTTTCCCCTTCTTCCACTGATATACATTCCTTTGCCTGATATTGTTAAGCAACCCATGTCTAATATAATGGTCTCACTTGCATTAGCATTAGCAACTAGCAAGACTGCCCGTCTGTTCTTGATCTTTGTGCTATAGGGGTGGAGTTTTGGTTAGCAATCTCATGATCTGGGTGTTTTCTTGGTTTTTGAGTGACAGGTTGAAAAGGCTCACAATGCCGATCTGCACTGTGTTGATTGGAATCGTCATGATGAAAACCTTATCTTGACCGGGTATGTATTTGACCTACCCTCAAAACCCCACCAGTTCTTTCTCATAAGTTCTATTTTGCAAAGCTTGGGTGACATTCTTTAAATATCATTTTCTCATAGTCAACTTATAATATTTTTTGTGCTCTTGCATCAGGTCGGCTGATAATTCGGTTCGCATGTTTGACCGTCGAAACCTCACCGCTGATGGTGTTGGAGCCCCTATATACAAATTCGAAGGACACAAAGCAGCTGTTCTTTGCGTTCAGGTTCGACATAGCAACTTTCTTTCTCTGTTACAGCACTTTCGCTATCACATGTTATAAACTACATCTATTGGGTGTCTTCAACTTTTAACTAATATTTATATTGATTTTCCAGTGGTGTCCAGATAAGGCATCAGTATTTGGCAGTGCTGCAGAGGATGGCTTTTTGAATGTTTGGGATCATGACAAGGTACGGGTATCCGTTTTTTCAGTTTTATTTGCTCGTTATCATCTAAGCTATAGGTTTTTATCAACTGCAACTGATAGTTAGTTTTCCTCTTCCAGTCTTGCTTCATATTGTTTACATTCTGTTATGCATGTCCAGTGAGTAGTGTCAAAGAAGGCATTACAGTAAGTTCTTCTGTTTCAGGTTGGTAAGAAGAAAGAACGTGTTGGAACGAGAATGCCAAATTCTCCTCCGGGCTTATTCTTCCAGCATGCTGGTCACAGGTATATAAAGACCGAACTTTTATGTAATTTTGCTTTGCTTATATTCCTTGAATCCTCTTTGATTTTTTGGACTGAATCCCTCCTGTTCCCATATTAAATCGTTCTTGTGACCAATAGTATATATATATAGAAATCAAGTTTAACCTGATAACTGGTAAGTGGAGCCAATACTATTGGTTAACTTGAGGCACACCATACTTGAGCATCTTTTACTTGTATGGTGAAGTTAAACCATCTGCATCCAAGTTATGCCTTTTCTTTTTCTTAAATTAATAAATTGTCTGCATATGTTAAGGAAATAGAGCATAGTTCTTAACTTAGTTTCACAATAAAAACATGTTTCATCTTTGTGGAACTTGATCACGTTTCTGATTCATGCAGGGATAAAGTTGTTGACTTTCACTGGAATACATCTGATCCATGGACAATTGTTAGCGTCTCTGATGACTGCGAAAGCAGTGGTGGTGGTGGGACATTGCAGGTAAACCTTTTGTGTCTTGAATCCCTAATCTTTACAGAACTCGAGGTAAGAATAATTTCATTTTCTAACCAAATTGTGGTTGACTGATGTTTGGCACAGATCTGGCGCATGAGTGATCTGATTTACAGGCCAGAGGAGGAGGTTTTGGAAGAACTTGAAAAGTTCAAGTCACACATACTTGCTTGTTCGTCGAAATCTTGAAGTATTATCTGTGTCTGTCTATGCAACTGTGAAAGCCATGAGATGCACTACCATTATCCTTTTTAGCAAAAAAACAAAGATTTTATTTTGAGAATTAGGTCTTAATCTGTAGTTATCAACTTGTGACAGTATTGTTGTTGAGACTTGTTTTTTAGAGAGAGATTTGAACTGGTGCTGTTTATCACTTTATTGTGACAGTGATGATGGTCGATTACGATTATGATCGGCTGTTGACTTAGTTTTTAGAGAAATACTTAAAATGCTTCTGTTGGTGCTGTTTATCACCTTGTTTAAACTATCACACTCAGTTGTTACCTTCAAAAAGAGATTAAGATATCTTTACTTGAGCATTCTGATGCTGTTAGTCTTGTGACCTTTCCGGATTCTGCTGGCCCTGCTCAGTGGCACCAAGCTTGCAATCCCTTATTGGATATGCGTGCCTGACTCATGTAGATCACGTTAGACTCTTTACTTGAGCAACGCGTGCCAGGCTCATTTGGCCGCTTTCTACATTAATCATCAAGTTTTTATTTGGGCCAGTTGGATCTTGATTTATTGTGATCAGTGGTTCTCTACGAACAGACGAAAAAAACTATCATAAAACCGCCACTCACAGTTTTATTTTTAATTTGTGGGTCCAGTGGGCCCAGCCCCTCTAGAGATATGCATGTGGAGGTATTGTGTGTGGTGATTTTTTAGTGTGGTTTTTCTCTCGGTCTATACAGATTTTTGTATTGCAGTGGTTCTCTATGAATCTAGAAAAAAATCCATGACTGAACCGCCACTCACATTTTTCTTAATTTGTGGGTCCAGTGGGCCCAGCCCCTCGGTCTATACAGACTTTTTGTATTGCGATTTGTGAGAGGTAAGGTCAGATCTTGGTCTTTTGGATATTTGGATGAAACAACATAATGTCCTTTGGTTTTTCAAATTGTTTTCTATTTTCAGGACTCTACAGTATAGGGATGCTAAAAGTATTTTAGTTCCATACTTAAAACTGTGAGGAGAAGGATTAACTTTACCAAAAGGTAGCGAAGATGAGAAATTCAAATGAGTTTAAAAATGTCATCCATTTTCAGAAGAGTTTCTTTGACAAACTTGTCAACCCAGAGATCATCATCATCACCTCCTCCTCACGCACACAATGAGAAATCGATCATTTCTACTCTTATCTTGCTCAAAATTTTTGGTCTCTTGATTCTCAGAAAACAATGCTGTGCAAAACTTGTGTCTTTCTATGTTCTGAAAAAATTGGTTTTATAGCCATGTAATTAAATGCCAATTAATGAGAGAGTATTTTGGTTTTAATTGTTACCACAAAAAGTATTTTAACAGTCAGAAAATGTTCACAAAAACATTACCAAAATCAAGTCTAATTAATCACGTAATCAAAGGAAATATAAGTTTAAGAAATCTTTTCAAAAACTAACAAAAATACAGTTTCGAAAATCAAGAGAGCTCCCAAAACCCCGCTCCAGCACTAATGCTATATATATATATATATATATGCACAATCAGTAGGGGGAGGGCAAGGCCCGAAAGGCTTAACCATTGGGCATAGCTCGAATTATTGATATAAATGTACAAAATAAATCTGTTAAAAACATATATCTCAATAAATAGTGATAGTTCCTGCAAGATACAAAACATGTTCATTGACAATACTAAAGGAGATGTGATGATATGGATGCCAGTCAAAGTTGGGAGGTTTTCTTTACAGAGCACTAACAACAAATTCTGTAACAATGATAATGGTGTTACCTCTAATAGTTCTGACATTCCTAATAAAGTTTGGAAATTTCTTATTGCAAACTCAAAATAGCTCATGGAGAAAAATTATTTATTTGGATATGCTTAAATGACATTATCCCAACACCTAACTATATGCAGACACTATTTTTGCAACGGAGATATGATATCGGTTGTGGTATTTGTGGGAACTGAAGAAACCCTTGAACATATACCTTTAGAATGTTTTCACTCAAGAGCAGTTTGGAGGAAGATTAATATAAATATTGATGCAATTATAATCGCTGCACTTTTATTATTGGATCACCTCCTGGTTTAATAACTCCACTGCGGTCGAAGATGATGAAACGTTCAGTTGAAGATGATGAATATTTCTGAAAAAGAGGGGGTACCAAGTACACCATCAAATTTTAAGTCAGAAACCTGTAGGGACAAACTCGTCACGATCAAGATAAACCAATACGTAAAGATCACATGTTAGATAATCAGTTATCGGATCTTAATAATCACGAGAAAGATGATGATTTTTCATAATCATCCAAATGTTTTATCCTTATTTTCTATCCTTGTTAATGGATAAACTTTTGCTTTTGATTATATATGATTTGAAAAAATAGTCAGACATCTGCTTGGCTCCAATCCTGACTATCCCGAGGCTTTGAACTTAATCTCCAGATTTGATGGGTTCGACTGGTAACCTTTCTTTTTAAAATAAAGGAATATCTTACTGGTTGGTGTGAATTTTTGGTATGTAGTTTTTCTATGCTGAACTTTTGTAGTACTTCTAGTATATACGACTTCGTAAAGATACAAATATAATAAGAAAACAAGTTGTTTAGACGTAAAGATGCAATTTATACAACCGAATGATTTAATGGTTTTTTCAATTTTCTTTTTTAGCATTCAAACCTTCCATGAAGAAAAGTGAAAGAGAGTAACTAGTTTATTTCGACTAGAAACTTTGTATAATTGTTTTTGTGTTTCTCCGTTTATAGAAGGAGGTACATGATTATGCAAGAAAAACTTGAACTGCTATTTTGTCTGCTTAATACAAATACAGTTTTGTTCAGTCATTTATTTGAATTATATATGCTCATTGTTTCATTTTTTTTTAATTTCCATTAGATACACTACTTATTTTTTAAGTCTTGTGAATTTTTTTGATGAGACCGCAATCGACCACCATTTTAAAAAGAATGTGCTACATTTTTCCGGGATGTTTTTAAGGAAAAACTATAATTAGTTATTGAATGCTTGTTTTAATAGATGATAATGTGTTTGTTGGATGTAAAAATGTGTTGTGATGGTTAATGAAAAAAATTGCAAACTCAAATTGATGGTTAAACAAGTTTTCTGTAACTTTTGTTGGATTCAGAAAATGTACAACTGTCTTTTATGTTATGGACCATCTTGTTTATAGAAAGGAGTCACCAAGACATTAATCCATTCAGTCCGGAAGATGGTGTTTTTATAACTCAATATCCTCATAGGCATCCAAAATACTACTTGTTAAAAAATAACTTCATAGAATATGTGTCTCACGGCAAATCCCAAGAAGTAATAGAGAGTAAATATTAACGGGCTTACCATCACTCTTTCTAATGTCTTTGTGCCTAGGAAGCATGATGGGAACTCCTTATTCCCGAAAGAAAGTTTTGGATTCACGAATCTGGAATCCGGTTGCTGAAAACAAACAAACAACGTATCAATGACTAAAAGGAAAGACACCAAAAAATAAATTAATAAAAACATATATAAAAAATGATTACGGAAGCATGCAAAGTTATAAGAACATACGAAGGTATCATGAAATGACAAAGTCTCATCATTATATTCATGCATTTCCTTCTCATAGTAAATTAAACCTTTATTATACTCCATCTGAAAACCAAAAATAAATATGCATATCGGTATTTATTGTCAATCATATTACAAAAGAATCATAACCTCAAAAACTCAAGGTCATAGGCCAAAAGCAACAAACAGTGACAAAGATTCAAACAAAATACACTATACTTGTTTAATATTATCCATAATTACAAAAATAATTATACTATATCTGTAATAATTATATAATTACAAAAATACACTATATTTGTTTAGTGTGATGTTATTTTAAACGAAAAAGGATTTTACAATTATCCATAATTACACGTCATAAATTGACAACTTCAATAAATCTTAACATACGAATGCTCTAGCATGCATCGTATTGGAGATAGATTTGTACATGAAACGTAGTGACAATAATTTGTAAGTTAAGTTCCTTAAACTGCATTTTTTTTTATTATCACGTAGAGGGTTGCATATAATCATACTTTTCTTTAAAAACTTGTATGTTAAGATCATACAGGTCTTCTTGATCATCATGCACGTATCAAAGATTTGACTTTGATTTGTTTTCAACAAAAACGCATTTGAGATTTTGGATGCTATCTAAAATTCCATAAAGATAATTCATAAGTAATAGTTTATGGATTAACATTTTCTTGTAAGTATCATGTAGAAGGTTACATAAACCTATATAAATTTACTGTTGAGGAATTATATGTAGATTCAAATATCATAGTTTTTTACTTTTGACTACCACTTACCACTTATTAAAAGATTGATTTTTATTTGGTTTGGATAAACGATTGTGTATGAATTACATCCACTACTTCTTTAGATTACTTAATAGGCTCAAACATAGTAGGCATGATTAATCGAACGACACATTAAGTTCAAAAAATAATAATACTGAGTAGGATATATCGGTGCAAATTTATTGTACATATAATGAAGTTAAATCTAGCGGTAATGAGATTTTAAATTCATAATGTATTGGATAATACAAAAAAATTATTGGAAATCTGGTAAGAATCAAGGATAAAAATAATAAAAATTGTATACTTATATATAGTCGAAACTTTATGACTGGGACAATACTAACCACCGTAATATAAAAAAACTACTGAATTATAAATATGTGCGTGAGTGTTTAACATATAAGACGATTTAAAAGGAATTAGCTTTTTGGTTAAGCACATTTTTGGATGAATAAAGTTTCAAGAAGCACCAGTTTAAAGTCCATTCCCATAACCATCTTCCTGGAATTAGTAACCTATAACTGAAACTAAAACACTACATACATTTGGTTAAATATAATGAAAAAGAAACTCGAAAAACAGTAGTTAGAACTCCAGACTACAATGGTTTTTGTCAATAAGAAAAGAGACATGAGCACAACGGGATAACATCCTTATCTAAGCTAAGATGCTCAAAAAACAAAAAAGAAAAAAAAAATTGTACACACTTTAAGAAGAATCAGCTATCTGGTTAAGCACATTTTTGGATGAATAAAGTTTCAAGAACAACCAGTTAAAAGTCCATTCCCCCAACCATCTTCCTAGCATTAATCTAAACCTTCATCCCCAACCATTTTTATAACATTAATCTAAACCTCTCAAAAAGTCACATGTTGAAAGAGTCCTAAGTTCAAAACACAAGCAAACATTTACAACACATAAGGAATTCAGAAATTGATATACATTATCACCCAAGGTATTTACTCGATATGAGACTACCGGGAACTGATTTCTAAAGGCGCAATTTTCATGGCGAGTCCATGTAGCAATTCGATCATATCTGAAATTGTTCACACAAATTAAAATACAAGTTTAATCATCAAAGAATAATATGGAAGAAAAAAATATGAAAAAATGACTCTAATACAACTTTTGGTGGGTAGTGTTATACTTGAGAACTTGAGCTTGTAGTTATATATCTTTCACTATTTGATCGAACTTGAGACAAAGTTAAGTTTGATAAACAAAAAATAATAGGGAAAAAAAACTTGAAAGCTATAAAGAAGACACAATTGATCAATACTTCGAGACTCTGGAGTGTAGCTTTTTCACTTCCGCAAAAATTTCAACAAGAACTTCTGCAGGCTCATTTTCCTCCCCCACTTCCATATCTGAACACAAGAAAATTCAGTTTAAAAAAACAACAAAAAAATAAAATATAATTCAAATCAAACTCTAAATAGAACAATATAATCATATCATCTAAGAAGGAACAAATTGAAAACATCAAAATTGATAAGAAAATTAAATTTGAAAAAAAAGAAGAAGCAATAACCATATAGTTTTTTAGCAACTAGGATACACAATTAAACTTGAAATACAACAAGAAACTTAGCACATAATCCACAAAAGAAGATCAAAACTATCTAGATAGAATTTACCCTAAAGAAACTTCGGAAAAAGAAAATTCAAGATTTTCTTTACCTTACCGGAAATAATCATGAAAATGCAGATAAGAATTCAACTCAAAACCCATCAATAGATAACATATATCGAAGCATAAACTTCAAAAACCAAAGAATCAACTTCAATGACACTTTTTGTAAACCCTAGTTCTTAAACATACCTACTGTTATTGAGGTGATGAAGAACACATGAAGAAATCTAATTATTGACTTGATACTCTTTTAAGTTTTAGTAATCTACAACCAGACTAGTGATTTCTAATACTAGAGGTGGAAAGATTGATAAGTGCATAATTCATATGATTTTAGTGTTCATTCCATACTTGTTTTAGCTATTATTTTTGCATGTATTCTTGATATCACTCTTCTTTTCTCTTATTTGTCTCTATTTAGTGAATCATCCAAAAAGGATCTACAAAGTTATAAAGTTATCTAAAAAGAGAAGTATTCCAGGTATCCAAGTGCCCAAGTCGAAGAGAAGTGGAAGAAGTGTGACAAAACGTAGCAAAGATGCTCAAAATCAAGAGGCGGGCCGGCCAAATACCAATATTAACTAATTCAAACTCAGGATTTCTAAGCGCCATCTTGGATATGATTCAATTAAAAAGAGAACGCAAAAAGAATGAGATCATTCTGACTTCGAATGAAGAAATTATGGGCAAAACAAGTTTATCGAATACCGAAGACAAGAGGATACACATACTGGGTACATGTTGGTAACTCTGCTTTTTTGGTGAACAAAAAGAGTATGCATACTTGGTACGCATACTAAAGTCACTTGATTTTATTTTAAAAGACGATATGTATACCTGATATGTGTACCATGAAGGCTAAAATTCATGAACTATCTTTTAGGCTTTTCTTTCATATATTAGGGTCGGGTTCCTTAACCGACTTAGATACTCGAAGTCCAAGCAATATAAACCTATATAAATACTTACTAGACCATCTAGAGAGAGAGAGGTCGAAATTGTAATTCTTAATGAGGAGAAACAACACACGAAGCGAAAGCTAGGGAGCGGTTCCTCTTTCGTAACAATATCTCTTTACTTTTCTTATATGTGTACCATGGATGTAGAAACATCCATGAGTATCTAAACACCTATTCATTGAGAATGAATTCTAAGTTGTAAAGAATATTTGAGTTATTATATTAATCTACTTTGAAGTTCTTCAAATGATTATCACTTGTTTATACTATAACAAATATTTATGATTGATTGATAGATCGTTTAGGTGGCCAACTAAATTTGGTTTGTTGTTTTAATCTAATGCTAGAATTGAGTTAGGAGATAAGTAATCGTCGAATAACTTTTGCACAATTAGAGAACATGAAACCTTGCAGAGGGATTCCGTGGAGCGATTGTGTGTGTAAATAACACTAAAAAGTAGACCTTGAGTTAAGAGTCTAACTAGTTGGATCAACCTATAAATTCCTAAAAGATAAATCATTCCACCAAATTACACCTTGAATGCGAAACTCAGGCGCTAGCAATAGCATGGTAGTCGTTGGAAAATTAGATGGCGATGTTATACATTTCGGAATACACTCACTTTTGGTGAAAACATAGAAATTTGTAAGAAGAACATATCCCCAAAATATTAATTTCAAATTTGTAACAGTTTAATTTTTATTCACAAAAATGACATCCAATATGTAAGACAGTGAGAGAATAAAAGTGTGAGAAGATCCTCTCTCTAGTTTAATTTAATTATTTTATAATTTGACTTTCACACATTTAGCACTAAAAACTCAATTAAGATACAAAATAAAGAGAGGTTGGCCTTCGACTTGCATGCATGTTATATGAGTTTGCCCCCACTTGAATAAAGATCTGGCTTGGTCACTGCCTCAAGAATTAACGTTTTGACCTCAAAAAGGTGAAAGTTAGATAGTGAACATAATTCAGAAAGGATTTCAAAAAGCAAAAAAAGAATTAACTTTTTACAGTTTCTTGCTTCTGTTTTATTTCTGGAACTGACGTCCGCTTGTGGTATCTAGGGAATTTGGATACCAGAAACATAAGTTTTTCTGATTTTTCTAGAAGCAGAAATCAGAATCAAATCTATTTTGTGAGCTAGCGCGTTTGAATGCACATTTAGAAATAGCTTTTTCGATTTTTAGAAGACAACAAACAAAAAGTTTGGATGTATAATTTTAAAACGATTTTTAGAAGCAGTAAAATCAACTTTTTGTAAAATGTTTTTGCCTCTTATTTCTGTTTCCGGCAATTTGTTAATTTCTAGAATCCGTTTTGAATTTTTCCATCCAAATTGACTTCTTAAAATCAAAAAGTCACTTCCACGTGCACATCATAAAGTCAAAAAATTACTTCCGGATGCACATTTTGTTAAACACTTTTTTATTTATGGAAGTCACTCCGAAATTAACTTTTGAATGGGTATAAGCACCCTCATTTATTTCCTCGAAAGTCTACATTTTTAAGCTCCTGCTGCTTTTCTCTTCGTAAGCTCCTAAAAATGAATTCCCGAAATCAAAATCATCCCCACAAATTTCAAAACCCCTTTTCAATCTCTTGACTCCAATCCTCCAGTCTCATCTCATTCATTTCAATCCTAATACTGATTCTATCAGAAACCTATCAACAACCCTGTTTTGATTTCCCCAAATAATCTAGGTCACTACTGTTTTACCATAGTTTCCCATTTGAGTATTTCTTAAAATTCTATAACACATATTAAGATGCGTGTTGCACAGCGGCGGAGGTGAGACTGTGAGTGAAGATGAAAAGACGAAAAAAAGCCAAGGAAGCGGCTGAGACGACAAGCTTAAGGTTTTGGTAAGACTATTGAGTTCTGTGTAAGAGGGAATTTTCTTTCATTTTGATTTCAATGGTATTAATCTGATTTACATTGTTCCTCTTGTTTTTAGTGTTGGTATATGGGTCTGAATAATTCCATGTTTTGATTATTTTTTTTAGTGGAAATATATGCATAAGCTTGTTATTGGATACCTTAGTCAATAACATTTACGAACTTGTTATGTTTTGCTAGAAATGAAAATTTAGTATGACAATTGAAATTTAGGTTGAAAAACATCAGGTTGAAATTTAGGTGACTGGTATGCAATTACCAATAGTGATTACTGTAAATGCTATCTGGTAGGTGATTTGTGCGAATAGGGTTTTTCCTTGCTACTGTTAGCTATTATGTGTTGCTTACCAAATATGTATAAAGAATTTGTTGAGTAAAGTGTAAGTTGTGATTGTATCCTTTCGTCTTTGTTTTTAAGTTTCTTAACATGGGTAAGTAGGACATTCTACTCTGCCCTATACCTTATTAATTATTATATGAATGCCATGGGGAATCTTGTAATCCATGCTAAACTGTTTTTTTTTTTAAATAATATGTGGTAGTGGGAATTCCCGGACACTTTGAGGTCTATTTTCTGTATTTCTTTGGATCTGTCATTATATTATGTACTTCTATTTTGTTAGCCACGATTGATAGTTTTAAGCCTTGTTGAAGATTTGTCTTGGTAAATTCCCCCCTTCTCCCTTTTCAGACTGATGGTACTGGTCCAAATACTTTACTTATAGCTAATTGTGAAGTGGTAAAACCAACAGTTGCAGCTACAGAGCGCATATCACAGGTAACTATACCATTTACTTATGCTATGGATTCTCTGACATTTCAGTTTGCCACGATTATTCTGATGGTTTGTGTAAAATGCCTTACTTTCTTGTGTTGTCAGTTCAATGAGGAAACAGGTTCCCCATTGTCAAAAAGTACTCCTACAAAACCATTATTCATCCCGGAGAGGTTTGAAACAATTCTGTCTTTTTTTTTTTGAAGGGTATACTTTCTATGCTCGATGTGGCTGGTATATGTGCTTATCGTCTTTAGCGGTGACACACTTGTCAGGTCAACAAAATCGGGGAGCTGCCACAAAACATGAAGATTGTTGTTTTAGACCGTCCCAATGTAAGAAACTATGCAACTCTGAGATAAAGATATTTGCCATTAGTTTCTAAGATCACCAAGCTAGCAAAGTGGTTTGGATGTTCCATCCTTTTGAGTTTTCATTGGTTATTATGTCTATCATGTTTGAGTGACTAACTCGGGTAAGTGTTTGGGTTATGACCAGGTGCTTATCTGGGACATTGATGCTCAACCTGATTGCAACACTGTCCTTGGGGCTTTAGAATCATCTCAGATTTGGTAAACTCGACTTCTTTTTCTTTTATGATTTTCTTAATTTTTGGTAGTGTTTTAGTTCCACGAAGGCATGATGTATATATATTGTGTAAGATTACAATCATCACTAGGATGTCAGTGACTTAGATGGTTTTATGCCACTTACTACTTTCTTTTTTTACAGTCAAATGCTTTTTGGAGCATGTAATTGTAAATTGTATTTAACTTCAGAGTTCACCATCTTGCAGATACTAACTGCATCAGGATAATGCGGAATTTGCACTTGATATGTGCCCAACTGAGCCCATCGTATTATCTGGAGGTTAGATACTTCAAGTATGTGCCTGAAATCTGATTATTATTTTTTTTTATCTTTTTATTGAAATGTATTCTGAAACCTTGACTGATGGAGGCATGATAGTGCAATATCTTCCGACTCATGACATTTTTGAGCACTGTGCTGCAAAGCGTTCCAATAATGAGTTTTATGATTTCCCTCGAGGATGCAGAGTTTTTGTCTATTGATTGTTTTAGTTGTTTTGGACCTGAATTTGGAAACTGTCTAGATGTTGGATCAGGAGATGTGGTATTTTTTTTCCCAAACATCATAATGCACTAGAATTGTAGATAGTTAATTATTTTCAGGAAGTTCAAACTTCAAAACTTTATGGTTCATATCGAGGTCACCTGAACCTGATTTACTTTCTTGGAATTTGGTACCAATTTTCCTTTAGATCTTCTAATCCTACATTTATATCACGCCAGGCAAAGACAAGTCGGTGGTTTTGTGGAGTATTCAGGATCATATATCTGCCGCAGCTGTAGACCAAGGATCCGGTGAAAAAGCTTCCGAGAGTCTTGTAATTGATCATGTTAAAGTTGTGGGCCGACACTGTTAAAGATGTGTGCAGTTTTGTCCATCAAGGTGATTGACAGTTATACTTGGATATGTTGTCTAACGGTTTGCATGGTAATGCTCTCCGTATCATTTCGTGATTGTCTTTTTCTCTGACACATTTTCTTTTAATTGTTATGTAGTACTTAAGAGTTCTACAGTGTAGGTGATGATTCTTGCCTTTTTTCGTACCGGCACAAGTCCAACTGTCAAGGTTAATTCTTTACTTCTTTCATTCTAACTTGCTCCTTCTCTCTTCCCCTTCTTCTGCTGCTGTACATTCCTCTGTCTGATATTGATAAGCAACCCATGTCTAATATAATGGTTTTACCTGCGCATTAACAACTAGCAAGATTGCTCGTCTGTTCTTGATGTGATGTTTTGGTTTGTAATCTCATGATCTGTGTGTTTTACTTTGTTTTTGAGTCAGCAGGTTGAAAAGGCTCACAATGCTGATCTACACTGTGTCGATTGGAATTGCCATAATGTAAACCTTATTTTGACCGGGTATGTAGTTGACCTACCTGCCTTATCTTGCAAAAAAAGGTGTTATGATCATATGTTCTATTTTAGGGAAGCTTGGGTGACATTCTTTCTCATAGTCATAGATAAGAGTTGATGATGAATCTGAAGTAATCTTTTGTGCTATCACATCAGGCTGCATGTTTGTCCTCCGAAATCTCACCGCTGATGGAGTTGGAACCCCTATATACAAATTTGATGGACACAAAGCAGCTGTTCTTTGCGTTTAGGTTCGTCGTAGTTACTTTCTTTTTTCTCTGTTACAGCATTTTTTCCTTTCACGTGTTATTAAAGTACATCTATTAACTAATATTTATGTTCATTTTCCAGTGGTGTCCAGATAAGGCCTCAGTATATGGCAGTGCTGCAGAGGATGGCATTTTGAATGTCTGGGATCATGAGAAGGTATGGGTAACCGTTATTGCAGTTTTATGTGCTCATAATCATCTAAGGTACGGGTAAGATCTGTGTAAACCACTCCGCCTTTCTATTGTAGTGTTGTATCAAATAAGTAATAGAAACAGATTATGATTTGACAGAAGTACTAAAAATGAAAAGTTAGCCTACCTGGGTCAGTCAGTGCTATTAGTTAACTTGAGGCACACCATACTTGAGCATTAAAGTTACTGCCTTTTTTCTTGAATTGTCTGCATATGTTGTGGCAGTAGAGCATAGTTCTTAATATAGAGTAGTTTTACAATAATAAAACACGTTTCACTTTTGTGGAACTTGATCACGTTTCTGATTCATGCAGGGATAAAGTTGTTGACTTTCACTGGAATACATCTGATCCATGGACAATTGTTAGCGTCTCTGATGATTGCGAAAGCAGTGGTGGTGGTGGGACTTTGCAGGTAAACCTTTTGTGTCCTGAATGCCGAATGTACATACTTCCAAGTGTTAGACAGAACTTGAGGTTTATCTATTGAGAGTAATATCATTTATAACCGAATTCTGGTTGACTGATGTTTGGCACAGATATGGCGCATGAGCGATCTGATTTACAGGCCAGAGGAGGAGGTTCTGGAAGAACTTGAAAAGTTCAAGTCACACATACTTGCTTGTTCGTCGAAATCTTGAAGTATTATCAGTGTCTGTGTATGAAACCGTGAAAGCCATGAGATGCACTCATAACTTTATCCTCTTCAGCAAGAAAACAAAGATTTTATTATGAAAAGTAGGTCTAAGTCCGTAGTTATGAACTTGTGACCCTGATGGTGATTATTGTGTTTTGCGTTCGACTTAAGTTTTTAGAGAGATTTGAAATACTTCAGTTGGTGTTGTTCGTATCACCTTCTTTTTCAACCATCACACTTGTTGGAAGCCTTTAAAATGAGACTTTAGCTTTCTTTTCACTATCATTCAGATTTTGTTGCCACCATCAATGATATCCCGTATTCAAGAATGTAACAGGGATTGCGCAAGACTATGGAGTGATTATTTGTCATTAATCACAACCTAATTCAGCTGGATGCGGTTAGTCAGTTTGTACAGACTTGCATCCAATTGTTGTTTGAGGTGCGACCGGTCTAAAAGTTCGTGGCTGCTAATGGGAGACCGGAATTAGCAGGGGTAATGTTTGAGTGATCCGATGGCCAGGATCGGATATAACTTTTTTGTCGCGTATGAAACGGTATAAAGTTCTGTTTGTTATAACAAAATAAATGGGAGTAGTTTTAACTGTCCTTCGGTTTTTCAAATTGTTTGCTTTTCTTGTCTTTTGGATGGAATTGTCCAAAATTTTCAAATTATTTTGTTATTGTGCAAATTCTTACAGAATAAGCTTTATTCTTTGACCAATTAGATGGTGAAATGAAACTTTTCCATACTTTTACTTGTAAATTCATCCTTTTCTGCATAGGTTAGAAACCGTTAACACTTGTTCTTTAACATATGTCAATGCTGATAGAGATGATTCAAGCCACGATTTTGGTCGGCATGGATGATAGGAAAAGCTTAATTAGAATGCAATGCTATTAGCCATATATTTGATTAATGTGAGCCCTCCAGTTTCCCATTAGTTCTGTATCAAATACTAGCTGTGCCAGAAGAATTTTTGATGCCTTGCTTCTATTTGGGGAGATTTTCACTTGTTCTGTCAGAATTAAGATCGTAGGAAAGAAGCAACACACACTTAGAATCTGATCCAAACACGCACACATACTTAGAGGCTATATATGGGGATTCTCGGTCTGTTCGTGCTTGAGTTTGAAATGTAAATCATTTAGTCCTTGTACGTTGTCCACCTGAGTTGTTCCGATGGCTGTGTCCAACACCCCATACCGGGCCTGTATAGTCTAGGGACACCCCATACAAATTTTAGATTACAACACTTGTAGGTGTGCCAGTACCATTGTTACATAGATCCCAGTCAAGGTCTTCCAAACTACTATACAGAACATGTATGGTCTGGCTTCAGAGGTACCGACAAATGTTTGTGATTGACTGATTTCTTTAGTGACAGGTGTACATGACTGCTTCGCTATTTCAAGCAATTGTTTTGCTTAGTAGTCATTATGCTTTTGCTATTGTGTTAGATGGTTGTTTAATTGTGAACTGTACCAATTAAAATGTTGTAGAAGTTATTATCATTCTGCTTCCAGGACAAAAATGATCGAGCTAATTTGTACTTTCATTCTTCCTATTTAGAATTGATAGCAACTCCTATTCTTTTGAGTGCAGCTTGAGTTGTGCAAACAACGTGCCTCGCTGCTTGGAATGTGGAGGAATCCTGAAAAAGAGGGGTTGGTTAGGATGTTTCTCAGGTGCATGAAGTCTCCAGGAGGTTTGAAAAGAATGCTTGATACATTTTTTAGTGTACGTCGACTGCAGGCATCTCTCATGCGGGTTTCGGAGCTTAAGGTGTGTTTCCAGCACTTGCTCATTTGTTGGCTTAATTGTTCCAACTTCTTCTTTATTTGCATGACTGGGCTTTCTATCTGCTGGCTTTCAAATTCCAGAAAAATTACTGCAGGTTGCCATGGAAGAATCTCAAAAAGTGAAAGCAAAACTGGTTCTCATGGATCAAGATATTGATGTAATTACCGTTTCTTTATTCACTTTCAAGGCATAAATTCTAGTCATTTATTCACTTTCAGGTTCTCAGTAAACAGTTTGGCTCAATATCTATTAATCAAAATATCAACTATCGGAGGCTCAATGATATGAACCACATTGACACGTTAAAGAAATGGTTCATGCTACGATTTTTCCCGGAGATAACGCCCCGATCAAATATGGAAGGCATACGGCGTTGGTTCTATCTAATTTTCCCAGAGCATGTAAGTGTCCCTGACATCTCCAGTCCACACTAGGCTATGCTTATTTTGAATATTTTCTTTTGGAAAGTTGCCTTTGGAATCGAGTTGTCTATAAGCATCATCGACTGACTGACAACTTTTTTGAATTCTGTCATGAGGAACTTTGAATGTACTTAGCTTCGTCGATCCAGATACCGAAGTTTAACTTGACCCTTCGTGTATGTTGATCTCCTTTGTGGTTCACAGCATAGGGTGATATTTATAGAGAGAGACATATTTATGTTTATAAAGCTTAGAAGGCTGGAAGACAAGGTTATTGTTGCAGTGGTTGGGCTCGGTCACATGAATGGAATCGAGATATTGTGGAAATATGCAGAGGATTTCGGTGATGATTAGCTTCCTTCTGCGGCATCAGAAAATGGCGATCCGCAGGCACCTTAGCGGCACCATTCTGGGATTTGCTATTTGTTGCATTAGATGTGAACCTCCTTTTCATGATGATTTTCTCTGGGAAGCATCTTCAGTTTATGTTGGTGACTACTGGTAGATTTTAAAGGAATTAATCAAAATTGCATTTGACATTTGGAATTTTCTTAATTTGTGAAATGAGTTTGTAGCAATTGGCATGCATTAATGTGGTATTGATTGGATTGTGCAAATTTCTATGTCAAGTTTGGTTGTTTTTTTTTCTCTCTGAAGCATGATTTCTGAGTTAGGTGGGCCTAGCTACAATGGAGTGTTGTTGTTTAATTGAGTGAGGCCCATTCCAAATTTAGGAGTGGTTGAGCTCCTCTTCATCTCAAAATTTGCACTCCAAATTTGAGAAAACAAGGATTTTCTTGGCTTGTTATATTTTAACCAAGTGTACAAGATTATAGAAGGCATTAAAATGGCTGCTCAAGCTCCAACTATTATTCATCTACTTTTCGTAGACGACTGCTTGATTTTCAGTCAATATAATCTTCTATATGTGAAAATCTTCTTCAACTTTTGTAGGAGTTCAGCTCAGTCAGGATAAGTAATAAACTTGGACAAATTTTTAGTGTATTACAGTAAATATACCATGCATGAAGTGGCTAGCACTTTGGCATGGATTCTTGGTGTCAAAACTATGAGCTTTAAGGTTATGTAACTTGGTTCTCCCATGATCCTAGGTCCTCAAAACAAGAATCTTTTAATACAATTAGAGGTTACTTTGATAAAAGATTGGCTATTTGGTTCTCTGAAGCTCTATATTAAGCTAGGAGAACAACTACATGGTGAACCATGTGCTTAACTCAGTTCCCTTTTCTCAAAACTCAATTAACTGCATCCACTAGATGTGTCAATTTTCTGCATGACATAAGATATGTAAGTCCAAAGATACGGGATGTCTGGCGTTCATGGATCTGTAAAAGTTAAATTTATCTTTACTTAGATGCAGCAGCCCAAAAAACTTACTAACTACTTGAAACGAAAATACGAAATACAGATATTTCAACAGAGCTGATAAAATCAGGCATGCCTTCATAAGTAACTTGGTTTCCAACATTAAGATCACAACTCCTTTTAGTCGTTGCATCGGCTGTGAAATTAACCTCTCGAAAAAAATGCTCATACCTGACATAATCATATCTAGCACAAAGTTTCTTTTAACAAAAACTCCTTTTGGGTATGGACAAGAATTGAGAAAAGTCTGATAATAGTGCAACAACACTACTTCATGGAAGTTAAAAATTGGAAAAAGAATAAAATTTGTCTTGACAGATGGGTTGTGGCGGGTTTACATAATCAACCATTTCCTACATGAGATACATCCAACGTTTTCGTATATGTCTCTGAATTTCTCATCCACGGCTGCAAAAATTGGGGTATATGACTGCTCATCCAACTATTTGATAGTGTTGGAACAATTGTCGATTTCACACCTGCAAAACAAGGATTAAAACACGAAACAAGGTGATGGCTGAGTCACGACCAGGTCACTCCCTTTAAGACATTTTGTGGCTCTGCCTTGAGTTTTGTGCAAGCAGTCCTTTCTTCGTCACAACGAAAACAACTGAGAAAAACTCTCTTTGAATCTCTCACGCACACAATGAGAAACCGATCAGTTCTACTCTTCCTAATCTTGCTCACAATTTTTGGTATCTTGATTCTCAGAAAACAATGGTGTGAAAAACTTGTGTTTTTCTCTGTTCTGAAAAAACTGGTTTTATAGCTATGTAATTAAATGGGAATTAATGAGAGATTATTTTGGTTTTAATTGTTACCATAAAAAGTATTTTAACAATCAGAAAACGTTCACAAAAACGTTACCAAAATCAAGTCTAATTAATCACGTAATTAAAGGCTATAAAAGTTTCAAAAATATTTTCAAAAACTAGCAAAAATATAGTTTCGAAATTCAAGAGATCTCCCAACGCCCCGCTCCCGGACTAATGCTATATATATATATATGCACAATCAGTAGGGGAGGACAAGGCCCAAAAGACTTAACCATTGGACCAAGGTCGAATCATCGATATAAATGTACAATAGAAATATTTTAAAAACATATAACCCAACAAATAGTGATAGTTCCTTCAAGATACAAAACATGTTCATTTACAATACTTAAGGAGATGTGATGATATGGATGTCAGTCAAAGTCGGGAGATTTCCTTTACAAAGCATTAACAACAAATTTTATAACAATGATAATGGTGTTACTGCTAATAGTTTTGACATTCCAAATAAAGTTTGGAAATTTATTTGCAAATTCAAAATAGCTCATGGAGAAAAGTTATTTATTTGGATAAGCTTAAATAGCATTATCCAAACACTTAACTATATGCAGACATTATTTTTGCAGCATAGATATGGATATCAGTTGTGGTATTTGTGGGAACTGAAGAAACCCTTGAACATATTCCTTTAGAATGTAGTCACTCAAGAGCACTTTGGAGGAAGATTAATATAAATATCGATGCAATTAGAATCGCTGCACTTATATTGTTGAATGGATCACCTCCTGGTTTAATAACTCCACTGTGGTCGAAGATGATGAAACGTTCAGTTGAAGATGATGAATATTTCCGAAAAAGAGGGGGCACCAAGTACACCATCAAATTTTAAGTTGGAAACATGTAGGTACACACTCGTTATGACCAAGATAAAACAATACGTAAAGATCACATGTTTGATGATCAATTATCGGATCTTAATAATCACGATCAAGATGATGATTTTTCCTAATCATCCAAATATTTTATCCTTATTTTATATCCTTATTAATGGATAAATTTTTGTTTTTGATTATATAGGATTTGCAAAAATAGTCAGACATCTGCTTGGCTCTAATCCTGACTATCCCGAGGCTTTGAACTTAATCTCCAGATTTGATGGGTTCGACTGGTAACCTTTTTTTTTATTTTATTTTTTTAAAAAAAAAAGGAATAACTTAATGGTTTGTGTGAATTTTTGGTATGCAATTTGTGTATGTTGAACTTTTGTAGTACTTCTAGTATATACCACTTCGTAAAGATACAAATAAAATAAGAAAACAAGTTGTTTAGACGTAAATATGCAATTTATACAGCCGAATGATTTAATGGTTTTTTCAATTTTCTTTTTTTCCATGAAGAAAAGTGAGACAGAATAACTAGTTTATTTCGATTAGAAACTTTGTATAATTGTTTTTGAGTATCTCTGTTTATAGAAGGAGGTACATGATTGTGCAGGAAAAACTTGAACTGCTATTTTTTCTGCTTAATACAAATAAAATTTTGTTCGCTCATTATTTGAATTATATGTGCTCATTGTTTCATTTTCTTTTAATTTCCATAAAATACATTACTTATTTTTTAAGTCTCATTAAATTTTTTGATGGGACTGCAATCGACCACCATTTTAAAAAGAATGTCCTACATTTTTCTGGGATGTTTTAAAAGAAAAAGAAAAATTAGTTATTGAATGCTTGGTTTAATATATAATAATGTGTTTGTTGGATGTAAAAATGTATTGTGATGGTTAATGAAAAAATCGCAAACTCAAATTGATGGTTAAACAAGTTTTCTGTAACTTCTGTTGGATTCAGAAAATCTATAGCCGTCTTTTATGTTATGGACCATCTTGTTCATAGAGAGGTGTCACCAAGGCATTAAGCCATTCAGTCCGGAAGATGATGTTTTTTATAACTCAATATCCTCGTAGGAATCCAAATACTACTTGTTAAAAAATAACATCACAAAATGTGTGACTCACGGAAAATCCCAGGAAGTAGTAGAGAGTAAACATTGACGGTCTTACCATCATTCTTTCTGATGTCTTTGTGGACATCCCATCCTGCTTCCCGAAAGAAAGTTTTGGGTTCACGAATATGGAATCTGGTTGCTGAAAACAAACAAACAACGTACAATCAATGACTAAAAGGAAAGACATACAAAAAAAATTAAAACATATATTACTAAAGCATGCAAAGTTATAAGAACATTCAAAGGTATCATGAAATGAAAAGGTCTTGTCATTATATTCGTGCATTTCCTTCTCATAGTAAATGAAACCTTTGTTATACTCCATACCTGAAAACCAAAAATAAATGTGCATGTCGGTATTTATTGTCAAGTATATTACAAAAGAAGCATAACCTCAAAAACTCAAGTTCATAAGCCAAAACAACAAACAGTGACAAAGAGGGTTCCGTATAATCATATTTTTTTAACAACTTGTATGTTAAGATCATACAGTTCTTCTTGATCATCATGCATGTACCAAAAATTTGAATTTGATTTGTTTTCAACAAAAACACATTTGAGATTTCGGATGCTATCTAAAATTGCATAAAGATAATTCATAAGTAATAGTTTATGGATTAACATTTAAAATTTCTTGTAAGTATTATGCAGAAGATTACACAAACCTATATAAATATATTGTTGAGCAATTATATGTAGGTTCATGGTAGGCTTCTAAAAGGTCCTACAAATTATAACCGCAAGTGCACGGTCGTCAGTTGTAGCTCGTGCAAGTACGGGTCGATCCACAGAGATCGGGTGTGTTTTGGAAGTTTCTAGCTAATTGGGTTCCTAATTTGCTATTGGGTTTTGAAGCCTTTTGGCTTAAATTGGGCTTTGAGTGCTAATGGGTTTGTTCTCAATAAAAGGAACTGAGCATGGGCTCAGTTTGTTCTTTGAAGTGCAAATGGGCTTAGGCCTTAAACTTAGGCTTTTGATTAAGCCTGAATTGGATTGGGCCTTAATGAATTTGGGCTTTGGTCTTAAACAACTGGGCTTTGGTTAAGCCCACAGTTGACTGAATTGGGCTTCAGTTTGAACTTGAGCTTTGGGTTGGCAGTGAACTAGGCTTTGGCCTTAGCAGCAGCAGGAGGCAGGGTCAACAGCAGCTTGGCAGCAAGAGTGGCAGCAGCTTGGCAGGGCAGCTGCACAAGCAGTGCAAAGAAAGAGCTGCACAGCAGCACAAGAGAGCACACAGCAGGGGGAAGCAAATAGAATGTACAAGCAATGGAAAGCAAAACAAGAGAGTTGCAGAGCAAATGGAATAAGAGAAGCAACAGAACAAAAGCAATGGAAAAACTAAACAGCAACAACAGGGTGAACAAAAACAAAACAAAACAAAACAAGATGAAAAACAGCAACAGAAAACAACACAAGATGAACCAAGGCCTAAGCCAAGGGCAGGGGTGATAAAGAAACTGACAAGAAGCAATACTAAGGCAAGAATACATGCATTAATAGTGAGTAACAGTGAGTAACATTGAGTAACATGGCAAACTAACATAACATGGCAAACTAACATGACAACAAATGCAATTAAGAGTGAAAGTGCAACTAACAGGAGCAATGAAAGTTAACAGGAGCATCACATTACAAACTAACAGTGCAAGAATTGAAATTGAACTAACCCAAATTGGGTGGAAACTTGGCTAGTCCAAGAACAGTTTTTACATCTCCTACACATCCCCTTTTATAGTTTTACAAATCCCTAAAATTTCTACAAACCCTAATGTTGATAACCCTAAATTGATTTTTGGGGAAAATCAAATTTGACATACCAATTGGATAATTTCGACCCAACCCATGCTTTGTACTGGCTTTACGCTGCTCGAAATCCCCTATTCTTCGTCTTCTTTGCACTGCAACCCTATCTTGGAGCGAAACCCTAAGCCTGCCTCTCTTAATCTTAGCACCTATGTGAGAAGACGCTACGAGGGAGAGAGATAGACTAGGGGGTTCGATAGGTCTCTTGGTCGGCTGGTTGTGGTGGTGGTGGAGCTCGAGGTCTGGTGGTGGCAGTGGAGGTGATGGTGGCGGTATGGGTGTTTCTGCAGAGGGTATGGAGGAGGAGAGGTCGATGGAAGAAGGGGAAGGGGATGTTTGGCGATGGGTATAGGGTTCGATGGCTAAGGTGTTGAGCGGGTGTATCAAGATGGGTGAACCGCGATCTGAAGCCGCTGGATATGGAGATGGTAGGTGGATCGGACGGCTAAGAAAGAAGCAGCTTGTATCGACCGTAGGATGTAAAATACAACGAAGTCTACGGTGCGAGATTAGGTTAGGTGTTGTAGTGTAAGGCGGAGATATCAAACTTTGATGAACAGCAAGGGAGCAACCGTTGGATTCAACTACCATCTAATCTGAAGGCTTGGAATTTCAGCGCTGTGGTGCTTGGCAGAGACTTCAGATTTTGATGCTCTATGAAGGAGCGACCGTCGGATGCTTCTGAGAACTGATCTGATGGCTGAGAACGGAGGCGCATTTGTGTGTAGAAAATGAGGTTGTGCGCACCATTCTTCGCGGTTTCCTTGCATAATTTCTCCCGGCTTTTCACTACTTTTCTGCTCTTTTCGCTCCGCGACTCATCCGAACTTTATTTATTACCTAAAAATGCAAAATTAATTAATAAAAATATTTATTCTTGAAAACAATGAAAATACAGAATATGGGATAAAATGTAGAATTAATGCACAAAAGATGAGTTAAAATGCCAACAAAAAGGGATAAATATATGCACTTTTTAACACTCATCAAATACCCCCAAACCTGAATTTTACTTGTCCTCAAGTAAAACAAAACTAAGGAAATCCTAACTATACCACTGTCGCTGGTCTCTCGAATGCATTTAGCGTATGCACTAAGCCTTTTAAACCACTAAGTGTCCCTAGTGGACGAGTTGAAGTCTCGTGAAGGTTTACCAGAGGTGTGCCTACAAAACCTAAGGACAAAATATAAGCTCAGATTCCATCAAACGTGACATGTGCAAAACAGTTTAAGCTCACAGCAAAATGGAGATGTCAATCTAGCTATCGAAGGCACAATCCTAGCACTGATAACAAAAAAAGACATGTGATAAGAGTGTAAAGTGTATCTACACATGTGTAAAGAAAGATCTGAAATCATGACTACTAATCACCAAGAGATAGTTTCTCAGGCTAAGAACTGAGGTCGAAATCTAGCTAGCTGTCCGGACTTTACGAGAATTGTGAATGAGTTGGAGGTATTTCACAATTACTCGCGTTGTACATCAATGGCATACACCCTCCTTGCTTATTACAAAAAACACAAAAGATGACTATTTACATGACTCTTATTTACATTTCTCTTTTTATTTTTGGAACAAGAGATGATGGAATTGATAAATACTTGATTTTTTTGTATTTTTTTGTATTTTTTGTATTTTTTTTTTTTTTTTTTGATTTTTTTTTTTTTTTTTTTTTTTTTTAGAACAAGGAAACACTTTTGATACAGAACAAAAAGAAACAAAAATTACATGACACTTTGCAAGAGGTAGCCCTTTTTGATGCACCCAGTTAAATTCGATGGTTGTCTTTCTTAATGTAACCTCCACCTTCTATCCCAACCAACCAAAGAACAAGCTAGTCAAGTTTCGTTCAGTATTCTAAAGTGATTGGCAATCGTAACTTCCTATCAAACACCTTGAAGATCGAGGCCATACATGTATTGGTAGATCGTGCGCGTGCAAATTTCTTATCACTATGTGAATTGTGCTAGAATTAGGGTGCCTAAATATCTAGACTAAGACTCCTAATAAAAATACATATTTGCACAAGAGTCAACATTTCAAGGTAAATGAGCTCCATTTTTATGATTTTTTAATTTTTTACTTTTTTATTTTGATTTTTCAATTTTTTTGGAATTTTTCAATTTTTTCAAAAAGATGGAGTTTTGTTTTCAATTATGGCATATTATCATGGCATCTACTCTATACCCCCAAACCTAAACTAAACATTGTCCTCAATGTTTCAAAATATGGAAAGAATTAAAATGCAACATATGGAAAGGGACATGCTGAGTAGAGTAAAAGGAGAGAGAATACCCGATTCGTCGAAAACACGAACCGAACTCCATTATTCACCGGCTAGAATCCAACATTTTCAACTTAGATATTGGATTAGCAAAAATATATACAAAAGAAACCAAAAAGTTTTAAAATTTATCTACTGGATTATATACAAAAAATCACCATACACCAAAAGTCTAAAGAGTTGAGGATCAACCCAAAAGACAAAGTGTAGCGGGTTCAACAACTTCACATATGAAAGAAAAGCACGTGAAGCTGTGAAACCAAATGAGCTACCCCCAAACCTGGATTTTACAGAAGATACAATTTTGAAAACAAAATCGCGCAGTTTTGGGGGTTCATCATGCACAAGATCTAACTCAAAGTGAACTGTGCTATGGACGGGCAAACATGCAATTTCCAACTGTGGTTCCTCAGATGTATTATACTTAGAAGCAAAATAGTCCAAGAGGACTTGGGAAGCACACAGTTCCAAACCTAGGTTGGGGACTCTCAGAAAAGTCGGTTTGTCAATATGGGTACAAACCAAATCTAGGTTGGGTGGAAGGCCATCAGATTGTGACTTATGTAGGACGATAGGCACATCATTATTAATCAAATCAACATCTCCTAAGTCATCTACACATGTAACATCATGCTCACAATCATCAATCAAATTAGCAAGTTCACACTCAGAATCATCAACATCATCAACAGATTCATTCTCATGCATCGGCAAATCAGGAGAAATATCACAATGTGACCTAGGTAGAGAATCAGACACATCAAATATATTTTCATGCATATTAGTGTCTACAGAAGATTCAACTATTCCTATGTCATGCTCATCTTCACAGAATAATTGTACGAATCCCATGTCAATATCAAAATCATATGAATTACAATGAGTATTAGAAAGAACAACATTCATGAAGGTCGAGGGCGAGAAGCCATATGTTATTGAACCAACAGGTTCCACAATATTTTCATGTTCTTCTAACATATCATCATAATCATCATAATCATCATCATGGTAGCATGCATATTGGTCCTCATTAACAGTGGTGGTGTCATTAGTCGATTCATGTTCCTCTAAATTAGGTTCATATTCAACATCATTTACATGAATGGGACTAGACACTTCATTAGGGACAACATACATTTCCTCATGAATTTCCTCCTTTTGTAGGTGAAGCAAAATCTGATCTAAATATGCCTGAATTCGTGATGTAGATCTATCGAAGTTTTGCTCACTGAGTCTGAAAGCTTCTGTGGTGGAGTCTAAATTCATGGGAGTACAAAATTCTTCATGTTCAAATTGTGGTGATTGGTACATGTGTGCATGGTCATTAGGGTTTATAAAAGATTGATCGCAACCCTCAAAGGATTGATTACGGTCCCAATGACTACCATTCTCACAATTTATGGGCATTTCATACCTTGGATTTTCTCTAGATTGCCTAAAATTATGCAAAATATGACAATGCTCAACAGGGTGGTCTAAACTACCACATGCAGGACATGCATAGATTTTAGGTTGCCTAAGAAAATTAGATGTGACAGATTCCTCATGTGATTGCATTTCTAAAGCTGCGATTCGAGCTTCTAATTGATCGATCAGTGATTTGTGTGAGTGAGGCACTAGCAAAATGTTCATTTTCACGTTGTGGCGAATGATGCATGTGTGAATAGTCATTAGGGTTCATGTATTGAGGCTCGGGACTTTGAAAATGTCCATAATAATTCCTATGACTATTGACATCATGGTCTATGGGAGGTTCATAACGTGAAGTTTGTCCACACGCAAGTTCTCTAAGGGATTTGTTGTATTCCCCAACTGTAGAAAAAGATCTATACATGATTGGCTCAAAAGCTAAGTAAAGAATGTACAAAGCTCAGAATTTGGTTTTTAATGGGTTTGGATTTTTGGGAAGAATTTGGTTTTTAATGTTGGGAGCAAGCCCACATTGGTGGGAGACATTTGGTTTTAATGGGAAAAAGAAAAATTTTGGTTTTTGTGTTGGGAGCAAGAATTTTGGTTTTAGTGTTGGGAGCAAGCTCACATTGGTGGGAGAAATTGTGTTGCCAAGGGAAGGTGAACTAAGCCTACAATGTGTATGCAAACTGAAGCCCAATGTAGCTTTTGAAATAGCCTAACTGTTGCTTGTTTGGTCGGAGGCCCAGTTGGGCTTTCAAAAGTTCAGTTTTTCTAATTTAAAACTACAGGCCCAAATCAGTCTAACATCACAAGCCCACAAGCAATTAAACAAACAAGCCCACAAGTAATTAAGATTACAAGCCCAACAGAAAATGGAAAAAATTATTACAAGCCCACAAATTAAAAATGGAAGCCCACAGGTTGGGTTCTCTTAATGGGTTGGGATTAGGCTTACCTTTTTAGCACAGCCCAGCTGCTCTGATATTGTTGCAAAAACCCAGTTGGGCTTTGGTTCTTTTCCTTGGTGGCGTCCCAGCAGAGGAAAAACAGGTTCAGAACAGCAGGTCCAACAGCAAATGAAGTGAAGCAGATGCAGATGCAAATGCTATGCAGTGAAATGCAAAAATAGCTAATAAAACAACAAGAAAAACACAGCACCAATCCCCGGCAACGGCGCCAAAAACTTGGTGGTCCCCAAAAAACAGCAACAGAAAACAACACAAGATGAACCAAGGCCTAAGCCAAGGGCAGGGGTGATAAAGAAACTGACAAGAAGCAATACTAAGGCAAGAATACAGGCATTAATAGTGAGTAACAGTGAGTAACATTGAGTAACATGGCAAACTAACATAACATGGCAAACTAACATGACAACAAATGCAATTAAGAGTGAAAGTGCAACTAACAGGAGCAATGAAAGTTAACAGGAGCATCACATTACAAACTAACAGTGCAATTTAACAGTGCAAGAATTGAAATTGAACTAACCCAAATTGGGTGGAAACTTGGCTAGTCCAAGAACAGTTTTTACATCTCCTACACATCCCCTTTTATAGTTTTACAAATCCCTAAAATTTCTACAAACCCTAATGTTGATAACCCTAAATTGATTTTTGGGGAAAATCAAATTTGACATACCAATTGGATAATTTCGACCCAACCCATGCTTTGTACTGGCTTTACGCTGCTCGAAATCCCCTATTCTTCTTCTTTGCACTGCAACCCTATCTTGGAGCGAAACCCTAAGCCTGCCTCTCTTAATCTTAGCACCTATGTGAGAAGACGCTACGAGGGAGAGAGATAGACTAGGGGGTTCGATAGGTCTCTTGGTCGGCTGGTTGTGGTGGTGGTGGAGCTCGAGGTCTGGTGGTGGCAGTGGAGGTGATGGTGGCGGTATGGGTGTTTCTGCAGAGGGTATGGAGGAGGAGAGGTCGATGGAAGAAGGGGAAGGGGATGTTTGGCGATGGGTATAGGGTTCGATGGCTAAGGTGTTGAGCGGGTGTATCAAGATGGGTGAACCGCGATCTGAAGCCGCTGGATATGGAGATGGTAGGTGGATCGGACGGCTAAGAAAGAAGCAGCTTGTATCGACCGTAGGATGTAAAATACAACGAAGTCTACGGTGCGAGATTAGGTTAGGTGTTGTAGTGTAAGGCGGAGATATCAAACTTTGATGAACAGCAAGGGAGCAACCGTTGGATTCAACTACCATCTAATCTGAAGGCTTGGAATTTCAGCGCTGTGGTGCTTGGCAGAGACTTCAGATTTTGATGCTCTATGAAGGAGCGACCGTCGGATGCTTCTGAGAACTGATCTGATGGCTGAGAACGGAGGCGCTTTGTGTGTAGAAAATGAGGTTGTGCGCACCATTCTTCGCGGTTTCCTTGCGTAATTTCTCCCGGCTTTTCACTACTTTTCTGCTCTTTTCGCTCCGCGACTCATCCGAACTTTATTTATTACCTAAAAATGCAAAATTAATTAATAAAAATATTTATTCTTGAAAACAATGAAAATACAGAATATGGGATAAAATGTAGAATTAATGCACAAAAGATGAGTTAAAATGCCAACAAAAAGGGATAAATATATGCACTTTTTGCACTCATCAAATACCCCCAAACCTGAATTTTACTTGTCCTCAAGTAAAACAAAACTAAGGAAATCCTAACTATACCACTGTCGCTGGTCTCTCGAATGCATTTAGCGTATGCACTAAGCCTTTTAAACCACTAAGTGTCCCTAGTGGACGAGTTGAAGTCTCGTGAAGGTTTACCAGAGGTGTGCCTACAAAACCTAAGGACAAAATATAAGCTCAGATTCCATCAAACGTGACATGTGCAAAACAGTTTAAGCTCACAGCAAAATGGAGATGTCAATCTAGCTATCGAAGGCACAATCCTAGCACTGATAACAAAAAAAGACATGTGATAAGAGTGTAAAGTGTATCTACACATGTGTAAAGAAAGATCTGAAGTCATGACTACTAATCACCAAGAGATAGTTTCTCAGGCTAAGAACTGAGGTCGAAATCTAGCTAGCTGTCCGGACTTTACGAGAATTGTGAATGAGTTGGAGGTATTTCACAATTACTCGCGTTGTACATCAATGGCATACACCCTCCTTGCTTATTACAAAAAACACAAAAGATGACTATTTACATGACTCTTATTTACATTTCTCTTTTTATTTTTGGAACAAGAGATGATGGAATTGATAAATACTTGATTTTTTTGTATTTTTTGTATTTTTTTATTTTTTTTTTTTTTTTTTTTTGATATTTTTTTTTTTTTTTTTTTTTTTTAGAACAAGGAAACACTTTTGATACAGAACAAAAAAACAAAAATTACATGACACTTTGCAAGAGGTAGCCCTTTTTGATGCACCCAGTTAAATTCGATGGTTGTCTTTCTTAATGTAACCTCCACCTTCTATCCCAACCAACCAAAGAACAAGCTAGTCAAGTTTCGTTCAGTATTCTAAAGTGATTGGCAATCGTAACTTCCTATCAAACACCTTGAAGATCGAGGCCATACATGTATTGGTAGATCGTGCGCGTGCAAATTTCTTATCACTATGTGAATTGTGCTAGAATCAGGGTGCCTAAATATCTAGACTAAGACTCCTAATAAAAATACATATTTGCACAAGAGTCAACATTTCAAGGTAAATGAGCTCCATTTTTATGATTTTTTAATTTTTTACTTTTTTATTTTGATTTTTCAATTTTTTTGGAATTTTTCAATTTTTTCAAAAAGATGGAGTTTTGTTTTCAATTATGGCATATTATCATGGCATCTACTCTATACCCCCAAACCTAAACTAAACATTGTCCTCAATGTTTCAAAATATGGAAAGAATTAAAATGCAACATATGGAAAGGGACATGCTGAGTAGAGTAAAAGGAGAGAGAATACCCGATTCGTCGAAAACACGAACCGAACTCCATTATTCACCGGCTAAATCCAACATTTTCAACTTAGATTATATTGGATTAGCAAAATATATACAAAAGAAACCAAAAGTTTTAAAATTTATCTACTGGATTATATACAAAAAATTCACCATACACCAAAAGTCTAAAGAGTTGAGGATCAACCCAAAAGACAAAGTGTAGCGGTTTCAACAACTTCACACATGAAAGAAAAGCACGTGAAGCTGTGAAACCAAATGAGCTACCCCCAAACCTGGATTTTACAGAAGATACAATTTTGAAAACAAAATCGCGCAGTTTTGGGGGTTCATCATGCACAAGATCTAACTCAAAGTGAACTGTGCTATGGACGGGCAAACATGCAATTTCCAACTGTGGTTCCTCAATGTATTATACTTAGAAGCAAAATAGTCCAAGAGGACTTGGGAAGCACACAGTTCCAAACCTAGGTTGGGGACTCTCAGAAAAGTCGGTTTGTCAATATGGGTACAAACCAAATCTAGGTTGGGTGGAAGGCCATCAGATTGTGACTTATGTAGGACGATAGGCACATCATTATTAATCAAATCAAATCTCCTAAGTCATCTACATGTCACATCATGCTCACAATCATCAATCAAATTAGCAAGTTCACACTCAGAATCATCAACATCATCAACAGATTCATTCTCATGCATCGGCAAATCAGGAGAAATATCACAATGTGACCTAGGTAGAGAATCAGACACATCAAATATATTTTCATGCATATTAGTGTCTACAGAAGATTCAACTATTCCTATGTCATGCTCATCTTCACAGAATAATTGTACGAATCCCATGTCAATATCAAAATCATATGAATTACAATGAGTATTAGAAAAAACATTCATGAAGGTCGAGGGCGAGAAGCCATATGTTATTGAACCAACAGGTTCCACAATATTTTCATGTTCTTCTAACATATCATCATAATCATCATAATCATCATCATGGTAGCATGCATATTGGTCCTCATTAACATGGTGGTGTCATTAGTCGATTCATGTTCCTCTAAATTAGGTTCATATTCAACATCATTTACATGAATGGGACTAGACACTTCATTAGGGACAACATACATTTCCTCATGAATTTCCTCCTTTTGTAGGTGAAGCAAAATCTGATCTAAATATGCCTGAATTCGTGATGTAGATCTATCGAAGTTTTGCTCACTGAGTCTGAAAGCTTCTGTGGTGGAGTCTAAATTCATGGGAGTACAAAATTCTTCATGTTCAAATTGTGGTGATTGGTACATGTGTGCATGGTCATTAGGGTTTATAAAATTGATCGCAACCCTCAAAGGATTGATTACGGTCCCAATGACTACCATTCTCACAATTTATGGGCATTTCATACCTTGGATTTTCTCTAGATTGCCTAAAATTATGCAAAATATGACAATGCTCAACAGGGTGGTCTAAACTACCACATGCAGGACATGCATAGATTTTAGGTTGCCTAAGAAAATTAGATGTGACAGATTCCTCATGTGATTGCATTTCTAAAGCTGCGATTCGAGCTTCTAATTGATCGATCAGTGATGATTGTGTGAGTGAGGCACTAGCAAAATGTTCATTTTCACGTTGTGGCGAATGATGCATGTGTGAATAGTCATTAGGGTTCATGTATTGAGGCTCGGGACTTTGAAAATGTCCATAATAATTCCTATGACTATTGACATCATGGTCTATGGGGGTTCATAACGTGAAGTTTGTCCACACGCAAGTTCTCTAAGGGATTTGTTGTATTCCCCAACTGTAGAAAAAGATCTATACATGATTGGCTCAAAAGCTAAGTAAAGAATGTACAAAGCTCAGAATTTGGTTTTTAATGGGTTTGGATTTTTGGGAAGAATTTGGTTTTTAATGTTGGGAGCAAGCCCACATTGGTGGGAGACATTTGGTTTTAATGGGAAAAAGAAAAATTTTGGTTTTTGTGTTGGGAGCAAGAATTTTGGTTTTAGTGTTGGGAGCAAGCCCACATTGGTGGGAGAAATTGTGTTGCCAAGGGAAGGTGAACTAAGCCTACAATGTGTATGCAAACTGAAGCCCAATGTAGCTTTTGAAATAGCCTAACTGTTGCTTGTTTGGTCGGAGGCCCAGTTGGGCTTTCAAAAGTTCAGTTTTTCTAATTTAAAACTACAGGCCCAAATCAGTCTAACATCACAAGCCCACAAGCAATTAAACAAACAAGCCCACAAGTAATTAAGATTACAAGCCCAACAGAAAAATGGAAAAAATTATTACAAGCCCACAAATTAAAAATGGAAGCCCACAGGTTGGGTTCTCTTAATGGGTTGGGATTAGGCTTACCTTTTTAGCACAGCCCAGCTGCTCTGATATTGTTGCAAAAACCCAGTTGGGCTTTGGTTCTTTTCCTTGGTGGCGTCCCAGCAGAGGAAAAACAGGTTCAGAACAGCAGGTCCAACAGCAAATGAAGTGAAGCAGATGCAGATGCAAATGCTATGCAGTGAAATGCAAAAATAGCTAATAAAACAACAAGAAAAACACAGCACCAATCCCCGGCAACGGCGCCAAAAACTTGGTGGTCCCCAAAAACAGCAACAGAAAACAACACAAGATGAACCAAGGCCTAAGCCAAGGGCAGGGGTGATAAAGAAACTGACAAGAAGCAATACTAAGGCAAGAATACAGACATTAATAGTGAGTAACAGTGAGTAACATTGAGTAACATGGCAAACTAACATAACATGGCAAACTAACATGACAACAAATGCAATTAAGAGTGAAAGTGCAACTAACAGGAGCAATGAAAGTTAACAGGAGCATCACATTACAAACTAACAGTGCAATTTAACAGTGCAAGAATTGAAATTGAACTAACCCAAATTGGGTGGAAACTTGGCTAGTCCAAGAACAGTTTTTACATCTCCTACACATCCCCTTTTATAGTTTTACAAATCCCTAAAATTTCTACAAACCCTAATGTTGATAACCCTAAATTGATTTTTGGGGAAAATCAAATTTGACATACCAATTGGATAATTTCGACCCAACCCATGCTTTGTACTGGCTTTACGCTGCTCGAAATCCCCTATTCTTCGTCTTCTTTGCACTGCAACCCTATCTTGGAGCGAAACCCTAAGCCTGCCTCTCTTAATCTTAGCACCTATGTGAGAAGACGCTACGAGGGAGAGAGATAGACTAGGGGGTTCGATAGGTCTCTTGGTCGGCTGGTTGTGGTGGTGGTGGAGCTCGAGGTCTGGTGGTGGCAGTGGAGGTGATGGTGGCGGTATGGGTGTTTCTGCAGAGGGTATGGAGGAGGAGAGGTCGATGGAAGAAGGGGAAGGGGATGTTTGGCGATGGGTATAGGGTTCGATGGCTAAGGTGTTGAGCGGGTGTATCAAGATGGGTGAACCGCGATCTGAAGCCGCTGGATATGGAGATGGTAGGTGGATCGGACGGCTAAGAAAGAAGCAGCTTGTATCGACCGTAGGATGTAAAATACAACGAAGTCTACGGTGCGAGATTAGGTTAGGTGTTGTAGTGTAAGGCGGAGATATCAAACTTTGATGAACAGCAAGGGAGCAACCGTTGGATTCAACTACCATCTAATCTGAAGGCTTGGAATTTCAGCGCTGTGGTGCTTGGCAGAGACTTCAGATTTTGATGCTCTATGAAGGAGCGACCGTCGGATGCTTCTGAGAACTGATCTGATGGCTGAGAACGGAGGCGCATTTGTGTGTAGAAAATGAGGTTGTGCGCACCATTCTTCGCGGTTTCCTTGCGTAATTTCTCCCGGCTTTTCACTACTTTTCTGCTCTTTTCGCTCCGCGACTCATCCGAACTTTATTTATTACCTAAAAATGCAAAATTAATTAATAAAAATATTTATTCTTGAAAACAATGAAAATACAGAATATGGGATAAAATGTAGAATTAATGCACAAAAGATGAGTTAAAATGCCAACAAAAAGGGATAAATATATGCACTTTTTAGCACTCATCAGTTCACATATCATAGTTTTTTTACTTTTGACTACCACTTATTAAAAGATTGATTTTTATTTGGTTTGGATAAACTATTGTGTATGAATTACAACCACTACTTCTTTAGATTACTTAATAGGCTCAAACATATTAGGCATGATTAATCGAACGACATATTAAGTTAAAAAAATAATAATACTGAGTAGAATATATCGGTGTAAATTTATTATAACATATAATGGAGTTAAATCTAGCGGTAATGAGAATTTAAATTCATAACATATTGGATAATAGAAAAAATTATTGAAAATCTGGTAAGAGTCAAGAATAAAAATAATAAAAATTGTATACATATATGTAGTCAGAAACTTTATGACTGGGCCAATACTAACCACCGTAACATAAAAAAACTACTGAATTATAAATATGTGCGTCTGTGTTTAACAAATAAGACAATTTAAGAAGAATTAGCTTTCTGGTTAAGCACATTTTTGGATGAATAAAGTTTCAAGAAGCACCAGTTTAAAGTTCATTCCCCTAACCATCTTCCAGGAATTAGTAACCCATAACTGAAACTAATACACTACACACATTTGGTTAAACAGAATGAAAAAGAAACTCGAAAACCGGTAGTTAGAACTCCATACTACAATGGTTGTTGTCAATTTTCTTCAACTTTTGCAGGAGTTCAGCTCAGTCTCGACAAGTAATAAACTTGGACAAAATTTCAGTATGTTGCAGTAAAGATACCATGCCTGAAGTGGCTAGTACTTTAACTCAGACTATTGGTGTCAAAACTATGAGCTTTAAGGAAATGTAACTTAGTTTTCTTATGATCGTAGGTCATTCAAAACAAGAATCTTCTAATGCAGTTAAAGGTAACTGTGATAGAGGATTGACTAGTTGGTCCTCTGAAACTCTAAATCAAGCTGGGAGAATAACTACATGGTCAAACATGTGCTTAACTTGGTTCCCTTTTATCAAATGAGAACTTTTTGGGTGTCTAAGAATCTCATAAATCAATTAACATCCACTCAAAGAGGATTTGGGTGGGGCTACAATTCCACTAGAGGTGCCAATTTTCTGCTTGACATAAGATGTGCAAGTCCAATGATGAGCTCTGGCATTTTGGATCTGTAGAAGTTAAATTTATCGTTACTTAAATAACTAGCTTGAATAATATCGTACACCGATTCCAACAATCTATGAGTTCGAGTTCTCAAGTTAAAAATTTTGTAGATATGGTAAATTTCTTCACAAAGTTTATCTTCTAACAAAAACTCCTCTTGGGTATGAACAAGAATTGAGAAAATCTCGACAATAGTGCAACAACACTTCTTCATGGAAGTTAACAATTGGAGACAGACTAAATTTGTCTTGATAGTTGGGTTGTAACGGGTTTACATAATCAACCATTTACTACATGAGGTACATATAATACTTCCGTATATGTCTCTGAATTTCTCATCCATGGCTGCAATTGGCTTATAGAACTGCTCAGCCAACTGTTTGAAAGTGATAGTTCTCACAAGATATAAAACATGTCCATTGACAATACTTAGAAGATGTGATGTTATGGATGCCAGTCATAGATGAGAGATTTTCTCTACATAGCACTAACAACAAATTCTGTAAAAATGATAATGGTGTTATTGCTAATTGTTCTAACATTCCTATTAGAGATTGGAAATATCTTTGGAAGTTCAAAATGGCTCATGGAATAAAGTTATTTATTTGGATATTCTTAAAAGGAATTATCCTAACACCCAACTAGATGCAGACACTATTTTTACAGCATAGTTATGGATATCAGTTGTAGTATTTGTGGTAGAATTGAAGAAACCCTTCAACATATTATTTAATAATGCAGTCATTTGAGAGCAGTTTTGAGGAACATTAATATAATATTGATGCGGTTAGGGATCAATGAATTTTTATTATTGAATGGATCACCTTCTGGTTTAATAACTCCACTGCATACGAAGATGATGAAATATTCAGTAGAAGATGATGAACCTTTCTGGAAAAGTAAGGGTACCAAGTACACCTCCAAATTTTAATTCGGAAACCTGTATGTAAAAACTTGCCACGTCCAATAACACAACTCAACTATAAAGTTCCGATAATTGATTATAGAGATAAGTTTAACTTGGATGATCTTAGAAATCAATATCCAAGTAATAACCTAGTATTTCCCGAACTGTAACACGTACCAAAATCCAATAAAAAAAAATCTTGTAATGTTTCTTTCAAGGTACGAATTCTCAAGAATTAATATTGTATGTTCTGTACAGTCTTTTAGGCTTACAAACTGTCTAGGTTATTTTGACGTACTATTTGTGATATTTCAATTGTAAACCTAGTATTTTTCGAACTGTAACACGAACCGGATTCCAACAAAAAGAAGTCTTTTAATTTTTCTTTCAATATACGAATTATTAAGAATAAATCTTGTATGGCATGTACAGTCTTTTAGGCTTACAAACTGTCTAGGTTATTTTGACGTACTACTTATGATATTTCAATTATAAAGATTGAAAAAGAAGGTACCAAGTACACCACCAACTATTTCGTTCAGAAACCTGTATGGACAAAGCTAATACAATCGCAAGTAGATCTAATCAAATATCCTTGAACAATATGTAAATAGAGATTTCTCTCATCTCTTCAACAATCAACTAGATTTGTGCATGTGCTACGAATCTGGCATCTTTTTCTTGTAACCCCCCCTTCTACACATCTGGCATCTGAAAATGCATTTCTTATTTGGTATGGTGGGGTTTCCCCGTCCCGTGGCGATGCATTAAATATGCAGAGGAAAGATATGTCCTTTTATTTTTGCAGAAAATACATGGGAAGTATGTGTATTTTTTTTTCTCGTTTTACATTATCGATAACTACATGCAGAAAAGATAAAAATTGTCCCCAAAAAAGATATGAATTAGGAAATATGTGGGGATTTTATTTATTTTTGCGAAAATATAGGGATTTTCCCCTTTTAATTTTATCACAAAATATGTGGAGAAACTATAGGAATTAGGAAATATATGAGGATTTTATTTATTTATTTTTCCTTTTATTTTGGCGCAAAAATTATTTGGAGAAAATATAGGAACACTCTTGTTTCACCAATAGTTGGTTTAAGCATTATTAAGAGTAGATAGTGTTCACCACTGAATGGTGAGGTGGGTTTTCTCACCATTCAATGTATGGGCGCGTATGACTTAACCTTCTAAAGGGGAAGATATGTCTTGACAGCAGAGTCCGTGAATCTGATTGTATAGAAGAGTTCTTGGACGATCTAAAAAGACAATATCCAGGATCAATCTAGTTGTATCTGAAAGCGCAGGGGTACCAAAATACACCACCATATTTTTCGTTCGGCAACCTGTATGAAAAAATATTAAAACAATTCCAAGTTGACCAATTTAATGATGCTTGAGTAAAATTCCATGAAGAATCTATATCTATTTCTCTTACAGTCAAAAAGTATGTTTGCTATAGACAAAGAATTTATAGAAACTTAATGATCCTTGAATGAAATTGCATGCAAGAATTTATATCTCTTGCATGAAGAATTTATACCAATATGCCTCTAACAGACAAGCCAATTTGATTTCCGTTCAGATCGTGAGATCAAGGTGAGAAAATATGTTTGCAATAGACAAAGTCCAGCAAAACCTCAAAATCCGGTATTTATGACTCCTGAAGAGCAGCCTAGACTATTGTTCACCTCACATGAACAATCTTAGACCAGTTCAATTAAGAATCGTTATAAGATATTTATCTTGCGCAATCATAAACTCTGAGACAAAAATAACTTTGTGATTACTATCTATCTCGCCTGAAATAGATTATGAAAACCTCGATAATAAGAAAGCAAGATCAGGATACACGAACTATCAAGGTAAAAGATAGTCAGACCTAGATTCACGAATCCCTAAGTAGAGTCTTTAAGTCATTAACCTAACTATGTTTCTCACGTGAAACATAGGTTAATACAAGACGACTCTATCATACAACTAGGATACACGAAAGTGTAGGGGATTCAATTTTCCAGTTGTTTGAATCTCTCTATTTAAAGACTTTCAAGATAGAAGGTCGCATAAGATTTAGGCTAAAGTAGTTTGGGAATCAAGCAAACACTTTCTCAGTTTGGATGAAACACTAGTTAGGGTTTCATGTAAGCATATAAGAAATTCGACTTGAAATCACATAGTAGAAAATACATTATGTTCAGCCGTAACCGAACCGTGTATAATGATAGTTCATGGCCGGTTAGCCTTGTACAACAATAAGCTTATAATAATTATTTAACTCTTTAGACTTTAATCGTGATGCACAACCATAAGTGATTAAATGATCAAATATGTCTTAAAGAGTTAATCAGATACCAAACATATTGTAGAAAATAGTTTCAATGCATCTGAAAATATTCGACAGGGATGGTGTCCATACTGGGTATGTTTGCCAACCCAATTCGTGAACTCAGACTACCAAAATATGCATGTTTCTGAACTCACTCACTTTAGTATGCATACCATAAAATGCCAATTCACAAACAGATGATTTAGGTCCAAAGTCATTTAACCATAAAGCGACCTCCATACGCGTTGTTATACATACCATTGATCCGTAACCAATACCTTTGAGTCGGTATGATTATCTTCTTATAACCGATTTTCAGTAGTTCTATATCTCTCTTTTAATCGATTCGACACATTCCCAGATGACATTAATGACGAATATCGACGTTCGGTCTATTCTCGAATGATAAATATTGAATCATTACTTATTTTATAAATGATAAATTATTCTTAACTAAATTCATCAAGTATATGAATGACTATTGCTTTGAATCATGTTTCGAGATATTCAACAATACAAGCTTGGATCAAAACTTCTTTTATGCAATATTTAAAGTCCACGTGGTCATATAACTTTGCCTCATAAAGATTGTATGGTGACCATTTGAGTAAATAGGGTGATTCAGTATTTACTTTCTTTTTGTTGATGAAGTTCTCTGAATGTCTTTGGTTGATCTCCGTCTTCAATAAGTGAATCGTCATGTCTGAAACTCAACTACACACTGTTAGAGCATAGCTCGGTTGAACCCACCAAGCGTTAGTATGTCAAGTTTGGTTGTCATATTTTGGTGAACCAAATCTCATTTAAAGAGTCGCTTTATTATGTACTAGAGTCAACTTCGTATAGGTTAGCTTGAAAGTATTAGGATATGAGACATTACAAATATTACGTGAAGACTTGAAGAAGTGAAGAAGTAAGGAGCTACAACGACAACATCATCCTTCCACTTGAGGTTAGTGATATTTGACTTGAACTGTTTCATTCCCTAACGTATCTTTCAAGTCGTGCATATTGAAAACATAATTTCGAAGCATGAATGATTATACTCTAGTTAGACGTAGTATTAAGGAATACAATACGAAGTATAACGCTTATCTTTTGAACTTCGTATATAATACATCGACATAATCATTTGAATGCTACTGTGATTATGTATGGGTATGAGGTGAATATTTCATCCTAGGAAACAATGTTTCACATTCGTTTAAAGGAAGTAAATTCATGAACTTGTTTTGTGAATGGAAAGGGAAATCACTAGGCTTATTGGTATAGTTATTTATTGCATATCTTTTGAACTACCAATATGTGTGATTAGTATAACCGCTCATGACTTGTTTATGTTCTTGGTAAAAATATTCACAAGGCCTGACTTTTGTATTGGTATGACTTTTATTAGTGAAACCGATCTTAAGTAATCACCTGAGATGGTATGATCGATTTGTTGTAATTGGTATGACAAACTCTAGGCAAAGGGGAACCGATCCTAGTAAGATGTGCAACGGATCAAAAAGGGGAATCGATCCTTGTATGAGGTGCAGCAAGTTTCTAGATATTGAGAACCGATCCTATGAACATGTGAAACACGTTTTTAGATATTGGGAACTGACCCTATGGACATGTGCAACAAATACAAGTTAGATACTATATATATGTGGGAACCGATCCTAGTACCTAGTCAACCGAATTTTAGAAAGCTAGTGTGACTAATTCCAGTACCCACATGGAGGTAGAACCGAAACTTGTTTTGGTAGAACTGTGAAACCCATGTTTGGTAATTGAGTGTTATTAATCAATCACATAGTTCTTGGAAGCCAGATGAACCAATTCTAAACTTGTTTGGAAGTGTGGCAAATCGGTTCCAAGATAGTAAATATGAAAGATGATTTACTAAGTTAAGCGGTCGACATTCTTTGAACATGTGCAGTAACGCTTATCTTTTATTGTTCAAAGATATTCCTTAATAGCTAAAGAAAAATCCCAGATCGAAAAATAAATAAATTGAGAATCTTTTAATTAAGGTTTTTAATTTTATTTTTGGAAAATGGAAAATTAATAATGTGCATTTACTAGTTGGAGATTTTCTAAGAGATTTTCGGTCAATGTTTGGACAAAGAATTTCCAGGAATTATGGAAACCGAATTGGAAATATATTGCATATCTCGAGAATATTTTCGTTTTTGGAAATTCCTTGGTGTCCAAACTTCTTTGGTCTATAAATATCAAAGTTTGCATTTCGAGCAAACTAATCCCCAGAGCCAGCAAAACTCCCTAGCTAGTTGTGTTGTTACCTGTGGAGCCGCCTATTCGGAGAGGAAAATAAATTAATTAGGCGAAATCTCTTACGACCGCTCAGTTTAAAGACTTCTTTGGGATTGAGAAGCTCTATTAGTACCGTTGGTGGGAAACTAGATAATTGCGGTTTATTATTAGTTTTCGATTGATTTGATTGACTAACGGTTGTTGAACTTTGATTGCACCTGGTTTGTTTATGCTTTAGAATCTTCTCTTTTGATATATGATTCACTCAAACTAGATCGAAGTTTCGAAGGGGATCTTTAGACTGTTTGTAGATGTAAAGATGTCTTGTGATAATCCATCGTTAACAGACTCCGTTCTGTGCGTGATTGGTCACAAGAAATTCAAGTTGATTGTGTGCAGGTATTTATTGGAGATCTAAGAAGATTTGAAGACGAAGAAGATTTTTGATTTGGGTTCATAATCTTTGGTGCGCACAATACTTGTTTCGGTTAAAGAGGATCCAACTATAATCGGTTTATCCTTGTGGTAGATTGGATTGATTAGTTGAGTAGACCGGCCTCAATACAATTCTTTGTGATTCAAAGTATTGATTGCAAAATCTTGACAATTACTTTGGTAGTTGTTATTAGATAGATTTAAGGACCTCACAAATGAGTTTATCTTACTAATACTAATATAAATAAAATAAGTAATTTTTTGGTTCATGTAACAAAAATACCCCTCCGAATTTTAATTTTACTTCTTACTAATCCCGCCACCCCCAATTTTCAGTTTTATTTGTAACTCTTTTTCTTCTTTCTTTAATATCGGCTTATCAAGGACAATAGCAATCGGGATAACTGGACAACAGAAAAGGATCAGAGTTCATCCATGAAAAACATTTTTGTTTCCCTCTTCTTCATTTTTCTCGATTAACGCCTCACAAAAACAAAAATAAAGCAAAACAAAGAATTGGATATTTTTGATTTAAATTTACGTGAATACTTTAAGCAACGTTTTGTTTACTTGATTCTTTAGCTTCTGACTGTGTCGATCATTTCTAATTTCACTTTTAGAATTCTATTTTACAAATTAATAGCAGTAGAAACACCCAAGGAATTTATTGAAGTTAGTAGTTTGTTATTAGTTGTGGTGTGATAGATTAAGTTTCTGAACATTAATTGTTTGTGTAAATGCCTAACAGAATATCACTATGTAATTTTCGTTTATTTTTGGTCTTTTTATTGACTCATTTAAATTTCTTAGTTGGTGTCGTTTCCGGAAATACTTTCGGCAGCTAATACATGTTGTGGATTACTGCAATGTAGAGGAGTTCTTCATAGAGATTTGAAGGTAACAAAATTTGATTGTTCTATATTTTGAAAGAACTGTAGTTTTTTTGATCACTTTCCTGCTTTCAGAGTTTACCTTCATGGATATATTGTGACCAACTCAAAATATGTAGCCTTTGCACAGGGACGGAGCTGTTAAGGGACAAATGGGGGCCATACACCCCACTACTTTATGAGATTTGGTTAGAGAAGCTTAGGTAATTTGTAGTTGTGGGGGCAAAGATAATTGGAAAAGTTGGATCTTATCAGAGTCAAATTTATTTTTATTTTATTTTTTCCTTTATGTTAAAGAAATATCTCTCATAGTCATCACCCTCACAAGTTCACTCGAGTCAGGTAGTGGACCTAGTGGTCGATCATATCACTTATCAGAGACAAAGAACCAAGATAAAGGAGAAGAATGGATTAAAAAATACCAAGGTATATCTAACTATTAAAGTTTAATTAATGGTTTTTGGTCCTTAATCTTTGGTTGTGAGAGAAAATAATTCCCATATTTTACTTTTCTTTATATGATTTGATTAGGTAAACTTCAAATTAGGTTTCTTTCAAATTGGTTTAAAAATTAAAACAATGTTAGAGACTTATAGTTAGAGATTCGAGAATATCCATACATCCATCTTGAAATCAGCTCTTCAAGTGGTTAGGGAAATTCAAGTTTGGATTTTTTTAATTGGGTATTTTTGTAAAAAAAAAATCATTTGTAGATTTTGGGGTTTTTAATTTATCTGGCTTGTGTTTTCTTGAATTTTCAATTGGGAATGATTTTTGATTTGTTGGGTTGCAGGAATTTAGATTCATGGATTATAATCCAATATGTTTTAAATTTTAGATTTCAAATTCCATTAACATTTTTATCAATGCTTTTCTTGTAATGCTAGTTATTGGTAAGGGAATGTAATCACTTATTTCTGTTAATTTGAAAAGGATTTAATTTGAGTATTTCTAATTTCCTTGTACTTGAAATCTCATAGTATGGAGAGATACTTCAAAAAAGAAGGCAAGATTTGCGGATACATCATCAAATTCATCACCTTCAAAACGGCATTGTACTAGAGATGGGAATGCATCATCTTCTCAACCTAATACACCAGAACTACTCTATGCAGGTTAGTAACGGGGAGTCTACAAGCTTTTGGAAGGATGCTTGGTTGTCAAATTTGACTCTACAGACTCAATTCCCCGCGGTGTTTGAGGTATGTGATTCGAAGGAAATAACGGTAGTCTGTGCTAGAACTTTTGTAAATGATGTAGTCAGTTGGGACTTAGGTATTCATAGAAGGGTGCATGACCAAGTAGTGGAGGAGCTTACAGAGCTTATTTTCTTGCTGGAAAATTACACAAAGAGGGATCTTGACAGCGAAGATCACAGAGTGTGGAAGGGTAACAAGGCTAACGGGGTATTCTCTGTTAAAGATTGCTATGAATGGTTGTGTGTGAATACTCCTCGTCCCTGAAGGTACGTGTATGCCAAGAAATTGTGGTCGAAGTGGTGGCCAACCAAGGTCAGTATTTTCCTATGGGTTGCAGGCTTCAACAAAATTTCGACCCAAGATAATGTGTAAGAAAGGGTGGAGATTTGAATGGGTAAATCATTGTTATATGTGTGTGCAAGATGGTGAGAGCTCTGATCACCTTCTTCTCAATTGTCCGACTGCGTGGAAGATTTGGGGCTCTCTGTTAAATGAATGATCTATTAAATGGGCAATTCCTTGCGATGTGATTACGCTCTTGAACTCTTGGAATTTTAAGCACATAGTGGGTCGTAGAGTTGAAGTTTTGAAGGTCTTACCGGCTGCAGTTTTGTGATGCTTAGGGAACGAGAGGAACGACAGAGCTTTCAACGACAAAAGCAAGACAGAGTCGGGAATCATTGAGTCGATTAAGCTTACTATTGCTTACTGGTTACATAACAGAGGCCAGTTTTGCAACATCTCCATGGTGCAATTTTTTATCAGCTGGAAAGAAGTTATATTCCAAGGCGAATCTGTTGTCTGTTTTTGTTCGAATTCTACTTGTTTTTTCTGTGCTCCCTTTGTTTCAGGGCTTTTCTTTGTTTAGGTGGCTTCTTTAGCTTCTTTTTCTGTTTTTGGTCGAGGGCATCGGGGATGATACTTCATGTATTCTTGACATTTTTCATCTATAATGAGGCAATGAACATTTCTATTCCAATGAGTAATGTCACATTTCAGGATACATATCATAAATTCAAAGAATCAAAAGCACAGAGAATCATCAAAATTTTTATAAAGTAGGGGTTTAAATGCAAATTACTGCATTTTTCCCAACTCCAAATTCTCATCCTCTTCTACAGAATCTTCATCTTCTTTATTCTGATTTTGGGTTCATCTTCTTATTCTGATTTTGGGTTCATCTTCTTATTCTGATTTTGGGTTCATGCTGCATTAACATTGTTGTAGATCATCATCAACTCGACGCCTACTCTACTGAACTTTAGTTTCATTTTTCTTAAATATTACCCACCTCTCTCACTCTCACGCTCTCTCATCAAAATCAAAATTTCGGGTCTGCTTTCACGTCGTCAGCTAATCTTCAGAGTAGATCTTCCTGACAAACGAGGAACATGTAGCCGAAAATGAGAACATAAGAAAGACATGCCAATTTGGAGTAAACTCGAGACCAACAAAGAACACATAAGAAACAATCTACATGAAGCCAAAATACAGGAAAGATGTACCAATTTGGTTATTTCCAGCTTAAGGTGAAAGACCTGGCAGCCGAAGAGGTAAACCGTGGATGAACCATATGTCAAATAAGCCCTCCACCAAAAATATTTGTCTTCACAGCAGAGCTGGAAGTAACTGAGCACGATCGTTATCTCCGCACAAGTGACCAGAAGGAAAACAAAGACGAACACAACCAAAAATGTAGCAGAATTGGTTGAGCCATATTGGTGTTAAGATGATGAAAAGTTCAATGGAGACTGCACCATATGGAAGTATTCCTCCAATAACAACAGAAAAGACTGGCTTCATGTATTTCTCTTGGAACCTTGTTTGTCTTGACGGGATCCTCGATTGCTGGCTTTTGAATCCCGAGTAACTACCAATAAAAACTAATGGAACAGATACGAGCAGAAGCAAAGGTGCGAAAAGAGAAGTACCTGAAAAGAAAGATCATATGTGAATATGACCTCTTTATCTGCATCAACCTTCTGAGGAAATGTACAACCTTATCTCATGACTTTGGTGGTTGGATTGCGTGTAACTAATTGAGCACTCTTCTCTTCCTTTCATGATAATCTTTCAGAAACAGTGAGAACTGAGAACACAATAAGCAGAAAGTAGAATTTAAACATAAGACAAAAAAAATTATTTATGTTCTGCTATATCTCCAACAATGGAACGAAAATGAGGCGACAAAAATAACAAACAAAGACGAGAACATGAAGACGTGTGGTGGAATCATCAAGCGTGTGAAAACTGTAGATAATAAATACTATTTCTTTTTCTGAAAATGCAAAAGAACAGCTGATGCTTGCATACACGTGGCTTAACAAAGACTCCTACCAGATATGATTGAAAAACATCAAAAGAAAAGGACCTAAATATATGACATCACCAAACGGCACACTGCAAGTATCAGCAATAGCCCATAGCTATGCAGATGATTGAAAGAAAAGAAAAATGTTTAACAGAAAGAATATATGTTATATATTTGGAACAAAATTCAGGCAAAGAAACTGTTTTACACCAAAATGCTGCTCTAAGCACCAATCTTGCAAGGCAGATGGGTCATTTCTTTCCAAAAATGGGGACGCGTGATAAGAAAGTGAAACACAAAGCACGATAAGAAACTAAAACATGTAATGCTAGTCCTAACCAATCATCCCCAGAACCCACAGAATTATCCCCCAAGTGGAAACTACCAATCCCAACATATAGAGACACGGCATTGCCTATTTCCTGATAGATAGATGCCACAGATGAGAAAGCTGGTGCATCCTGAGTTATAGAAGGTGTACCCTAGGCGTCAGGCCGCCAAAAAATTTCAGGCCTTTTGGCATTTAGGCGTTTTGGCGCGTATTCCCCAACTTTGGACCGATTTTATGAAAAACAGCATGGGCCTGGGCGCCGCTTTAGCCTAATAAGTAACTTAGCCAAGGTTTTCATAAAGGCCAATCACATGACTTTATATTTCTTAAAACCCTAGGGTTTTCTAATCTATCTTTTCCTTCGTCTTCTCCTCTTTCGTTTGGCGTAGCCACTTCATCTCCTCTGCTTTCTTTTTGGTTCTTCAAAAATGGCTACTACCAACACAACAAGCACAGCACCAATACCTATAGCATGGAATGGGGTGGGAACAGAGAAGCTAACACAGACAAAATTTGGTGTAAACTTAGAATCTGTCAGGAGGGATTAATAGGACTGCTGTGTCGTTGTTTTAGGCATGAGTAACATAAGTATGAGTCTAACTTAGACAGTCTATAAGTTGGAAACAAACAAAAAAAAAACTTAAGTAGTATTGCATTATCTATTTCAGTGATTTATTTACCCCTCCATCTCTTGCCTATATTATGTGTGCATTAATATTTTTCCCTGCTAGTCCAAGACTAGTCTCTCCAAGTGCCAGGCCTTATCCAGCCGCCTGACACCCGCCTAGCGACTTTTAAAACTGAGGGTGCATCATCATGTAATGATCTCAACCAAAAAGAACATAAAAGATCAAAACTTGCAAAGAGTCAAGAAATTTTTTATACCTGTATGGAGTAACCTCGAGAACAGCGATGTGGGCCATATCAGTCTTGGAATCCATGTGATAAATGACTTTGAAGCTGAGGTGGTGGTTGATGAAATATTTTCATCTTTGCTCTGCACAAGAAAGTTGATATAAGAGGCACAAAAATGAGAACACATACTTTGCAGGGAATTTAATTTAACGTGGCCATAGCATAGTATCCTGTAAAACCAACACGGTCATAACTTGTGGACTGTGGTTCATCCTTCCTTTGTGTAAGGACTACAACTGCAAGGTTATCCAAAATCCTGTGTATCCACAGAGTGTTCATGTATAAATCTTTAAGATACAAAAAACCCAGAGAACAAAACAGGAATCACAACTAAAAAAATCAACAAGACGCAACATTTCATCCTAACATGCATTATCATCATCATACGTAATCATGTTTCTCGACTCAAGAATAACATGGGTGGGTGGGGGGGTGGGGGCGGGAGAATTCTACTTACATGTTTGCTCGGTCTCATCATCGATTTTCTCCTTAAAACTCTTTGAAGCTTCGGCAGCAAGCTTCATACGGCATGCAACTTTGCAAGTAAGAACTGGAATACAAGTAAGAAACCAAAATAAAACATGGAACCATTGGTGAAGAACAGCAGCCTTCTAAGCACAAGCAATCGAGCGAAGGATTGGATATAAAACCAAAAATGAAGTAGGTCTCACTGTGTAAATGGACTCCTAATACCGATCACCTCGGAGAGTTCAGCACTGTTCATACTTCATAATTGTTACAATATCTGTGAATATAGTAGTCATAGGGAAGTTGCATCTTTTTAGATAAAAGCTTGTTGACTTCTACTTAAGGGCTATCACCCTGCAAAGAAACAGCAAAACCACTGCACTAATTAGTGATAACTGAACAAAACTTAAGAACAGTAAACAAGATAGACAAAATGACTAGCAGAAACCAAATTGAACAAATAAAAAAGGATCTAAAAAACGGATATACAATAAGCTGATACGATATTTAAATCTGATCTGATCTGATCAATATTATAGAGGTCAATGTCCAGAATAACATTTTAAGCGCGATAAGACTAACAAACCTATCTAATAAACAATGATCCCTTCAATTCCAACAGGTCTTTCCAACTCTAAGATACCATATCGAAGAGATTTGTATGTCTGTGTAAGATTATAAACACGATAAGGGTAATAAACCCTACCCAGTAAACAATGCGCATTTAAAATTCCAACTGTTCTTGCAACAATTATAGCATAATTCAAAAGCACAGAGAAACTTCGAAATTTGCAGCAAAGAAATAAGGGGGGTTAGAGATAAATTACTGAATTTTGCCTTGGCAGGATCATTAGAAGGTATAAACTTAGCAGTATTAACATCCATATTCTCATCCTCTTCTTCATCTTCTTACTTTCGACTTATAATTTTCCGGGTTGATGCTGCGATTCCCATCCCTACCTAAGCTTTGCAGATGAAAGCTTGTTGACTTTTACTTGAAGGCCATCACCCTGCACAGAAACAGCAAAACCACTAGATGAATAAGCGATAACTAAACAATGATTAACCAGAACAGGAAACAAGATAAAAATTGTCTGACAAAGTGACGAGCAAAAACCAAATCGAACAAATGAGAAAAAAGGATTTTTCGTAAATACCACTATATAGATTTATCACTTACGTTTGCCATTTTCCTCCTTGGACCTCTCATCCATTGTAACATCGTCTCAGAAACTAGTAAATCTAGTGGTGAAATCATCAAATTAGGTAATGAAAGCGCGATTACGAAAATCGAAAACGAAAACCCTGAAATTCAAAATCGGAATAAGTAGCTTACCAGACGAGTTCGCAGATTTGAAAACCAAATCAGTAAATGCAATCAATATATTAGATTTAAAAATCGCCCCTTATTCTGATACTAAAAATGAGGGGATCTCTCTCACGAAGATATTAGGTTAGGGATTTGGAGGGGAAATGATAGCGCCAGCCCATGTGATGTGAGATAACTAGTAGTGAGCTTCTGGAATGTGCGTACTAAGGCCCTTCCTATGGGTGTGGCAGACATGAATGTTTGCCATTTAAGCACCCACCGTGGAGGGGGCAAACTGGCCTGGCAGGTCAAGTTTCCACCGAGTGGTCGAGTCTCGACCGCTCGATCCAGTTTGCACCGTTAGGTGTTTACTGCACCGCTACCGAGTTTTATAAGACCGGCCTGTTTAGTTTGCACTACTGAGTATAATTTGATCCAACTGCCATAATTTTCCCGCCTATAAATACCATATTCCTTTAACTCATACTTTCTCTTCTCTACTCTTCACATTTGTTAATCTAAAATAAATTTCATCATCTAACTATTTTATTCACTTGTATTGTACAATCTCTTTAATATGTCTCAATCTAATACTCAATCTAAACAACAAAAGAAGAAGATTAGGGGTCCAAAATTTACCGTAGCCGAAGATGAAAGCATTTGTAGAAACTATGTGTTCTTTATACAAGATAGTATCGATGGTGCCAGTCAACAATCTACCAAGTTGTGGGATAACATATTTGCTAACTTTCGAAACGAAACTATGAACATCAACGAGCGTGATGCAAATGGATTGTCCGGTCGCTTTGTTACAATCAACGCCCAAGTTGCCTTGTATGTCGCTGCTCTAATGCAAGCTATCTTGTTGATGTTGATGTCGAACGAAAGTGCCGAACTGATTGGCACCATAAACATGGGACAAATTTTTCTTATGAAAGTTGTTATCATATTTTGAAAGCGTTTCCTAAATATAATCCAAAAGTGTTAGCAAACATGCAGAATATACCTGCAAGTTCACCATACACTTCTTCACCTTCAAAGCCAGTTTCACAACAACCATCTCAATCATCTCATCCCCCTTCATATAATCCATTTTCTTCACCAGAAACAACAATTCCAACTTGAATATCAATACTGCAATTAAGAGAAAATTATTAGGAAGAAATCATGCAAGAGCAGCGAGAAAAGCTTCCCAAGAAGGAGAAGCAAGTGAATGAGGTAGTAGTACTATGGAAAATTTGATAGAGCATCAGAAGATCGTCGAAAAACAAAGAGTTGTAGACCGCAAGTTCTTGACTAAGGAGATGAAAAAACATCGACTAACTCAAGAAAAAATTGTTTTAGATTATGACAAGAATAAGATTCTAAATGCAAACACCGAGAAAATGAATCCCAGACAATTCATGGCATGGGAGATGGAGATTGACATGTTAACAGAGGAATTGGAAGAAAAAAGAAACAAGAGAAACATGGAAAAACAATTTGGGGTTCAAGCTGAAAATGAGGATGATGAAGACGATGATGAAGTAGTGCCACTTAATTAATTAATGTATCGGCTTTAATTTTAATGAATATGTAGTAGTTTGGTTATGTTGAACGAAATTGTTCTGTTGGTTTTTTAATTACAAATTGTTCTACTTTTTTCATTACATTAAAATTTAAACTAATTTTTTTTTGCAGTACATTAAAACTTAAACTTGACAACATCCATGAAAACATTATTAAGCTTAACATCCCATACGAGTTATTAAAAACTCCTTAAGAATTTGGTAATGCGCTTCGTATTCGAAATCTTTTCGTTTCCATCTTCGCCACTCATCTCGAGTTCGTATTCCCAATTCAGCATTAGTCTCACCTCTAAGACGGTATCGAGTGACAATCCTTTTCATAGCTATAAAATCCACAAGTTCTTTTTTGATATCCATGAATCGGCAAAACAAAGCAGCACGATCCCGGTTATGAGGATTACCTGTCTCTGTGCAGAAGGCATCATGAATTTTACCCAAATAACTCATACTAGGTAAACCGTTCATCCGTCGTTCTTCACCTCTTTTCGGGTAGTGTATTACATAGTTTCTACAAAGAGATAAATCTTCATCTTCAGTGAATCTAGGATCATCCATAATTTAACCAGAAAGTAGAGAAGTTTTTGTACAGAAGTGATGTGTGAGTTTGAAATGGATGAAGTGAAGGATTTATAAGGAATGCTAGCGGTTGAGTCTAGATCGCTAGCGATGAAGTCTAGACCGCTACTTTTAATGACCGTTAAAAAATTTAAACTTAAAAAACAACTACAAAACAAAATTATGGAACAATAAATAAAACATAAACAATTTAAAAAAAAAATGAAACAATAATAAAAAAACAAAAACAAATGAAACAAACACTACTCAATTCGTCCCCCATCTCTTCCAAACTCAGCACACAGATTCGCTCTGGGATCTTGCTTCAACCTGGTATACAAAGTTCTGTTCTTAATATGACTGGTCATTTGCGCATAGTTCCTTGCAGGTAATCCTCTAGTTGGTATAATCTCAGTCCGTAAGTCTTCATCTTGATGGTTAGTCCAATTCTTATTACGACGGGTCTCCTGGACAACCATGTTATGCATAATGATGCAAGTCAGCATAGTCTTATGCATTTCACGAGCACTTAAACCACGATAAGTCCCACAAACGATTGCGAACTTCCGCTTCAAAATTCGAAAAGCCCGTTCCACATCCTTTCTCAGATTCATTTGTTTACTATTGAAATACGAGTATGAACGACCCATTTCACCGGCAGGTGGCTGACGGTAACATTGAACTAAAGTTGACCATTTTGGATAAATTCCATCTGCAAGATAATAACCATGAGTGTAGTGATTCTCGTTGATACTGAAATTTATCTGAGGAGAAATTCCATACTTTAAATCTTCAAACAAAGGCGATTTGTGTAAAACATTTATATCGTTTTGAGATCCCGGGAGACCGAAAAAAAGCATGCCATATCCAACAATCATCAGAAGCAGCAGCCTCAAGGATCACTGTTGGTTTTGCGTAGTGACCCTTATACTGACCGGCCAAATAGGTAGGGCATCCGGTCCATACCCAATGCATGCAGTCAAGACTACCCAGCATTCCAGGAAATCCCCTTTCCTGATTCTGCTTTAATATTTCTATAACATCTGCATCAGTTGGTTTTCGTAAATAGGTAGGACCAAAATGATTAATCACTGTTTCGCAAAACAACGCATGATACTTGTTGCAGTTGTTTTTCCAATGCGAAGGTACTCATCATTAGAATCTGGAGGTCTGCCATATCCTAAAATCCTCAAAGCCGAAGTAACCTTTTGTTCAGGGATATGACCCCTAATATTCAGTGCATCATACTGATAATTAAATTGAGATTCTACCTGACAAAGCTCACCAATAATCTTTAGCACCAAATGTCTGGGCATGTGGAATCGGCCTTGGAAATTTTCATCAGAGAACACACAATCAGGAAAAAAATAATTGTGCATCTGCTTCTCGTGCCATTCATCCCGACCCCAGTACGTTTATCTTCTTGTGAAGACTTCTCTTGGCCCTAGATCTCTAGGTATTTGCCCCGATGAATATAGCTGCATCAAGTTGTTGGTTAGTTCTTTATCTTCATCTGACTCATCATCAATTTGATTCAACGCCTAAACGAATATTCGTTATTGTTCTTCAAATCGATCCATATGAATACGCACTTCTTCATCAGAAGAATCCGTATCCATTGAGTTAGAAAAAAAATTAAACATATGATTAAGGTACAAAAGAGTGAGTAAGATAGAGTTAATGAGAAAATTAGATGTGATTAAATTGAATTGAATTGGGTGAATTATAGGGAAACGTGGGGGGGAGGGAGAGTAGCCGTTATTTCACTATTTGATAACCGACGATTACAAGACCGACCGATGCTAAAGAGACCGCTAGTGGTTGAGACTGGCTCGACCGCTAGCGGTCTTCTTAAGACCGCTCGGTCTTTGCTCAACCAGTCGGTGGAGACTCGATCGCGAATGTTTTCTCCCATAGTGGCTCGGCCAGTTTGCCAGGCCACCTGGCATGGCAAATGGAGGGTTTAGCCTGTTGCTATAGGAACCGGCCTAAGGACCAAAGGTTAAGTAAGGTCAAACGGGTGTTTGTTTTTCTAACTCATCTGACTCATCTGAATCTAATCATGTAACTCATCTGAATCTATTTCGCTTCATCTGACTTAAATGACTCACCTGAATCACCGCTGGGCACTAAAATGCACTTGGAATTACTACTGGCACTTCAAAGAAGTTGTGTGCGTGAAGAAGAAAGGGGCGTTTTTGGTGAAACACTTGGATAGTTGCAATCTACGCTTCCGTAGTTGGAAGTTTGTTGAAAAGAAGGGATTTGAAGGTGATGATTTTACATCAGTGATTCATACTCCTGGACTTCTCTCTTTGCATGCTGCAGATTCAGTTATATGCATGAATGTGACAAATCCTAGGTAACAACTTTATTTCTAGTCAATATTTCAGAAACAGCTTGTACTTTATTTCTACTGGTTATAGAAATATGATTTTGTGTCTGATTTTTCTCACCAAAAGTCTTAGCAATGATTTTGTATACTCCCCCTGTAAGATTTATTGGTTCAGTATTTTTATCTGTTTCACTATTGTTTTTCTACTGCATTGCTCCCACCTTGAGCAGCTCCACATTAGCTCAGACAAGGTCATTAGCTACCACAAAACAGAGCCTAGAGCCCTAGACTCTTACCTAAATGAAGGGATCAAATATGAAGCACTAAGAGTCAGTATGTTGAATCTCAGTGGTGCATATTCAGATGACGAGACACATGCTTACTAGATCCTGGGACTGCAATCAAAAACTACGAATAGCATAATTACAAAAAAAAAGGAAAAGAAAATAGTCTACAGGAAAGAACGAGCGTAATGATATTTCAACAGTAAAGTTCACTTGCATTTGGTTAAGCACAGTGGGTAAAACAAAGTGCAACACACTACATCAATAAAATGCGCACGAGAATGATAACAATCTGAGTTCAGAGTACTTCTCAGATTAGAAAAAAAAAATCATTCTGCAGATCCAATCATTCCAAACCCAAACACTGCACGAACCCGACCAAAGAATTGATACTTCCAGCCTCTTTCTTTATTCTCCACCACAATGGCATCCTCATACCTATGAGACAAAATAAATAAGATGAACCAATACCAACCTCAAAAGTATAATCTACATGAATGACATTCATAAGTTCATACACAGAATTTAAAACCGTTTGTTTTACTTACGATTCTAAAGAATGCAGAAAATGCTCCATATGCATGAATGACATTCATAAGTTCTGCGAGAAACCTCACCTCATCATCAAATATCTAGAATGCTCTGCTTGGTACATGAGCAGCAATGACCTCCATCTGCTGGTGGGATTTTAGCTGTTGTAAACAAACAACAACAAGAAGTAACCCTTTAATCCCGAACATGTTGGGGTAGGCTAGAAACAAAACCCAAATCATAAACCTTAAATGGTAAATAGATTCGAGTTATTAATATATTCATCTGCAGAAAAAAGAAATGCATGTGTAGTAATCTTACCGTTTATTAAGATATCAATCAGTAATAGTGCGGGAATTATCAGCGAAAACAAGCTGAATATACCCCAAGCAAACCAGTATGACAATGATAGTTTGCCATAGGTTTCTCTCGTGGCTGTCAGCTATTCGAAATCTCGAAGGTCCAATACAACAGAGTGGACTGATCTGGCATCAGCGTCTTTAACTCGATTATAAACTTGTTGGCAGCTACATACACCGGACCTTGACTTTCTTCAAGTGCTAGCAGCTTCTTTTCATACTTTTTTAGGTCCGTAAAAGACATGAACGAGATAAACAACGTACCAAAAAACATCGTCACAGTCAACACAATAAGCAACCAGTAATACTCAGGGTTCTGCCTGATCGTTTGTAAGTTAATGAAGCTTCCGATAAGAACGGAAAACATTGCTGTGCTTGCTTGGACGTTCTTTGCAGCCTTCTTGGCTTCCTTTAGTAGCTTCACTCCCTCTAGCTTTATCTTCTCAACCTTCTTCTTGAAGTTCTTTACCCGCAATAGATTCACATTATCTTTTATAGAGTAACAATAAACCTAGTATAAGAAATCAATAATTGATAATAAAAACTAATTAAACAATTGAATGGAGCTTACTAGATTTATCTTCCTGCCGCTCTTGCATTTCCTTTAACATCTGTTCCCTTACGAAGTTCTCCATGTCAGACATATTCTTTCCAATCTTCTCTTTGACATACGCCTTGATCCTCTTTTGGACTTCGGACAGATTAGTGAAAAAGCTTTCAACAAGCCCCATCAAACCCTTGTCCTCATCAGATTTCTAGTTTTTATAAGAGCCGATGCATTAAACACTCTTTCAAGCATATACTAATATTAAATATCCAATAACTATAACTAAAGTACTATAAACATTCGGTTAGAAAAAATGGAAAGACAACTCGAGAGATAGCATGGTCCCAGAGATGGTAACTGCAGGAATAAACGCTGACATACAATTCTCTAATTTCATGCTTGTATAGGGATACAAATTATGCAATGGTAGAAATACAGTTGATACTACTCTCTTCCCTGGGGACTATGAATCCCGATGCTCGGTTAGTTTGGTACTGGGGTTATCATGCAAGTCGGGTTTACTCGTGCACCATATAGCTAAGAACTCACATTTAATGATTACACACCCCAAATGAACTACTGTGGCCCGGGGTTAACAAATTCATGAACTGGGAGTAGATACCCAGAGTAGATACCCGAACTGGTCTTTGCAGAAGTTATATGTTACACTTTTGTACTCTCAATAAGATGGAAACCATGTCGAATTAAATCATGTCTTTACAATGACAACTTCATGCCATATATATCATCAATGTGGAAAAAAATAAGAACTGCAAAAACAATTCAGTGAAAAATAGCTTCTGAACATGTGGAGTTTATATGCATATAAGCTCCACACTAGCCATGGCTTATTCCGGATGGAGAGCTGAAGCTATGAAGTTGGCAAATTCACTTGTTCCTAAGCTATGAATTTGACATGTCTTGTGATTAACGTACACAAAGCTCTCTCTTATTCAAACATCAAGAGATAGATTCTTTTTGTGAGTATACATTATCAGATCAAGCCATGTGACTAAAATGGGGCTTTCTAATTACTCACAGGATAATCCCACTAAGTCTTAGTTTCTTTTCCAAGCTGCTTCAACCAGGCTGACGAAAACTTCAATTGCTTTGTAACATTATCTAAACTAAAATCATAACATAAATAGAACTGAGCATAACAATGTAGAAACATTATGTAAGAATGAAATAAATCACCTTATTGTTGGTCTTGATTTCATTCTCCAACGCCGAAATCCGAGCTTCACAGCTAGCGAGTGTAGAAATTTGATCAAATCTAGGAGAATTCAGAAAATTTAGACTAGAAAATCTGGGGAAAAACATATCTAACAGATTGAATTTAAATAGAACTTCTGAAGAGTTACATACCTTTTAACGTCTACTTGTAGCTTTTCCACTTTTTGTTGAATTTCTTGTAGCACTTTGCTTTTCAATTATTTCCATTAATAGGTCTTCCTTGCTCACTTCAACGTCTACAGGATATCAAGTTCAAGAAATGAAATCTTAATCCCAACTCATTAACCAGATTAGCTTACAGACTAGATATAGAACCAAAAGTGAAATACATCAAGAATTGGGACCACCTGATCTATGTACGAACATCAAGAACATCAAAATCGAATTAAATGGAAACGTACCAAGAACAAGAAAAACCTAATTTGAAAAGAATAAAAATTAATGTACAATTTAATCAAGTTTGATACAGATTAAACTCTAATTGTTACAATAATATACGGATATTGTCTATTTAACATCAAAATTAGCAATATCTAATTCAATCACGAAAGAATTGGGAAAATACATAACCCAGGATTTCGTTTTCTAGAACAAAATCATGCACGAGAATCTCATCACCATAGATATTACGCTCTTATTACGAAAAGAAAGCTAGTTAACCATACAGCGGTGAACATCAAAACCAGAAAGATCGAGTTTAATCGAATGGAACTGTGGAAAACTAAATAAAGATTCCGTTTACTACCACACAAATCACCAAAATCATATCAAAAACATAACATGAGAAACATCAAATCATTCATGAATCTTAATCGTGGAGTTAGAAACATAACTTTTTGGGTCCTTTTTTATTTGCACCCCAGTTAGATCCACGCTTTCCACGGGTTGGTCAAGCGGCCTAGTAATGATGCGCATGGTGGTGCATCATATGGAATTTGGCCTTGCCCAGAAATGCGCAGTGCGTAAGTTGCAGGCTAGGAATAGGTATGCGCCAAATAGTATTTCGTCATGGTCTGTAGGCATGAGGGGTGCACGGATGCAAGAAGGCACACTTGCATCATTGTGAGAATGATGCACAACCAAGATGGTAGTGGCGCGACGAGGGAAATAGCATGCGCTAGGCACATAGCCTTGATGGTTAGGAGTTGGTTACACGTTGGCATTAGTTTTATGCTTTTCTAAAAGGTTAGCAACTGTCTCTGTGCATTTAGGAAACGAGATAAGTCAGTTAGCATTGTTAGCCAACTGCCTTTCATAAAGTAAATCTTTAAATGCTAGTTAGATACTTTGTGGATAGCTTTTATAAGGCTATAAAAGCCTGATCTTTCAAATTTTTAGGTACTGTATAAGAACAGTTTGTATAACCATATGTATGCATTAATAATAAGGCTTCGACTAATACTAAGTTCAGTTGGTGTATTTGTCTTTTTGTTTGACTTACTATTTTACGTTGGAAAACGATTAATAAAATATGATTTTTAAAGTTTTAATAAAAATTATAATTTATTGTTTTCTTTTGTGAATGAAAAAACTTATTAGTCCCACACCGTGGAGTTTCCATTTTTTAGTTGTTTTAAGAGATTATATAAGCTTTTTAGTCCCACATCGAGGAGTTCATCTTTTTAAGTTGTATTATTCCATTATATAAAGAAATTCACTACTTTTGTAAAATCTATGGGAAAGGGGATTCTTTAATTTTTAAGAGAGACCCCCAAAGGAAAATATTTTATTGTGATTTTTATACGTTCGCGATTTTCCTTAAGAGTTTTTTAGGAGTTGTCAAGCTCAAGTTGAGCATCTACTACATATGCTAGTAGTAGGTGTAGTAGGGTGTTTTATCATGGACATATCCATCCTGTGAGGGATATAGCATCACTCTTGAGTGTAGCCAGGCGCTAATGTCTTAAGGGAAACGTGTTGAACACGTGACTCACTCTATTTTTCCAAAGTTTTGGCTTGTTGCTGTTGTGGAGATATGGGAAGCTCGTCTGTGTCGTCAATCGATCACTTCCATTGTAAAGGATCTAAGTATCAATAACTTTTGCTTATTTGATTTTTTCTTTGTTTTTGATTATTGCACCCCAACAATCTTAAGACATTAGAAGTTTGTAATAATCATGGATGTAAATCGTGGAGTGAAAAACAAAACAAGAAAACGAATTTATGGTCAGCTGTAGAGTTTCGAATTTATCTCTTAACCTTGAAGGGATTTCGATAAACCCTTTTGACCTAATGTAGAAGACATCCTGATAGTTACCCACATAAAATTTCGGAATTTTTGGAGTTGTAAAAGTAGTTTTTTGATATTTTACAAAACAGAGAAACGTTTCTAAAAAATTATGACGAGCATAAATTTATTGTTGACTAAATTATTATTTATGGGTAACCATGAGTTTTTTGAAACGGTGATTCAAACGAAGTTTGTAAATTTAGATGTTATTTTCAAAACTCATTTTTTATTTTCCGCTTCGGAATTGTGGTTTGTGAATAAAGGTGTCATCTTCAAGGGACATGGCTAATAGGCGCATGTGGCTGGAAACAAAGCTTCCAAAGATGGCAAAGGTGAAAACATCGAACGCAACTCTAAGTGTAGTCTTTATAAGAAAGGTATGTTTAGTAAACCTGAATCTAGCACTACTTTAATTAAGGGTGATTTTTATGTTTGTAAATTCCTGGCCATAGGGCAGTAAATTATAGACAACGTAAAAACCTTAATACGTAGAAAGTTAATGTTAATTTAGTTGAAACAAACTAGAATGAGTTCAGTGGCATGATGTCGGAAGTTATTTTAATAACCAATGTGAGAGATTGGTGGGCGGACTTTGGAGCCACTAAGCATGTTTGTTGAAATATAGACCTGTTCACCTCCTATTAGAGGATAGGGGATGTCGAGAAACTCTATATAAGTAACTCATCTGCGACAGAGGTTGCATAAAAGGGAAAGGTCGAGCAGAAGCTCATATACGTAATATTATCACAGTGCTTGAATCTTGTTCTGTTGCAGATGGTAAAATATTTAAGATTTTAATTGAATCTAGAAAACTTGTTGTAACTAAGGGAAGTGATTTTTTAGGAAACGTTAATAGACTTGGGGTCTATATAAGCTTAATGGAAAAACTGATGAAGTGAACTAGTTGATTCTTGTGCTTTCTTTTGTGTGATTGAATGTTTTGCATGCTAGACTTGGAAACGTAAACTTATAAGTCAATGCATAAACTGGCTAGCGTTGGCCGCCCTACCCAAATTTAGTTTGGATATTGAACACAAAAGTTAAATATTCGTAGAATCAAAATATGCTATAAAACCTTTTAGCGAAATTGTTCAGAGTAATTCTAAGATTTTAAAATTAATTCGGTTAGACCTATTTGACATGAAATCAACCCAAACAAAGGTGGTTTATAACTTTCATAGATGATTGTACGAGTTACTATCTTGTATACTTGCTTAGGGACCTTAGAATCCTTAAGGGTGTAAACTTGAAATTGAAAGTGAAGTATATGTTACCACTAAAAGGGTTAGGTCTGAACGTGATGATAAGTATGAAATTCATATAGGAATCGCACCTCCTTATTCACCAGAGTTTAATGGTATAGTTGAACGTAAGAGCAGAACCATTAAGGAGATGATATATGTCATCTTGATTAAAGGATTAACTGCCAACTTGTGGGGGAGGTCGTGCTCTAAATTTGTCCTGAGTAGAATATCCTTTAAAGGATCAGATATAACTCCATATGAGTATGGAAAGATAGGCAACCTATTTATGCATACGTCAAAGTGTGGGGGTGTTTGGATAAGGTAGACATTCCTCCTCGTAAGAGAACTAAGATAGGACCCAAAACTGTTGCATATAGTTTTTTGGTTATGAGTTATGATTTTTCTGACATTGGTGTGAATATTTTTATGGAGTCTAGGGATGTTGAGTTCTTTGAACATGTTTATTTTGAAACTTGTCTCTCTTGAGAGATGTGTTGTTAATCCCTTATATGTCTTTTCAACTAGTCAGAATTTACCTTCAAATGAAGATGAAGTAGAGTTGATCCTAGGAGATGTAAAAGGATTATAACCGAGACTTCTTATAGACTTGACTTCAAAACATATGCCTAGCTTAGTCTGAGCTCCAGACTCGTCAAGAAGCCATAACATTTACTAAAACCCCATTCTGGTAAGAAGCTTCATTCAGTGAAATGGACTCAGTCCGTCTGAACCAGACTTGGGAGCTTGCTAGTTTACCTCTAGGGAGTAAGACCACATGATGTAAATGAGTATTAAGGGAAACGTAAGGTAGATGGAACATTGGAAAAATATAAGGCTAGGTTGGTAGCTAAAGGCTATAAACTAAAAAAAATAAAGGTGTAGATTTCCTTGATTCTTATTCACATGTGACGAGTTACTTCCGTTGAGATGCTAATTGCTAATGCTGCCATAAACAACTTAGAGATGCATCATATGGATGTTAAGACGGCTTTTCTAAAACCGTGAATTAGATAAAGAAATTTACATAGACCAACCTGAGGACTTTGTAGTGAAAGGTTGTGAAGACAAAGTTTGTAAGTTGAACAAATATTTGTATGGTTTTCAAATAAGCACGTAAACAGTGACATGGAAAATTTGATCATGTGATAATGAGTAGTGGATTTACGTTAATGAATTTGACAAGTATATTTACAGGTAACTTGTTAAGTACGCCTGTGTGATTGTATGCTTGTATGTTGATGATATGCTTATACTTGATACAAACATAGATGTGATTAATTCCACTAAAAACATGCGCTGAATGAGAACTTTGACTTGAAAGACTTAGGACTTTTTGGTGTAATCTTAGGGATGAGGATTAGAAGATAATCTAACTTAGTCGTTCTGATTATGTTGAATTTTTGTTTAAGAGATTCAATCATTCTGATTGTAAGCTTATTTGTATTCCGTATGATTCTTCTTGTAGACTCAAGAAAATCATGGGTAATTGAGTATCTTAAAATGAATACTCAAGAGTTATAGGATGTCTGATGAATTTAATGAATTGTAAGAGTCCAGACATTGCCTATATTGTGAGTAATTTAAGTAGATATAACTTATAGTCTAGAGAAAGAGCATTGGGATGCACTTAGTAGAGTAATATGGTACCTAAAATACTCTATTACCTTTTGTTTGATTTATGAAAGGTATCTTGCTGTCCTTGAGGGAATTTTTGATGCAAACTGGATAGTTGACTCAGGAGAGTCTAAGTATACAAGTGGATATATTTTCACTCTAGCAGGAAGGTTTTTTTTTGGATGATTTCCAAATTATATTTCTAAACTTATTATGGAATCTGAGAGTATTGCGTTAGATAAAGTACGAGAGGGGGCCGAGTGCCTAAGATGCTTTTTAGAAGACATTCATATCTGGCATAGGCTTGTGACAGCTATATCTATACATTGTGTTAGACAAGCTATAATAGATAAAGTTATAATAGCTAAAGCTAAAATATCCAATCTCAATCGGCGTCATTTCCATTGATTGGATAAAGTCCAAGGAGAATATCGCGCAACCTTGACGAAAAAATGCATCGAGGGGGGTGGGGCTGAAGCTCATAAATTAAACTTTCCATGAAGGATACTCAACCTTGCTTATTGGGCATCCCAAGATCAAGGTTTCGAATGAGACAACTAATTTGTGGTGGGTAAAGGTAAACACTATCAGAGAATTTATTCTCTGTCCCTTCCCTATGGTGTAGACGTGATAGTGTGACTGCATGTGAAGGATGACTTTTAAGAAGTCTTAATGAGTTTTATAGTTTCAATTTAAGATTGAAGTGGAGTGTAGTAGTAACACTCTTTATGGAAACTCACCTATCTGAATGAGGAAGTGGGGACACTTCCTATGAGAATATGAGCTTTAATTCTCTAGAGCATTCTGAGAAACAGGATATGTCCCGGGCCAAATTGGACAAAACGACACGAGCTTGGAAGCAACCTTGGAGATATCATCCATGGTTGTTATCGCGAATTACATCAAACGCTGGCAATGCAAGACATAGTTCACTGTCTCTAGCAAGTAATTCCGGTAATATCTCACTAACCAAAGGTTCAAGACCTCATGGACACCTATGCCTAAAATGGTATTTCCTGCATTTTTTATGTGATTTTCATTTTGATGGTTTTGGTATTACTTAAAATTAGGACCTAAGGGTCACTAAGGGTTCACTAGTTCATGTTTTTTCACTTTGGTGAACGGAACCTTTAGTCTCACTTGTGAGGAACTAAAGATGAAAGCTCTCTATACTATATGATTTTTGCAATCCATAGTATGACCTTGGGGTCAACACACTGTTGTGTGAGGGAGATGACGTTGGAATGGATATTATGACTTCAACATGCACGATCTGTGTGTCTGTTCAGTCAGTCCGGGTCGTGAGATTGGGTTGTTGATTTACCAAGATCTATCTATGTTTTCGTTTTCTATTGAGTTTTCATTCATGTGGGGGATCGTTGGAAAACGATTAGCAAAATATGATTTTTAAAGTCTTAATACAAATTACTACCTCCGTTTCTAGGAAAGTGTTACTTTCACTTTTTCAATTTGGCCTATTTTAAGGCTAAAATGAAAAAGTGAAAGTAACACTTTTTTTCCAGAAACGGAGGGAGTATAATTTATTATTTTTTTTTTGTGAATGAAAAACTTATTAGTCCCACAACGTGGAGTTTCCATTTTTTAGTTGTTTTAAGAGACTATATAAGATTTTTAGTCCCACATCGGAGAGTTCATCTTTTTAAGTTGTATTATTCCATTATATAAAGAAATTCACTACTTTTGTAAAATCTATGGAAAAGGGGATTCTTTAATTTTTAAGAGAGACCCCCATGGGAAAATATTTTATTGTGATTTCTTTAACGTTCGCGATTTTCCTTAAGGGTTTTTTCGGAGTTACCAAGCTCAAGTTGATCATCTACTACATATGCTATTAGTAGGTGTAGTAGGGTGTTTTATCCTGGAGATATACGTCCTGTGAGGACTATAGCATCACTCTTGAGTATAGCCGGACGCTAATGTCTTAAGGGCAACGTGTTGAACACGTGACTCACTCTGTTTTTCCAAAGTTTTGCCTTGTTGTTGTTGTGGAGATAAGGGAAGCTCGTCCTTTTCGTCAATCGATCACTTCCATTGTAAAGGAGCTAAGTGTCAATAAATTTTGCTTATTTGATTTTTTCTTTGTTTTTGATTATTGCACTCAATATTTTATGCATCAAGTGGAATGTGTATATTGTTTTGTAAGATCGAATGATTGTGAGATACAATGGTTATTGCCTCAAATTCAATCAAGACCAAGAAGAATAGGTGGAAATTAAGGTTCTCTACTCATTTCAATTTGGGAAATTAGGGTTTGATTTTATGGGATTTCTAGGTGTTAACTATTTCTTCTTTTGAATTTGGAATTTTCCAAGAATACTTGTTCAGGTTCTTAATTTTTTTTGTTAGTGTTTTGATATTTACAATGATAAATAGTTGTCCTCAGAGACTTATTTGGTTGGTCTTTTTTTTCTAAATTAGTGGGTTTTCAAGAGATTTTTGAAATGTTCAGGTGTTTGAATGACTTGCTTAGGGTATTATAATCTGGTATGGGAAGAATGTGCAATGCTTGAGCTTCTTGTCTCTAAATTGGAAATTGCAGTTGCATGTTCAAAAAAATGATAAGAAAAATAGAAAATAGCGAATCTGATAACGGCGGGTTGACGACGTTTAATAATTAATGTTTATTAATATTTTAGTTATTTAGGTAACATATGTTAGGTCAGCGATTTGACTTGACAGTCGAGTCCAGATACCAACCCTTAATATTTGAAATATTGGATACCAAACCAATGTGTTGGACATTTTCCGGGTACCAAACATTAAATAACCCTTGTTCTTTTGATACTGAGATTTTAGATGAATTAGCGCTGGCTGAGAATATCTATAATTCAAAAGGAGTGCAACTAGACACCATGCGGAAGCAAAAATGAAGGAATAGATAGATTATAGATGGTGCAGTTAATACTAATTTCCTTCACACTCTTATCTTAAAATAAGGCAATCTAGAAATTTTATTAGTGATCTTGAGGATACAAACGGTGATACCATTACAAGATCAAAATAAAATTGCATAGGTTTTGATTAATCACTTTGAGAAATTTGAATATCAAGATACAGATAAAGTTGATTCCCTGTTAGAATCCATTCCTTCGGTTATTACTTCTGAGATCAAGAGATGTTAGATGCCATTCTAAATGAGGAAGAAATTAAAAAAAAAAAATGGACCCTAAAAATTCTCCAGGTGGTTTCAGGAAGTTTTTATAGAGGATGCTGGAATATTATTCATCTGGATGCTGTTAAGGCAGTACAATTACTCAATTGGAGTATGAGGTTTATTCCAAAAGGTCTGAATTCTAGCTTTCTTTTCCTTCTTCCTAAAACAGAGGGTGCTAACGCTCCTAATCAATTTCGACCAATTGGTCTTAGCAATGTGAGTTTTAAAAATTTTACTAAGATTATAACAACAAGAAAGAGTTCTCTTATGTCAAAACTTATGTCTTCACAACAAGTTACCTATATAAAAGGAAGATGTATTGAACAACAAATAATGCTAGCATCTGAGTTTGTTAATGAAATGAAAAAGAAAAGAAGGTGTGTAAATGTGGGTCTCAAATTAGATATATCTCAGGCGTACGATTCAGTTAGTTGGAAATTTTTATTTCAAATCCTTGGTAAATATGGCTTTTCTAGTTCCTGGTGTGAATGCCTTCATATAATTCTTAAATTTGGTAAGATATCAGTGATGCTCAATGGTGCACCTCAAGGATTTTTCTCTGTTGGAAGGGGTCTAAGACAAGGGAATACCGTATCTCTAATCTTATTTGTTCTCATGAAAGATGTACTCAACAAAAGATTGTCTAAGCTAGTTCGGAATGGTTTAATTCTTCCATGATTATAATAAGAAAATATATTCATCCAACCTATTTTTTCTTTGAAGATTATGTTTTTTATTTTCTGCAATGGTGCCATGCAAAGCATAGAGTGTCTTGAGACTTTTAGATGATTATCAAATAGCAGATGCTGGTGTATAAATAAATTTAACTCTAAATTTTATTGCCAATTAAGAGTCGTGGAACTTGATAATTGCTATTTTTCTATATAATTAACAGAGAAGAAGAAAAAAATGGAGCTGGGATATATTCCGTTAATATATTAGCAAAGGGATATATTTTATATAATTATATTCCATTAATAAATGGTGCAGGGATATATTCCTGGAACCTCCTACTATCTCATGTCACAAACAACCAAAACCGTACTCAAAGCATCCCCACCTCACAGCCCCATCAGACAACAGTCTCCCTACTCCTAAAAAAAAGCTCTTATCCAAGGCACTACAACGTTTTGCTTCCTTTTTTTGGTCCTTATGGATAACTAGGAACGATACAATATATCGCCAGCGATTTCCAAATCCGACGAATATAATGCAGATGGCGATAAAACTCCAGCAAGAATATACGTGGGCTCAAAACCACCTACCGTCAGTACAACCTGGGATGCAACCTTATCCAAACCCCGCGCAAACAACACTAGCAACAATAAACATGTTCTTGGGATGGCTCAAACCTCACTTAGAATGGGTCAAAATCAACACGGACGGAGCATCAAGGGGACATATAGAAATAGCAAGAGCATCAAAGTATTTATTAGATCGGGAAAAGGTAAAGTTTCAGAAAACTCGAAAAATCATTTTGCAGAACTTAACGTTCCCAATCCCAAACACATAAACATTGATTTCCTTGAACAACAAGATGATGTATTTGTGTCGTGCTCAGCTTGAGGGAGAATATGAAGTGTAATTGAAGTATCAGATAGAGACAATTTTGACTAAATGTCGGTTCATCTGGAAAGAGAGATGTAACTAGGTCTTTGGAAAAAACAAAAAATTAGTAAATTATCTCATGAAATCCAAAGACATTTAAACTTCTGGCATTAAAAAAAGCAGGTGAACATACAGACTCAAAATAGTTATGGAAAAAGGCTACAAGAACCATGGGAATTTGGATTATCTTCTTAGTTAAAAATTAATGTGGATGCATCGTGGACTTCTAAAACTAACCCTGCAGGTATATCGATGATACCTGGGACTTCGAACAAGGAAGAGACGGATTTATCTCAGCCTCATCTCCAAAAAAAGCAGAAGCATTAGGAATACTACAAGCAACTCAATGGGAAAAAAAGCATAATCTCACCAAATTTAGCATTGAGGGTGACTGTAGGAATCTTTTAGGCTACCTGAATGGAATTCCTGCCCCAATCACTTGTCAGAACCAAGTCATAATGAAGGAAGTAAAATTTGAAAGTAGTTGTTGTCAGACTTTATAGGTTTTCTTTTCAATATTTAGATCAGTAAACAATGTAGCAGATATCCTAGCTAAAGGAGCAAAACATTTTCCTCATTTCCTAAACTAGGAGAATTCCCCACCTTTATGTTTTATTAAGGCCTTACAAGTAGATAAATCAATTGCTAGGAACTTTTTCCAGGCAATGGATGACTCTACTTCTTTTGTACCACGGGTTATTAACACCCAAAGTTAGTTTCTCTTTAATGAAAATCAATTTGCAAAATAAACAAAATAAAAAAGGTTGTGAAGTACAATTGCTGACTCACCAAGTAAGTTTTGTGGTTGGCTTTGGATTTATGGATGCAATTGTTAAATCACTTGTTCCAAGTTTTGGAGTTGGAAATGCCTTTATGTTGTGATTTAGACGAATGCCTAGGTTGTTATTGAAGTGGTAGACACCGCGTCAGGCTGGTATCACAGAGCAACGATTACTTTCCTTTTTGACAATGGAAGAACAACGAGTTAATGTACCTCAGTTCCGTCTAACACCTTGTTTGTTTGCAGCTGACTCGGCGTCTGGGTCTGAGTCAATCTTTGACTCGCGCCGAGTCAGTAGTCAGATCGTTTATTTTCTATTTTGAGTCAGATCTGACTCAACCTCTGACTCAGACATAAAACATAACCTCTGACTCGGACCCGTTTGAGTCAGATAATAAAATATCCCTGATTCATGGGACCGAACCACTGACTTACCAATTTTTGAGTCAGCCGAGTCAGATCTGACTCAAAACAAAAATATTGAGTCAGATCCAGATGAGCCGGGTGATTTCAGTCAAATCAAGACGATTCGAATCCAGACAACTTAGATGAGTCAAGTCAAGAGTAAAAAAACATAGTTTAAGAGTGTGTTTGTTTTTTGCTGACTCGGCATCTGAATCTAACTCGGATGTCAGACCGTTTGTTTTTTTTATTTTGAGTCATACCTGACTCACAATCTGACTCAAACCTAACCCCTAACTCGGACCATTTAAATCAGGGCCCTGACTCATGGGACCAAGCCACTGACTCACATATTTTTGAGTCGGATATAACTAGAAAAACAAACATATTGAGTCGGATCCAGAATCAGTTAATATCAGTTAGATCCAGACGACTCAGATGAGTCAGGAAAATGCAAACAAGGTGTAAACGTTGTGAGCTGGCTCAGTTGAACCATTTTTTTTCTTCACCAGTGAGAGGCCGGACCATTTGCTAAGGGGATTGTTTGTCGAGTTAAACCAAAACTTTACTGATTGTGCGCGTAACATGCTTACACCTCGGACTCACATTAACCTCGAACTGTGGTTGTTGTATTATTTTTTTTATTATTATTTATCTTCTTTATTGAAGAAAACTAAAATGGAAAATGAAGTTACAAAACAAAAACACACCGCTAAAAAAAACTAAGTAATCACCATTCTCTTTACTTCATTTATGATTGCGTCCTCATTTACTTCATTACTTCAGAAATGATATCTAGGATTCACGCTTTGAGTTTAAAAAACCAGTTTAGTCCCCTTCATATAAAGAGCTCTTTAGCCAACAATATACTGAGAAATGAAGAAGTCAAACAAAAAGAACAAAGGATGACAACTGCACTCCTCGTAATTGGTGTTTCTGTCCGGCTTCTTTTCTGTATATCAACTCTGACACTATACCTACCGGAACAGCAGCCGGGGGACCGATTTTTTTGGTACCTTTCCCTCCAACTTTAGCCTTCTATAGGCTTCCCTGATGTGGCAAGGCCTGATGGGTCCAGTCTCACCTCTTTCTGTCATAACCATCCTACCTGTCCATCAGTAATCCAATATAAGTTGACTCCAACAAACAAACAAAAGCATGTGGGAGACATACAAGTATAGGTATGTTCACGCCACCAACACTATTCAGCAGTGTATCTTTATACATTATTATAAGCTATGACAAAGCTAAGGATGCATCGAGCCATAGCAACCTAGCAAGAGAGAACATTCAGGGCAGGCAGAAACCTGAATGCTACCCACTCCACTTCTATCCATACAACCTATTGCATAAAGTCATCAACTGAGTTGCAGAGTTCGGTTAGGATGCAAAGCTCTTTATCTTATTACCTAAAGGAGAGAGGTCATCTAGATAGAAATGAATTTACAGACAATGTTTAGATTCATAGACAGTAGAAACATTGCAACGCTAGCATTTAACAAAAGAAACAGTTTACTTGCCTGTTTCAACTAGCTCTCCAACAAACATCTTAGCTATCCCCGATACAACAATTGTCATTGGTACTGATATCTTTGGAGTTCCGATGATGCTTGCTAAGAGCTGAACAAAACATAGAAATCGATAATTGTTCAAACATCAAAGGCATAATGAAGTCCAAAATCAAATGGAATAATGCATAAAAATAACATATGCACACCTTTTTCATGTTAGCTTTCTGAAACCCTGACCTTCTGAAGGACTCATATCTACTCATCTGTTCATCTGTCAACTGCGACAAAATTTCCCTGGAGAGAAGAATTTCATTAATATCAGAAATTGAAATTGAATATAGACGCATCATGCCATAACATCTACTGGTCAACTCTTTACAGGTTCTCCATTCTTTTCTGCAGGAGATGCTAATTTAGGCACACAACTGTCAACACTTGTAGCTCAATAGTTCACATACATAAAGCCTATGTTGTAAAAAGCGCCATGGGCGCCCAGGAGACGCCTAGAAAAAAAGGCGCCAATCATGTGCATTTCGGTTGTTTTTAAATTTTTCCTCGGCAGGCCTTGCACACAGCAGCTCAATAGTTCACATACATACAGCATGTGTTTGATAGGTTACTCCACAGCACAATAATCATATGGTATATGCTCATAAGTTATAAAAACAAATTTCCTAATATGCATTAAAGTTATTTGGTTGCAGTGTGAATGTCAAAATTCATCAAGAAAATACTTCACAAAAATTGTCACTAAGCTGTATCTCAGATTACACACCAATATTCAAAGAATTGCCCTAGATTTAACAATGTTGTAACTTTGAGAGCCCATAGCTCCATATGCTTTAACAAAAGAAGAGCAAAGTAAATTCACTCGTATCTCTAGTGCAAAGAGAATCTAAACTCAATCCAACTCTCTAAATATCGAAATCTCTATGTATCGATGTAAAGATCTTAAGCATTATAAGGCAATAAACCTACTAGTATACAATACATAATTCAATTCCAATGGGTCTTTCCAACTATCCAATATCATATCGAGGTGATTCTGTGTAAACCTTAGCCACTAAACAATTCATAATTCAATTTTGAATTGGTATCTTCAGAATTCACTGATTCAGATTACTTAGCATAATCTAAAATCACATATCATCAAAATCAAGGGGGTGTTAGGGTTAAGTAATTACTGCATTTTGGCCATCTTAGCAGGAACACCAGTAGGTGTGAACTTGACAAGATCCACATCCATATTCTCATCCTCTTCTTCATCTTCATCTTCTTTATTACTAGTCTTTACAATTTTCCTCTTCTTATTACTCTGATTTCCGGTTGATGATGCTACTACATTAACATTACCAGTTCTTCTCAATTCATCACCACCATCACCATCAGCAATTACTACTTCTTTCCCAGGTCGCCGATTTGTTGTTGTTGTTGGGGTTTCCTCATCAAATTCATTGTCTCTAATTGGAGATTCTTTTGATTTCTCTTTATCTTCATCTTCTTCATTGCCTTCTTCTTCTTCTTCGTCATAGTCTTCGTCTAGTTCTAGTTTTACAGGTTCACTATTAGTATTATTGTTAATTTCTTCTTCTTCTTCATTGTTTTCGTCTTCATCTTCTTCAAAAGCAACCTCAAATGGGTCTTTGGATGATTGTTTCATCTTCAATTATAAACCCTAATTTACAGTTTCAAACAAAACCGCCCAATTCCAAGATTTTCTAGCTTCTTCTGTTCTAAAAGAGTTTTTCACGTTTTTTTAAGGTTCCGGCTAAGCGACACAAAACGGCATCGAATGAAACCGAAAAGCATTAGATGTCTCGGCCAATTACGTATCCGAATAGAAAACAACACAACGACCAGTGTTCGGATAATGAATCTGATTCAAACTCTAAATCTTGTTCAGAGTCTGATTCAAAATCTAAATCTGACTAATTTAACATGTTATTTGTCTTTTTGGGACTTGGACTCCAAATCTAATTCATGACTCAGAATCAAACGAGTCAGATTAGCTAGAAGAAGAAAAAAATGGTGCTAGCCGATTTATCTTGTTCAGCACCGAAATTTCTCTCCCAGTTTTGCTTCTTTGTTGTAAAATGCAGAACTCTAAAGTCTCGCAGCCTTGGCTTATTTAAGTTTAGGTGAGCACAAATCATAACCAGAGTTCATAAAAGAAAATTAGAAGAAGAAGAAAAAAAAAGTAAAAATATAAGTGAATCAAGTGTTACAAGCAAAGCCAAATTACTACTACACTACAATCTGCAAAATGATGAAGTTGGGGGAGAACATAAAACATGACAACTTTTCTGAACTTCAATCCAATTTTCTTCTTGATTTTGTTTACATCTATATTTCTCTCGCTCTCTCTCATCAAAATCGAACTTTCAGATTTCTTTTCACGTCTTCAGTCAATCTTAACAGACGAGTAGATCTTCCTGACGAACCAGAAACATGCGTAGAACCCTATTGTTCCGGTCAAGACGAAGAATGCATAGGAAACGATCAACATGTACCCAAAATATAAGAAGGCCGACACCAATTTGGTTATTTCCAGCTTGGTAAAGAAGTAGAAGACTGAGTAGAGGAAGAGGTAAACTGCGGATGAACCAGATGTCAAATAAGCCCTCCACCACCAATAGTAGTCTTCACTGCAGAGCTGGAAGTAACAGAGCACGATGGTGATCTCCGCACAAGTGATGAGAAGGATAACAAAGACGATGAACAGGAAACCAAAGATGTAGTAGAACTGGTTGAGCCATATTGATGTCAAGATGAAGAAAAGTTCAATGAAGACTGCACCAAATGGAAGTATTCCTCCAATAAGAACTGAAAAAACTGGCTTCATGTACCAGGCCTGCTCAGGTATTTGTCTTGGAATCTTGTTTGTCTTGACAGGGTCCTCGATTGCTGGCTTTTTGAATCCCAAGTAACTACCAACAAAAACTAATGGAACAGATATGCCAAACCATAAGAAAACCAGGGCAAACATGGTACCGAATGGAACTGCGCCTGACGATTGCTCTCCCCAGATAAGTGCATTCAGAACAAAGAAGATGGAGAAAAGTATCGCAGGGAACATGAATGCTGTTTTCAAAGTGTTCTTTTTCCATTCTGTGCCTTTGAACATTTTATATAAACGGGCTGAACAGAAACCTCCAAAGATACCCATGAAGACCCATAGGAGAACCATGGCAGTCATCAAGCCTCCTCGGTTGGATGGGGAAAGAAATCCTAGTAGCGCAAATATCATCGTCACAAGTGTCATTCCAAAAATCTGAACCCCGGTTCCAACGTACACACAGAGTAGGCCAGAATTAATAGGTGCCCTGAAAACATCACCATGCACAAGCTTCCATCCAGTTTCTTCCTGGGCCTCATCTTGGGTCTCCAACTGATTGTAGTTGGCAATATCTCTGTATAGAGTCCTCATCATAATCATAGCAACCATACCAGAAAGGAAGAGCACAATCATCAGTGAGTTGATAATGGAGAACCAGTGGATCTGATCATCATTCATGAGGAGGTATGTATCCCAACGTGAAGCCCATTTGATATCACTAGCCTACAAAAACAAAACCCAAGTTAAAAGTGGAAAATATTACAAATTTGAACGCGAAGGTGTGAAAAGATAAGTACCTGAAAAGAGACGTCATATGTGAATACGACCTCCTTATCTTTATCAACCTCCTGTGGCACTGTACTACCTTGAAGCATGACTTTGGTGGTTGGATTGCATGTAACTAATTGAGGGTTCTTCTCGTCCCAAACCTTGTATTCATGACTGATACTGTTTTGGGAATATCCAGTAAGAAAACAATAAGCAGAAAGCAGAATTTAAACATCAAATAAAACTATAATGCTGCTACATCTCCAACAATGATGTTAAAAAGTGACAAAAAGGACATGCAGTAGAATTATCAAGGGTGTCCAAAATGTAGATATTAGTATTCTTCTTTTTCCGGAAATGCTAAAATTGTATCTGCGCAACTTAACTAAGACTCCTAAATACAATTAAAATCATCAACATAAAGTTTCCCCTGCCAACAAATACATAGAAAAGAGCCTCAACATACAAGACAGCAGTCGTTAGCACAGAACGGGACACTACAAATATCAGCAATAGTCCAATACCTGCCACTTTGTTGTATGCAGGTATTGATAGAAAAGAAAATTGCTAAAACAGAGGGAAAATATACTCTTCAGAACGGAATTCTTTTGATGGAAGAAACGAAATATAACAGAAAAGCCAAACCAACAACCCATGGAAGAGGATTGCAAGCATTAATATCTGCTTCAATTATCTTTGGGAATAAACAGTGCGGTGACTATGTAATATTGGTTAGTAAGAACCTACACAGACACCAATCTTTTAACTGTCTTTCCTCTTCTCATTTTAGAACGAGATTCGAGTGAAGAATACTGTAGCATACACCAAAAATGTTGTTCTCAACACTAATCTAGCTATAGGCTGATAAAGTTATATAATCCCAAAATCCCTAAGTGTAAACTGAAAACACAGAAAATTAGTCCTAACATGACAATTCCCGTAATACAAACCCCACTGCAAAATCTAAAATATAAACACGTAGTATTTGATATCTGCTGATCTAATATGTTCCTCCTCCATTAACTTTTTTCCTTCTTTACTTTACCAAAGCCTTTTATTTTCTTCGTCTTATTTGAAACTCGATACTGTCTCAAAGCCTGAACTATGGTCGTTTTTGTATCCTAAGTTTAAGACATGAAATATACAGATGAACAAACTAACGGATTGATGCCAGGGATGAAAAAGGTAGGGCATCATCATGTGCTGACTCTCAACAAAAAGGAAAACAAAAGATCAAACACTGCAAGGAGACAACAAATCTATTGTACCTGTTTGGAGTAACCTCGAAACCAACAATGCGAGCCATATCAGTCTCAGGGTCCATGTGATACATGACTTTGAAGCTAAGGTGGTTATTGATGAAATATTTCTCATCTTTGCTCTGCACAAGAAAGTTGATATAAGAACCACCAAATTAATAGCACCCACATACTTAGCTCAGAAACTAATCTATCTATTACTTACCCCAGCGTAGTTTCCTTTAAAACCAACCCGGAAACCATGTTCATAACTGGTGGCCTGTGTTCCATCCCTTCTTTGTCTAAGGACTGCAACTGGAAGGTTATCCAAAATCCTGCATATCCATAGAGTGGTCATGTTTCAATCTTTAAGATAAAAATAACCCAGAGAACAAAAAGGGAATCACAACTACTAAACTCAGCAAGACAGAGGTCTAGCAAGACACAACGTTTCATACTAATATGAATTATCTTCATATATTATCATGTTTCTTGTCGTACGAGTAACAAAGGGGAAAAATCCTACTTACATGTTTACTCGGTACTCATCATCGATTTTCTCTTTAAAATTCTTTGCAGCTTCGGCATCAAGCTTCATACGGCATGCAACTTTGCAAGTAAGTTCTTCCCTCATGTTAAACTGGAATACAAGTAAAATAATTCAGTTTCAAAAACCAAAATAAAACATGGAACCATTGACGAAGACACCAAACCTCTAAGCATAAGCATTTTAGAGCAGGATAAGATATAAAAACGAAAAATGATACAGGAAGTGGAGGCTCACTGTGTAAATGGAGTTCTCAATCCGATCACCTCGAAGAACTTCTCCTAAATTCTCAGCACTGTTCATAATTTTTGTTGGCTTACAGTATTTGAGAAAATAGTAGTCATAGGGAAGTTGGGTCTTTGTAGATGAAAGCTTGTTTACTTTTACTTGAAGTGCATCGCCCTGTACAAAAAAAAAGCAACACCATTAGATGAACACGCGATAACTAAACAAAAGTTAACCAGAACAGGAAACAAAATAAACTGTCTGACAAAGTAAGTTCTAAAGAAGATGTAACAATTTATTTAACAAGCTGATTCTTACATCTACCGAACCTAGCACAATGGAAATATTTTACATGTCCATACAAGGATACATTCGGACTAGCTGCGCATGTGTACCATAAAGTTCGTTTTCATCATTTTTTAACGCCCAACATGGAAGATAAGAATGCTTCACAGAACTTCAGCAAGCTCCAATATCGTTTTGCATTTCTAATGAAACATACATTTTTCATTAGATCTCTAAAAGGTAATAAGGTAGCATTTGCCAAGGATCTCAATTCATTTTCTATACTCACAGAGATCAGAACTGACCTAAACTATCAAAACACCCCAACATACCAAAATCACAACCAAAAGTGATCCTCGACTGAAACCACCACCGACAGACCAATATCCAAGCTCAGTGGCAGCATAGTAAATATACAAAAATCAAAACATTTCTACCCAGACTATCAATTCAACAATGCAGATCTCTGCAACCACATTCCTCAATCAAATTAACACAGAAAATGAAACAATCCCCCTTCACCAATCCTCAAATTAACACGAACCCTAAAAAGAGATCACACACTGCCGACAAAATTCACAACACCCACTATCCAAATTCTCAAAACCCAGATCCATAAACAACAAATTAACTCAATCAGATCCAACCCCGGATCTTATTATCCCAAAACCCTAGATCCCAAATCCATACAGACCACAAAAAAACCCAAAAATAACCGAAATCAATCACCCACATACAATCGAACCCTAATCAACGAGTCATACAAAGATCTAACCAAATTAAACATTTCATTATCAAATTTCTGCGGAGGGGGAAGAAAGGGGGTAACGTACCCTTGTAAAGTCACGAGGAGCAACACCAGGTAGGTAAAAAGAATGAGCAGAACTGATGATGAGAAGGAATGATAGTAGGGTTGCGATCCAACTGGAGCAGCTACCCATCTTAGATGGTCGTAGCCAAGATACTGAGATGAAGATGATGAAGAAGAAGAAGAACCAGAGAGAAACAGAGAAAAGAAAGGAGATTTATTACTGAAGAAGATTTTATACTTCTCTCAACAACAAATAAGAGTATGGAATAGAGATACAGACAGTTCACCGGTTAGTGCAAGATTTGGGTGACAAGTGTAGGGTTAAGATTGTATGTTTAAGGGAGTTTTTCGGATGATCTTGATCGTTGAAAAATAGTTTCACATTTAACACGCAAAGGCATATGTAATCATGCAAATGGGCAAGTGAGAATATTAATATACATGATTTGTTTACGTTAAAGAGGATGAGGGTTTTTTCATTTTGGTAATTGTTTATCTAAGTCAATAACTTAATTGTGAAGGCCTGAAGGGTTTCATTGATTGGGTTTTTTTAGTTTTTACTGTTTAGAAGACTAGTTTTTTACCCGTGCGATGCACGTGTTGTATTTTCTCGTTTATGAAATTTTGTATCCTTGTTTTAAAATTATTAATTTGATTAAAAATTGAAAAATGTGATTAAAAAATTAAAATAGAATAAAGATTATAAAATATACAATAAACTAAAATAAATTCATGCAATAGAAGAAAAACACAATGCGACTTCTTACGAGTCTATATACAATTATTCCAGCTCCATAAATTAGCCAAAATTCTCCAAAGTTCGATCTTCTTAAAGTTTCTTGATCTCATGCTTTTGCTTTTCAGAAATTCTCAAAACAACCTTGACCTTTTAGTATAAATTCTTACATATGGTCTATCATGTGATTTCTTTTTTTATGTATTATAAACTCCTAGCGCTAATGATATCTAGCTAGCAGTTCCTCGGTTGTCCAGTTGCGGTAGTTTGATAGTTATTTATGCAGTTGTGCTATCTTCAAAATAAATAAACAACCGGTTTGATGTCTTATCACATGTTTGATGTCGTGCATTTTAATTTTCACTCAGAAAATATATAACCAAGAAGTGGGAATAATTACACATATTGTCAACCAAGTGATCATAACATTTTGTTACCGATATAAAAAAAATATCTTACCGGATATATAAATTTCAAGGAAAAACTTGGTTCAATTTTTTATTGCGATTTTATTTCATTTTTGTCATTCACAATAGTAACTGAATACTTTTAAATATTTAGCTTGGCTGCAAAATGAATTACTAAATCTTGAAATCCCCAAAGATCCAAAAAACTGAAAAGTAATTTTTCATGCCAAACAATATATAGTAACCCCCGCCAAAAGAAAAAAAACAATCGTTCATACATTAAAACTATCAACCAGGAGATACACAAAATTTCTTTATTACCCGATCCCGACCCAAAAAAAAAATATCAGAAATTACAAATGAAAGATATCTAGATATACACGAACTACTATAACACTAACTTAAAGTTATAATCAGTGTTCACATCCACACTCCGTATCTTACACTAATTTATAAACCAGAATAGAGAAGTCTTAACTAATTTATAAACCAGAATAGAGAAGTGATATCACCAAGCCATATACGTGTCAAGCAACTTCAGTGCACTGTCTTTACTCAAAAAAGCATCCGTACTAATCAAAAAACTATGTAGCTTCCCACAAGATATTCCTACGCCAAAGAAGTTTGTATATCAAAATCCATCAGCGCATCACCATTTTAATAATCTTCCTCGAGTGGTTATCTTCCAGCTGTCTTTCATGTGGATGAAAAAAATATGAACACTCCCTATTAAAATCCCCAAGAAATTAACAAATATCCACTAAAAATATAATTGTTCCAAGTTTATGTTAAAAGAAATAACTACATGAGATTTTGAGAACCTATTGTCAGCTCAATCAAAAGTGAAACAAACAAAATGTTTCCCTTGGTGCACACAAAGAATCTCATATCAAATGTGACAAATAACATGATTATGCTCAGATTACTACAATTAACTTAATAACCATAATGATTAATACCCATAACATTTGTTTTTCACACACGGAAAAACATTGTTTCAAATGCCACAAATGATATTTGACTGATCTCAACCATAGCAGAAAAACTCAACTAATCATGCTCAGCTTACCCTTGACTGTGTTAAAAACCACAATGCACTGATCTATACTTAACTCATAATACTGAAGACGAAAAGAAGAACGAAAACAAGTTTTCCTTGGAAACTGTCAGGGAACATGAGTTTTCAACATGGTTCTGGAAAATGATAAGTTCCAGTCCCTGAGTAAGAAAAATATAAATAGTTGTTTTCAGTTGTTACAGTAATTAGTCTGCGACTTAGTGGTGTGAAGCGAGGTGTTAGTATCTAAATGACGCAATGCCAACACAACAGTGACCTGTCTATAATGAGGCTGCAATGTGGTGGAAAGTCTATCCATAGATAGTTTTAATTTGGAATTGTTGATGTTAATTAACATTTCATACTTCCAGTTTTGGTTGGATTTAAAAAGTTGCAAAAGAAACAAACTTGAAAATAGTACCATTAAGTTAACTTCATTGAAATACAAATAATAAACAGGTAAAGCAATTCTCAAACTTGATTGAAAAGAAATCGACTCCAAAGACCATTGGTTTTGATTGGCATTAAGATAACAGAGTTCACACGTAAAATATTTTGGGCGTTACCTTCTGAGATATCATTTAGTTAAAAAAAAACCATAAATTCCACCCAAGCAAAATTCAAAGGCTTTCATTTGTTAATAGAAAAAACGGTTCTTGTATCTGCATAAAAGTATTTACTAATGTACCCAAACATTAAACTAAATCTAATCAGATATCACATATCCACTGGTTTAAAATTGGAACTTTCATCAAGTTGCAGATGAGTTATTATCGCACTAACACACTGTTCTGGATGAAACACTCCTTTTACACCATACACTCCCCAAGGTAGCATTACAAACCTTGTCGTCGAACTGTCCCGAATTTTTGATTTGGTGTGACTTGGCTTCGCCTCGTCTCGTCCAGATGCATGCTTAGAATTTTTTATTTGGTGTGGTTAAGTTCTGAAATGTGTAAAGTAAACTCGTCAAAAAAACACCTTGATTTTGTCAATCTTGCCAGCAACAACCTATTTTGTTCCTAATTCATCTATTTGTGTTCTTGTATCCATGTTTTCCAGACTCTCTATAATCTATCACTTAAAGTGCCCATAAATTGGGCAGAGACGTCACCGGAAAACATCTCAATTGGCCGGAAAGAAAAAAAGTCGTTGTTCATTGGTCCATATCAAGTTAAGGTCCGGTAATGTCAATTGTCAAGTGGTAAAAGTCAATTAGTCAAGTCTTGTTATCATTGAATCAAATCTGAGTCAGACCGATCCGACTCAGACAGATAAGACGAGTCAGAACAATCAGTTAGTTAACTGGGATAATTGTCAACAGTGAGTTTATTAGGCCAATATTCCTGTTGCGCCATCCCGGGGCAACACCAGACATGCCAGACACCAATGCTTAAGACATGGCTTCAATTATATAGAATGATGCATCCTAGCATCATTTTCTTCACTACCAGTTCAACATTAATCTATCTATCACTTGAGTTATACGAAAATAAAAGGAAATCTGGCCACTACTAATCTATTTATGTGGCCTTAGGGGTTAATCTATTTATTTGCTGTCAATCCTTTTCGCGGTATCTCGATCTTTACCTTCTCGATTTAGTTGCTTATTGTATCTTTCTTTGTATTAAGTTTTTGAGTTTCTTGTCATTTAATGTACTTGTTCTTGAAAGCCACCACATAACTAATTTTTGATATTAGTTAGATATATATAAAAAAGAAAAATTGGTTTCACCTAAAATAAATAATAGTTCGATAAGCTCATGATCCTCAAAACTATTAAAACATTCAATAAACTAAAAGGATACCAATGCTACAAAAAAAATATAACTAAAATCTTATAGTCTTGTAGTGCAACAGTTTCAAACCCCATGGTACTTATCCCAGCTCCATAAATTCGTAAAAAATATTTAGTTCATTTCCCAAATTTTGGTACTCCCTAAATTCGTGGAGCTTATTTATTTGTTTTAATTCGAAATTTCACCGAAATAACACATAATTTCAAAAAAGAAATCTTGTTTAGCAACCGCTTGATTTTTTTTGTAAATAAATATCATGTTATATGATGTTGTTGTTATTTTACGAAGGTATAATGATACCTAAAGTAATTTCACATACAATTAATGAAAGTCAGAGTGAGTCAGAATTTAAATACTATAAACCTAGACCGGGATTTGATTAATGGGTTTTATTTGAAAATGACCGATTGAATGTTTGAATCTTATCATGCTGTGTAACTGGAATTGCTAATAATTTCCGATCCAAAATAATAAAGAAAAATACTTCGCGTCAACGGAATATTATTATGGAAAAATAATTGGATTGGTGAGCAATCTCTTCAATATACTTTTCCTTCTCTTTATAAGTTGTCTAAAAAAATAATGTAACCATTAGAGAACTGATTACTTCAGAAGGTTTTTGGAATTTGGACTTCAAAAGACACTTAAATGAAGCTGAGGTAGGTGAGACTGCTCAACTTTAACAGATTTTTGGTGATTAGTGGAAATGGAATGATGACAAAGATTTCTTGGTGGCTAATTGTTATACTTCTCTGGACATTGATGGGTATCTTTCTTTCCCACATAAGCATGTCTAGAATCCCAAAGTCCTTCTAAAAGTCTCTTTTTTAGTTTGGACTCTTCGTCACGAAATGGATTCATGACAAAGGTTTCTTGGTGGCTAATTGCTATACTTCTCTGGACATTGATGGGTACCTTTCTTTCCCGCATAAGCATGTCTGGAATCCTAAAGTCCTTCTAAAAGTCTCTTTTTTAGTTTGGACTCTTTGTCACAAAAGCATTTAAACTTTCTATTCAGGGCTGGGAAGGTGGATAATCCGAACTGTTAGTTCTGTTCGTTTTCTGTTGAATCAAATGATCATCTGTTCAATCATTGCAAGGAAGTCGCTAAATTTTGGAACCATTTTAAATAGTTTTGGTATTAGTTGGAACTTTGCGGAAGGTTTGAAAGCTACTATTTGGGAATGGAGAAATAAGAAAGGAAGGAAAATGCGTAGGAAACTTTGGGGTTTATTACCTTTTGCCGTCTGGTGGACAATTTGGAGCGAAAGGAACAATCGTCAAGTGTACGTTTTTCAATTGGTCTTTGCACACTAAATTATTTGAGGGTCATTCACTGTCAATTCTCATTTATAATTCGGATGTCGTAATTGGTATGAGCTAGCCTTGTTAGCTAAGCTTACTGCCACGTGAGTTTCATTTTTTAATCTAATTTTCCATTTTTGTCAAAAAGAAAAAAGAAATGAAAGAAAAGATATTTCAAAACCGGTTAAGAACCGAACTGGGCCATGCAATTTACCGGTTGGACTGGCCGATTTAACTGAGTTGTGTCTAGAAACACTGTGTCTAACTGTTACCGTCTTAGTCATTTGACACTAATCATGAGTAAGTGTACACTTCATCTTGGAGGCTACCATTTGAAGTTCCGTGCAATTTCTCTTGTTCATGATTCACACGGTCCTTGTCGTATTTGTAACTTCATTTATTTTCACACCGATTTGCCTTGCCCTGTTTATGAACGACTGGAGGCTACCATTCGAAGTTCACATGATTACCCTTTAGCAATTATTCATTATAGTTAATTGTTCATGCTCATCATGTTTTTGTTAAAAGCAACTTAAATTATCACGATAACTGTCCAAAAAATAACAACCTTAAAAAACTCAGAATGTGAAAATAACAACCTTAAAAATACACGACGTGCATTCTCTGATAAATTTATTTGATTTATTTCTTGTAGGTCTCTTTATTTTCTCTTTCCCATGGTCGCTTTTTCTTAATAAACAATTTTGTCTTATTCAACAAATTTAGTATAGTTAAACCTGTGACTGATACATGTATTGCGATTGTATCAGTATAGTTACCTAGCCTGAGACTGTTATGAGATTAATCAAATATAGGCAGTAACAACCTGGAAGAGTTTTTTGCAAGTAATTACTTAAACTTAAAAAAAGCATGATCAGTTTGGTAGCACTGAAACATATACCTGCATTATGATAACAACGCGTCACAGCACTTGTGAGACCATCGTTTCCCTGACAGCACCAACAATTCCATAGCCTAAGAGCATCGGCCAGTGTTGTGCAACTGAGGATAAAATGATCAAAATCACTGGTAGAAGCATGCCAACGATGTGCCGGCTATGCCGAAGAGATTGCGAGTCTCTCAGCCATATCACTTGGCATTGTAGATTTGCTAAAAGGAGTTGGGTTTGGTTAGCTGGTGTCTTCAATATCAAGCCTAGCGAAGACCTTGTGATCTCTTACAAGGCAGCAAAGGGCCGTAGCAAGATGATAAAAGATCTGTCGTTTGTGGCAAATCTTGCTATCACAACGGAGTTATGGAAGACTCGGAACAGAAATTACTTTGATGATGCTCCGGTGAATTGGCTTGGCTTCAAAGGAAGGGTCTATCAAACAATACGAGACAACTCTAGCCGAATGAAAGGGCATATGCACAACACTCAAGATGACTTGAGGATTCTAAATTACTTCAGAGTTCATCACAGATCTTGCAAGGTCAACATCCCGGTGGAGATAAGCTGGACTCCTCCTAATCCTGACGAAATCTTGATATGCTGCGATGGTGCCTCGATGGGTAACCCAGGCCCAGCAGGCTCAGGAGTAATTTTTCGCGATCCAAGCTCAGCGGTCCTTGGATCTCTTTCTGTTGGTCTGGGCTGGCAGACCAATTTCTATGCGGAAATAACAGCTGTTATCTATGGAGCGGTTGTGGCTCAGAAGTGGGACATTAAAAATCTCTGCATACGTTCTGATTCGATGAGTTGTATACAGACCTTTCAGAAAAATGAACTTCCTTGGCAGCTAAGATAGAAATGGCTTTTAGCGAATCAATTCTTCTTCAACATTCGCTATGTTCACAGCTATAGGGAAGTCAATTTTTCTGCAGACGCCTTGGCCAAGAGGGCCTGTTTGCTAGCCGAAGACATCTTTGAATTTTATGAGGATAGGCCAGCCTTCATTCCCTCTGTAGAATGGCCTGGCAAATTGTATTATCGTTTCAAATAGGCTCTTTGGCTTTTTCCTTTTTGGCTAAGGCTTCAGAGACCTTCCCCTTTGTATTTTCGCTTTTTTAATCAATCCATTTTTGACCGAGTAAGAAAAACAATACAATATCTCCAGTTGCACATACAAACATAGTAGCTGACATAAATATTACAATCACAACCATCATTACCATTATTTAAATATTATACTACCTACCAGAAAGTATATGAAAAAGCTTCAGAAAATTCTTATCATCACGAACATGATCCCCTAGTAAAAGTTCATTCGAATTTTCCATCCTGATGCATTAAAATGTTTGTGCATTTTCCTCTGTGCGTTTCAGTGATGGTGAAGTAGAATCTTGATGCCATAAGTTCTACAGCATTTAAAGGTTGCTCCTTTTAAATGTGAACATAGACGGTACCACGTTTTAAACTTTTTAGTACTTTTCATTTTTTAGTATATATATGGATGGGTTACACTCATTTTCAAGCATTATTGGGAAAAGATTTATCAAGATTTACCATTCATGGCTGATAGTAGACCTAAAACACAGGAAAAATGCAAAAATAACACGATACCGAAGATCTCAGACCAGACTACATATTTGCCATCCATACAAAGAGCCTAATGGAAGGGCAAAAGAACATTAGGAATTGATTTGAAAAGTACAACACCGAAGCTCTTACTGAGAAAGTCGGACTCCACACTATGAATGATTTCATTTGTAAATCATGATCTTGTCCTTTCCTCCTAGTTCCAAGTTCCAACAATGGAAGATACCCAAAACATTAAAATAAACAATTAAGAAATTACATAAAATAAATAACTAAGAAAATAGCTACACTAGAGAGTGAGAGATATAATTACCTTTTATGGAGGTTGTGTGATAAAAGTGGTGATTGGAAGAATCTAATTCATTAGATTTAAAAGGTTTTTGATGTTCTGATATTGTAGATAAAAATATCGATAGAGCAAAATTGATGCCCAAGAAGTACCAATGGAGCAGAGAAAATAAAGAGATCCAAAAAAGATGGAAAAAAAACACCGTACTGTGTGATTTCGGTAAAAGATACAATAGCATCTTGTAAATGTCTTAACTAAATATCCTGTTTTGTCCCTACAGAACGAAGAAAGATCCAGATTATTCATCGTAAACACAAAAACAAAAATTTATTTTTCAATAATACAAACATTACTGGAGCTGTTGCCGAAGGAGATAGGCAGCATCTATCATGTGCACTCCCTGTGATGATCTGCAAAAAGAAAAATACACACAAACACACTACCATCGATCAAACAAAATGCTTATAGAAATTGTAGAAATTGCAGATAAAAAAACCCTAAAACTTCCAGCTGTTCTTGAGGAAGAGAAACGCCGTAACAATGAGATTGATTTGGGTTGGACTTTTTATAGAGAGATGCCGAAAAGGTTACCTTTTATGATATGATAGAAAATATACCGAGGTGTTTGGAATTAATTTATATTATTCTTTATTTATCTAATCAAATAGATTTTTGGTAATATAAATTATTTACCAAAGAAATAAAATCCAAAAGATAATTTATTTACTTTTTACTACTATTTCTATTTAAGAAAATATTTACCATTTTGGTTAGTTTTACAATTATTTTTATTAGAGTTTTCGTAATCGGGGAATTTTTTTTCTTTGGCTATGGAATGGCTGTTGTATAGAAAATTAGTTATCTAAAGTAATTAAACCAATTAGAGCTTTGTGTCGGAAATACTGCGTTCATATCTTTTTATTGCATTTTGTTTATTGAATTCATACATGCATCATGGATGTTCTAATACTCCAAGATATTTTATTAATGATTTTCTGTTAATTATTGGACAGGATCAATACTCAATTTATTTTACGGAATAGAAAGAATGCTTTGATTCTCAGGTAGGTCCCCATAATCCCAATTTTTATTTTTGGATTTCAATTATGGATCTAAATTGTTTGAAAATTTGTTAATTTCACAATTGTATTTGTGAATTGTAATTAAAATTTGTTTATTTATCAATAGCTTGGAATTGTAATCGGGGTTGTTTAGTCATAAAAATTGTAATCAGACATTGGACATTTATTTATTTTTAATTTCATTCATCAATTTTATTTTTGGTTTTGATTAAATCATGATTTAATTTATATTAATTTATTTTTATGTGACTTTATATGTAAATTTTAATATTAATTTTTAAGAATTAATTTTAATATTAATATTTAAGAATTAAATATCTCTTAAGAGATTCTTTTATATATTTTTGGCAACACTAATAGATTCTATAATATTTTAAAATATATTGTTAGGATACCGTTACTAAATTTAAATACTGTGGGGCCAGAATCAACCAGAAGCTCTGATTAACCACGTCGCTCGAAAAAACTCTATTTTTATATAAAGAATATGAGATTTGGGAGCTTTATATGCTTGGTGGATACATTTGATGTACAAGTTGTCTTATTTTTGATATCTAAGCTAATGGAAAAGTAAATATATCATTCGAGCAATATGTCGATGGGGTTGTTTTAAATTCTAATTAAATGTGGTTTTAATTTACTTTATAAATTGATTAGTACTTAGTACATGTTACGGTTTACATATTAGTTTTAATTTTAATTAAAATGGATTACATAAGCATAATTATTGATTCTTTTTGGGGCTCTCGTCATACGTGCCCCTGCATCATATTTTCAAACCCTTCATATGATCTTGCACGTTGAGTTTTCGCATCTTGATATCCTTTCACCTTTAAAATTTTATTCTCTGATCTCGAGAGCATCTGAAGTTACCTTGAGCTAGAGAGCTTCCGAAGTTTAATGATCTTTGAATCTTCATACCCTAACGATTTGGAGATGGTAGCACTGGACGGTATCCTTCACTTTGTATAATATTGACTTGTGAGTCAGGCACTCTCCTAGAATGCTGGAGTTCTAAGATTGGCAAAAAAATGAGGACTGAAACTCATGCTCATGTTATCTGCCATTCTTCATAACTCAAGTACGTACATTCTCCTAGTATCTGTATCTCTTAAATCCATTTGATTCAATTGTTCTACCAATTGTTTATGACTGGATGATATCTTTTTATATTGGGACGGTCGAGACCTTGTGAGACAATTGGAAATATCATACGTTTTCACTATAGTAAGGACTCTAACTCCCGCCTCAAATATGGAAAATCAGACCTAGCTGGAGAAGACTCTGTTCTTAAGGCACCGGTGAAGATGAAGTTCCCGACGAAGGATACTGGTGTAAATTAGAATCATCGGAGGTGGATACCGTATTTTCAGTTGCACTATTGCATCAAAATCCAACACCTAGATGTGTAAAACTTCTTGACAAAGTCTCGACTTTGTAACCAATGTGTACCACTCATCGTATTGGTCTTCGTCACAAGACGTCAATAAAGTCTCATACCATTTCCAGCCTTTACTCTTCAATCTATTGTACTGTGTTGCATAGACGCTGTATATAGACCGAGGATTTTTGGCACTCCAACTCAACACACAAACTATCTAGCATATCTTTCTCCATAATAATAAACACCATTTCCCTGACTGGATTGCAGAGCACAATGCGTCAGAGTGAAAAAAAATTAATTCTTCGGGAAACATGATAGTTTATCTCATCATAATCCTCATTAGGCATCCATTTAACAATATGTTTGTTCCCAAGCATGTGTTGGTGAAAAAGTGGGTCTAACAACCACACCCAATATTTCGTTCAACAATTTGTATGGACTAACTCCAGTATAATTCTCAATCAAGGAAATATATCCAAGAGTTATATCTCAATTTCTCAATACAATCTGCAATCGAACAGATAGAGATATGTGAGCCTGATTGATATGAGAAATAACTTGAACGGTACCAAAGATCAATATTCATGTGTCGATCAATTTCAATCAACAACGAAATGTTGGATTTACCAATTTATTGAATTACAAACAACCTATGGTATTTCAATTATATAAACAAATATATTGCGGAATAGAAAAAACACAGACACTAGACGTTTTGTTAACGAGGAAACCGCAAATGCAGAAAAACCCCTGGACCTAGTCCAGATTTGGACACCACACTGCATTAAGCCGCTACAGACAATAGCCTACTAAAAGTTAACTTCGGACTGGAATATAGTTGAGCCCTAACCAACTCTCTCAACGATTAAGGTACAATCGCGTTCCTTACTCCTCTGAATCCCTGCAGGACTCTACGCACTTGATTCCCTTAGGTGATCTCACCCACAACTAAGAGTTGTTACGACCCAAAGTCGAAGACTTTATAAACAAATCTGTCTCCCACAGAAAAGTATATTCTGATAGATACATTTTTCTCCCAGAGAAATACCTACAAAGTTTTTGTTCCGTATTTTGATAAATGAAGGTGAACATGAAATAATTGATAATCCAGTCTTATATTCCCGAAGAACAGCCTAGAAATATTAATCACCTCACAATAACTTAACTATATGGTTGTAGAACAAGTTATTATGGAATCACAAAGAATGAGATGAAGATCTTTGTGATTAAATTTTATATCTTACCTATCGGAGATAAATCTCGAGCCAATGTTAGAGAAGATAATACTTAATACGAGTGAACAAGTAAGATCAAAACACGCAACTACAATGAAAATAGTTGGGTGGCTTCAGAATCCCAATTAAGTCTTTAAGTCGTTAACCTATAATGGGTTTAGGAAAAACCTAGGTTAAAGGAGAATCGACTCTAGTCGCAACTAGTATCACACAGGAGGTGTGGGGATTAGGTTTTCCAGTTGCTAGAGTTCTCCCTTATATAGTCTTCAAATCAGGGTTTGATAGCTTAGAAACAAAGCAATCAATATTTACTGTTAGATGAAAACCTGATCTAAGATTCAAGCTAAGTTTGCTTAAAAACAAAGCAATATCTCTCCACCGTTAGATGGTGTGGATGGGGAAAAACGGTTTGCTGGTTTTTTAGGAAAGTGAAGAATCGAGCATGCGGACAAGACTCCTCGACCGAGAAAACTGCTGAAACTCACACAGATGCACTGCAAAGGGAGTGCTTAGATTCGAGAGATCAATCCGTAGGACTCCGGCCTAAACCAAGTCAATGGCCGTTCCAGAGTCAATTAGGTCACAAAGAGGGAGATGGGTTGATCTGTAGGAGGGAAAATGAGAATTGTGTGGGATCAATGATGATCAAGGATTGTGGACGTGTTGAAGGTTTCTGCAAAATTGATGAACTGTTGAGTTCGAATAAGTTCTGGTCGATTGATGGAATTTCTGAGAGTGATTGCTCGAAAAATTATTGTTGTTCGATCGTGGATCCAGAGACTTATTTATATTGTCATAATAGCGAACACGTTGATCCAGTAAGTGTGACGGTTTCATGAGTGAAAGAGTGGGAAAGTGAAATATCATGGTGAACCCAGTTGCAAGTCGTGCGGAGACTTGGTTAACCGTCCACCCACTACTTTTATAACTCCTTCAACCGTTGCACGACTTACTCACAATTCTCATCGTGGATGAGTCCACGTGCCATAGGCCACCAGACTAAAACCCTAATTGATATCCCCCATGTGGCGTGATTGATTTCTCACGAATCGTGGAGTCTGCATGACATACATGTATTTAGTTAGTCAGTTGTTGACTGATTAGACAATGAGTCTAAATTTTGTTGAATCGAGCATGAGTGACGAATGTTCAGTGGTTTGTGGATTGAACATACGTGTTCTTATGTTGATATTGCTCGTATGAGAAAATATTGTTAAATTCGAGAAACTGAGCAAGTATTACTCAATTCGACAAATTACTGATAAATTACTGAATATTGATTGTTGGATCAATATTCGAGCAACTGAGCAAGTATTGCTCAATTCGACGAGTTACTGATAAATTACTGAATATTGATAGTTAGATCAATATTCGAGCAACTGAGCAAGTATTGCTCAATTCGACGAATTACTGATGAATTACTGAATATTGATAGTTAGATCAATATTCGAGCAACTGAGCAAATATTGCTCAATTCGACGAATTATTCATTGGTGACGCGATCCAATAAAATATTAATTAAAATATTAGTAGACTACCAAATATTATATAATTAATACAGATGTTGATTGTTGGATCAACATAAATTTATTAGTGTTTGAATCTTGCTCAGAATGATGACTCGTGGAGCGTTTATTCAAAACCTTAATTTTTGATCGATTGTTCGTCAATTGATGAATCACTGATAGGTCATGAGTGATAGAGAAACCAACCACATGGGATGATGGACGTCCATGCGGTTCCCAAGTGCTTGATTGAGCGTGCATTAGGGTCCTTAATTGACCGTTTGGTGAAAGAATGATGATTAAACGCCGATTTCATCATTTATTGAAATAGTACTCGATTGAGCATTAGGTGATAAAACCTAATTATGGAAAAGTAAGGGACCGACCAAGAGGGAATTAGACCGGCCCTTGATGGTAGTGGGATCAGCTGATGGTCGTTTGAGCAAACTCCAGGTTGGTTGAAAAGAGTTTGGACCCAGTATGAGCGATTGTGCAAATTAGGTCAAAATTATGAAAACGTGTGGGACCGGCTTGTTGCAAGCCTTAGATCCTCCCTTGGTTGGTCAAGGGAGCATGCCCGTGTCACCATAATGTCAGTATCTCAGTCCTGAGAGTTTCGGTATTTTCTGATGTGCGTTTGAGCAATATGTTGAATTTTCAGAAGAGTTAGATCTTTGACTAAAATTCTTGATTTTGCTCGAATGAGCAAAGCAGAACTTTGCTCGTTTCATCAATTTTTGAGAATATTAAAATAATGATATTTTAATATTTTTCGTGAGTAGCTTAGTCGGTCATGTGACCATTTGACTTTTTGGCTTTTTCATGGTTTGGGCAATATTTGAGAAAATATGAAGAAACCATGATTTTTGCTCAAACTGAGGAGTTTCATGAGATGAGGAAAATAATAATTATGAAAGATTAGGGATTGTAAGGCATGGGACCGGCCACGTCTAGGGCATGGCCGGCCGGCCAGGTAGCCCGGTCCCATGACACCTTTCCATGTTTTATATTATTATTTTTCATGAAACCGTGAAACTATGGAGAAACCATGAGTTTTGTTGAAACGGAGGAGCTTCATGAGATTAGAGAAATAATAATTATGAAAAGACAAGGGATTGCAAGGTGTGGGACCGTCCAGGGCATGGTCGGCCGGCCGGCCAGGTAGCCCGGTCCCGCAACACCTTTCCCTATTTTATATTATTATTTCTCATGAAACCATGAAAATATGGAGAAACCGTGAGTTTTGCTCAAACAAGGAAAGTTGCTAGAATGAAGGAGTTTTCATGAGTTCATGAAAATAATAAAATAAGGAAAAATAATGGAAGAGGCATGGGACCGACCACGGCTAGGGCATGGACGACCGACCGGTGTGGCCGGCCCGTGAGCGCCTCTTTATTATTTTAATATTATTATTTTCTCTCTCCTGTTTTGTGTAGGATTCCTCATTTGTTCATATTTTCGAATGCTCGTTCGCGCATTTGGGTGCTCGTTTGTGCATTATTGTCGAGTACACTTGCACCATTTTCTTGGGACTTACTCAGTGATGGTCCAGATACCCGATTGTTGAGTATTTATTACTAATTTATGAAATTCAGTGGAGAATGATTCCTGAAACTGAGTAATAAAAGTGAGTAGTTTTTTATTATCAATTCATAGGATCAGCCGTGGATTCGATCATGAATTCGGAATAATAAAATGAGTATTACCATTCCATGGGATCGTGGATTCGACCACAGAATCAGAGTAATGAAAGTAGATATTACCATCCCATGAGATCAGCCGTGGATTCGATCATGAAATCGGAGTAATGAGATTATCTATTACCATTCCATGAGATCAGCCGTGGATTCGATCATGAAATCGGAGTAATGAGATAAAATAGATTATCTTCTAGGAATTCAGTGGTGAATGTCACGGTAGAATTAATCAATCACAGAAGAGATATTAGCTAGTTAAAACGTCATACCCATTCTGAAAGGTGCATAGTCAGGAAACAGCGAGTTTTGACGAAGTCCTGAAGGCGATATTGCTCTCAATCTTACGGAGAACCGCCTGGATCTATACACGGTCTCTCTACATAGTCAGGGAACAGTGAGTGTCACCGATGTCCTGAAGGCGTTGTTGCTCTCAATCTTACGGAGAACCTCCCAATCGTTCTTTTATGTAGAGGTGAGTCTCTCTATGTAGTCAGGGAACAACGAGTCACCGACGTCCTGAAGGCGTTGTTTCTCTCAATCTTACGGAGAACCGCCCAATTACATTATTCCACATAGAGGTCATGATGAAATGCGAGGCATCGAACGCTCAGCTAGTGGAGACCTTTCGAGAAACATATTCATCATAACTCGTAAAATATGAATCGTCACATTCCTGAAAGCCGCGTTAGAAACATGCAGTATCATGATTTTACGATTTTGACCTTTGTTGAAAATCCACCATCCACAGATGGTCTTAGCTTGTTACGCACAAATGAAATATACCTTCATTTAGATATAGGTAACCGTACCTAAACGTGTATATTGAGTTGGATCAATAACAGTTAACCGAAGTTAGCCATATGAACACTTTTGTATTAACCACATTCGTATAACACTTCTAGATCAAATGAATCTAAGTTCAATTGTTTATATTATCATAGAAGTATACAATACAAAATTGAAACAAAAACGAATTTGATTCATGAGAATCAATTCATGAACATTTAACCACGGTTTGCAATGGTTGCATTCCTTAATTTATAAATGTATTTGTTCATGAGTATGAAATCATACATAACCGATTTTAGAACATAAACCAACTCAGTTTGCAGACGGTTATGCAAACTTAAGTTCCTGACTTTGGTCTTTCCAATAGTTTGCAAACCGGTATGCATACTATCATTCCGGACCTAACTCAGGTAGAAACGTTTGCATACTGGTATGCAAACTTGGTTCTCGGACTTTAACTGTTAAAACCGTTCGCATACTGGTATGAAAACTTGGTTTCCGGACCTGAATCATGCTACAAAAGTTTGCATATTGGCATGCATATTGTGTTATATCCATACAATGGTTAATTGTTCTAAACTCCCATTTCAATAATTGAAACATCCTTAGAAGGCGATAATAGCCGTCTCACACAAACTATTAGCTTATAAGTAATTTTCAAGTGATCGAATGATCAATACGAAACATTCCGAGTCGACATCAAATGACTGTCTCACACAAATCATGTAAGATGTTTCAAGGAAATTTTCACATGATCATCTTTTGACTTATTATTTAGTTTCCAACAAATAAATTGTTTCCAACTAAAGTCGTTAAGAATAATGATGAACGTAGCTAAAGTAAAAAACTTCCAACACATATTTCGAGAAAGATATAAGCGAGTTAAACTCAGCTCGAAATATCAAAGTGTATAATGTAAAAGTCTATATAACTATACGACTTAGTCTCAGTAAGAGATATAATAAAATAGACGTCTGAGTGATAGATAAGTTTTAGTCTTCACATACCTTTTGTTGATGAAGTTCCTCCAAGCTCTCCTTAGTAGATCTTCGTCTCCAGTCGATGAACGTTGTGAAGCCTAAATCTCAACTACACATTCTATCCTAACTAGGATATGACCCGCGCCGTAACGGCACGGGCTTTCATCTGTTATTGCTGCCAAGCTTCATGTATGCATCTTAGGTTAATGTAAATTTTGTAACGAATTCGTTTATCTTAGTAAGAGAAAGCAATTTATAGGTCTGATTTTTTTCACTAAAAATAATAATCATGAAGAACTATTTTTTATTTTTTATTTGTGTTTGGCATGCAAGGAATAGAAGAACTGTCCACGAAGTTGAAAGATATAAGCCTAATCACTAAATCATTCGATTTGATTCACGTCAATGGCGTTAATTGAAGAAATTTAAAATATATGCATACAAAACCGCCCATAATGTTAAACACGATATCTAAATTATTTCATGATTGCAATGTTTTTATCTTATAATCAAAATCTAAAATATAGGCAAAACAACCATTAAACATAATATTTAAAAAAAATCGATGAAGTTTGCATATGGAAACTTGGAAGTGAAATTCTTTTTTTGGTTCTGTCGTTTAGTCAGACACTTAATTTTCGCTCTTCTCACCTGATTCTCCATCATAAAACGATGTTTGTTCGCTTCAAATGGGAGCGGAAATTTCCCTTATTCTTCTTTACCAACTCAGTTCCCCAAGCTCCAGTTATCCGTCGGCCGTGGCACTGAGTTGAAGTCTGCATTTAGTTCTTTCCAGCCTCTTGCAGTAAATTTTCCATAAGATACAACCCGTAATCCAGAATATGTTCTTCCGTTAGATTTTTTATTCCATACTGTGTTGTAGGCTTGTGTTCGAGATCAACACATATATCCAGCCCAGGAGCTGAGCCAAGAGTTATAGGAAGGGGGTCCAAAAATTTACTAATGGGGAATAAAAAAAATTTTAGGGGGTGTAAAAATGAAAACATAGGCTTAGATATCAAAAAAAAGAAAATCTATATGGGCCTAAAATAGGCTTTGGAGCCGGCTGGGCAGGGGTTCATGTGCACCCCTTGCAATAGGCTGGCTCCGCCCCTTGTCCAGTCCAAAATTTTTCCAAAGAATTTTTGGTTTTTTCGGGCTACATTGATTGAGTATAGCAATAGCTAGCATCGCCGCCTCTTCTAGGCATTTCTCCCATTTTCCATCGTTTTCCAGTAGTCCCAGTGCCAAAAACTCACTTCGTTCCATGCTCGGGAAATCATGATTGGAGTCATCCAGGCTTCCCCTTCCGCCATGTCAGTCAGCTGATTAAAGCTCTTGTACGTGCTTTTTGGCATGATTTTGGAGGTGCTACATGTGATTTGATTCGCCATTAGTGTGTTCCGCATGGTTTAAACAGACGAACATGACCATCTGGATATAGTTTTTCCATAGTTAAAATTGTCTAAATCAAACAACTTTTATGAACCTAAAGCAGGGTTGAGTAGCAGGGTGTGGTCACTAATGATAAATGGTAAAAAGAAAACATTTAGTTTGTGAATCGGAAATTCGTAAAAAGAATGTGATCTGAGGGGAAACTAGCATGAGCTTTATATTGGCCAAACCGGGGTATCATAAATAAATGGAAATTTTATTTCGTTTAGTTTCCAATTTTAGGATCTAAAATATGAGAAGAAACCAAATATGATAAACTTTGTTTAGTGTTATTTGGTTTGTCGCTATTGGAAACCAAATATGAGGGTCGTAATTACTTCCCAGTAATTACGTATAATATGTTTTACGTTATAAAATTTGTAGAAAATTAGAACATTAGAGCCAAAGGCTTCAAAGTAGCTGTACCACTATTTTTCTAAGTCCTTGTTTCTTAGCCATTCAAATAAGAAACGAAATGGTCAAAGGATTGCTGGATCAAAGGCGAGTTTGTTCTCGTTATTACCAAATACGATATTAGTTTCTCAATTTCTTCGACATATGTCCTATTAGATTAAAATGTAGAGGAAGACATTGTTATTGTCATTACCTCACAATTAGCAGGAATCTAGGTCATTTTATGCTGCCCAGTTTTATTAACTTTTACATTCGCAATTTCGCATGATGTATTATGAGGGCGTAAAAACTATGTCTGACTTTTGGGAGTTAAGTCTCCTGCCCTACCCGGTACTTGCCACTGGAAAAGGGTTTTGGTCTTTGGTCTTATAAGAGCGTCCACAATGGACGACCAAACCCAAATATTAGGTCCAGTGTATAGGCGTAGTGGGACGGACTATCGATCAAAATTTGATCAAAGATTAAAAACCAGACCAAATTTGGTCTGCGACCAAGACCAAACCCAAATATAGTCGGACGTTTATATAATGTCCGCCTACACAACGGGCGTTGATATAATGTCCGCAATTCATCGAGCGTTTGTAAAGTTAACGCCTGATGTAGGGGCGTTCGTAAAGAATTCGCCTGGAACGGGCGGAGGTTAAATGTACGCCCCACTGGGCGTTGATATACATTACGCCTGACTACCAGGCGGGGATAAAATTAACGCCTTTAGTGGGCGTTGATATACATTACGCCCCAAGCTTACAATTAAGACCACCATCACATGGGGCGGGCTTTATACCTCCGCCCCATTATTTTTTTTATTTTTTATTTTCTGTTTGAATTCCTCCGAACGTAATCTTTATTAACGCCTGATTTCAGGCGTAATCTTTACAAATGCCCCATTTCAGGCGTTATCTTTACCAACGCCTGATTCCAGGCGTAAACTTTACCAACGCTCGATGTCCAGGCGAACTTTATATCAACGCGCGACCAAATTTACTCTTCTCCCTCTACGCCACACGACGGACTAAACCCAAATTTGATCTTTTTTTTTAGTCTTTGGTCTTTTGTTTTGGTCGCACCACTGCAGTTGCTCTAAGGGCGGAGCTATATGCAACGGCTTTTCCAATGAAGCTGATATAATGCTCTGTATTGTAGGGTTAGTTGTTTTGAATGCCTTTAGAAAGTGTGTGATATTACTACTTTTCTAAATTAGTGAGCCTGTCACCATCAAATGTTTCTTCATAGAACATATGGACTATAATGTTATTGGCACACTTCAGGTCTGTTGAGAACAGTACGGATTGCAACACCAACACTAATATATAGTAATTAATGTTACTACTCAGTAAGATGGACTATGATGTTATTAGGTTTTACAATAGTAATATGAAAAATGAGTATCATTGACACCACGACCACAGAAATATGAGACGGCATATCAGCATGAGCAGGAGTGAGTCGGTATTTTTTTTGGTAGATCATGATCTACTGATGAATATTTCTGCTCACTTGGAACATGTATGCCTTCCCTCGCTGATTCCCCTTTTTTCCTTCTTTTTTCATTGATCAGGAAAGAACGTTCTCTTAGTCATGTTGTTGGGTTTTGGTCCCTCAAATTTCAACCATGTTCAGAATAATATGCCATGTAATAGTGGGTGACCATGCGCGTACTGTAATATGATTTGGTTGGCGCTAAAATGTGGAAGAGGTATAAATCCTTCTACTGAATTGTCTTTTAAGGAGACTCAGCTTCATAGATTTGATATGTATCCCAAAAGATTCATTGATTTTGTAGATGGAGCGTTGCATACATCTCATTGCCACAAATTCATTGCCCTTAATACCAGTACAATTTCACAGTTACCGTAGCTACTACTTGAACTGATTCTCCGCAAAAAAATCATTTACCATAGTACCACTTAAACTGATTCTACGTAGTGCTTCGTATTCTGTATCTTCATTGAACCAATTTCATGGACCAACTCACTGGAAAATTTAAAGAAAAATTGGAAAAAGTTGAACAACCATGAGTCATCTGACTTATGTCAGTCTAAAGGAAACCTCAATTTTGGTGCATCTTCATGAAATAATTTTTAGGATGTTAATGCTGATGAGATCCCTCAATTTTAAGACAATGGTTTTTTCCCATTCTAACTCGCATCATTCACCCTTATGATGAAATGGTACCAAAACCCATATGCTAGCCAAAAAATGAAATAACATCAACCTATTAGATTATGAAACCCACTGCTAAAACTTACACTAATGTAATATTTTTGCTGATCAGGTTTGAGAACAGACACCAAAAAATGTACGAAAATATTCCAGCTAGTGTCAGCCAAATAGACAATAGTTCCAGACTCTGACCTTGGCAGGCGTTATTTGATTTTGGTTTCTCACTTTGTACATAATGGTCACCTTCATCAGCCAAATAGACAATATTCCAGCTAGTGTCATCCAAATAGACAATAGTTCCATGCTCTGACCTTGGTAGGCATTATTTGATTTTGGTTTCGCACTTTGTACACAATGGTCACCTTCATCACCAGAAACTTTCCTACTGCATCTGAGATCCATAAATCCAAGTGCCCAAAAGAATACTGGCCAAAAAGAAAGTTAATCCCAGAAACTTAAATCTACACATGCAAATGTCATTATATCCATCGCAAAAATGAAACTCAAAAATCCATCAGTCGAACATAAACCAGGAAGGACAAAAAGAAAGACAAAAATGCCAAATTCAAACTACCTACACCAACAACTGGGGACTTCGTTGTTCTTTGAATGTTGAGACACCATTAAAAATAACTGCATACAAAAAATGAAGTCAGACCAAAAAGCTTGGTAGATTTTACCATGTATAATTTAGAAATAAATAAAAAGTTGAATACATTAAAATTTTATCAGTCTTGATAGATTTTAATAGATGTTTGCAAACCATGGAAGGAAGTATAAGAAAATGTTCATCCATTGGAAATCAAAAACTTCATTAGACATATGTCACTGATTATAAAGAAACGATGTCGTCAATTGTAATGGCTATGACACTTGGATTTATGGATCTCAGCTGAAACTTGGAAGGGTGGGGAAGATCACAGTGGTACGATATCTTTTTAGTTTGTGAATCGGAAATTTGAGAAAGGAATCTGATCAGAAGGGAAACTAACATGAGTTTTCTATAGGCCAAACCGTGGGAATTATATAGAAGGTAAAAGGATTTTCAGTAGCAAATTTTGGGAATCTCTGTAATGAATATGAATAATTTTTTATATCAAAATATAGTCAAATTTGTAACCAATCTCATAATCGATGAGAATCTGTAACCGTTTTAGCATTTAAATTGAACATTATATCCATGGCATCATTAATACGAAGAAGAAAATTTGTTTCAAAATTGTGGGATATTATTAGGAAGGATAAAACATGCGTTTAAATAGGTCGATCTCGAACGTTCTTTATATTAGTAGTTCGATCGTGACCGTCCTTTATGTGCCTAAACTATATATCCCAAATACATATTAGTTGCTCTATCTTGACCGTAATTTATGTATCCGAACTATAAATGACTGTTGATGTGGGAAAACACCACTGTCTTTTATAATATTGATCAGAGACATAGCTATAAGTAGAATAGAAATCAAGATTTATAGTTTTGATCACCTAAACTTGACAAACAAGCTTGAAATAGCAACGCTTACGAGTCCGACCGAGCGGTGATCTAACAATCTCCCCCTTTGTCAATTTTAGTGACAAAACTATCAATACATATGGATTACAAAATAAATAAACTATAATTTGTAGCTTCTCATCCAGCATGTTTGATTTCCTTGGTTCTTCAACATTCTTTGAATTCTTCGTCACTCCAAGTACTCCAGTGATTCTGAACGTGTTCAACTCAGCATCATTGTCGTTGAAGATCCGTAGCCATAACAATAAGAAAACAGTTGTTCTCAATTATTGTTATATGTCATAGTATTATTACACAATATCAAAGCTCAGTCGTATCATAACTTTGACAATAATACTACGGTGATATGTATCACTCCCCCTTAGTCAATACTTCATCTCACAATGAAAAACACTCCCCCCTACATAATGATCCGTAAACCATGTATGTAGTGCGAACTACAAAATAATTCTCCCCCTTTTTGTCAATATAAATTGGAAAATGTATGAAAACTAGCGGGATTATAATGAAATTCTCATAGAGATACTTCATGACTAAAAGAGAACATAGCAACTTTGTTTCGATGATTTCACATAGTCGAAACTTAGTGTGTTCATCAAGGAGTTTATAAAGATACAAGAAAACTCCTATAATATTCCACAGCCGCACTCCCCACAAAGATTTGGCAATTAAGCACAAGTTCAATTAAGAACTCTCCCCATAAAATATCATTCCCGAAAGAACAACAAGAGAGACCTTAATTTTACGAGAAAATAAGGATTTCTTTGGACATTAAAAAATTACATAAAACATGAATTTGTATCCAGAAATCTCGAATAAATTAACCACAAGAGAACCTTAATGATTAATTTAATTGGAAACACTCAACATAAGAAAACTTACAGAGCTATACAATACTTTCACACAGAAGTGGATTAGGAAAAGATTAATACTGCGGAATATCCAAAAGTTCATTATATCTTTTATCAATATTTGCATAATGACACAATAGACTTAACTTTTGACATATATGAGATAATCATAGTTCACGTACGTAAACACACATATCCCATAATATTTTTACAATATATAAAATCATAAAAATTAATACTGCAAAATCATCTTCCAAATAACTTAGAATTTAAATAAATAAATTTAAAATATTGCAAGATGAAAATCTTCGGCAATAGCTAAGTGTAGTCACAATATTTCCTATTCCAAACCCTAGATATCCTTCTTAAAATACAAGAATAATATAATGGATCAGAAAATTTACCTCATAATGGGTTGGTCTTCAACCCATTAGCAAGGCCGAATCCCCCGGTACGTCACTCGGAAATCTAAAACCATACGTAAATTCATTTCAAAAAAACTAACAACAAAATGAAATAAAGCTGTGAAATAGTACTGTACAGATTTCAACAAAAAGAAAGCTTCATAATAGATTAAGATTTACTTAGAAATTAAAAAAAAAACAGAATAAAACAAATGCTTAACATTAAAACAAAAAGCTTTCTATTAACAGAAACTGTGAAACAAAAGCAAGGAGATTTGATACTCATCTCCCATTAACAAAATGAGGTTAACTATAAAAATATACATCTCACATACACAAGTGTTTTGCATAAAAATGTTATTCGACTGTACACAAAAATTTAGCAACCATGCTAGGGAAAAATTCAATAAAAACCAACTTCACGTTAACACCAAATCACCCCAGCCCATGATATATATATACAAGGACAACAATATATACCACATTGTGTCCATAGCTCCATCCCATAAGCTTTTTCTAGCTTAATACATCGAGGTAGCTCCAAATTCTGTGGGTAAACAAAACAAAAGTGGGTGAGCCACAACCAAGTGGGGGATATAACGGTAATTGAGTGCCAGGAGATGTACAAATAAAATGCCAATAGCCAAAAGCAACAATAAAGCATCAATTTGGAGTCTGAAATTCACAAGTAAATGTAAAGCATTTGTTCATAAACATTCATAAGCTGCCATTCATTTAAAAATTGATAAAAATCACTCTATTAATCCTTTGGCGAACGCCATTTTCAGGGTAGTCCAATACCAGCCACCGTTATCAAACAAACGGTCTTCCGGGTTGTCATCCGTAGATGAGGTGCCAATTAAGGCCTGACGGTCCTGTAGTAGAGTCCGCTAGTTTCCAAATCAAATCAGTATTCGTCAAGGAAACATCCACAAAACCAAGTTATGAAAACCTCGCGAATCATAACTGAAAACTTACTCAAATATAAGCGTCAGCAGCATTCTCGAAATTCGATTAAACATACATCTACCGAGAATCATGTTTAGAAATCAACAAACTTAATCCATAAAAGCTTAACAGTAAAGTTTACAAGAGAACATTTCAATCATCAAATAACATAAAAGGAATATAACTTTTCAAATCATTGAGCATAAACTGCAAGGAATTTAAACATGAGATGGATATTCAGAAAATTTCCAGTTTTGACCATTTTCAATTGAAAATCCGTACAAAATTCATTAAGTGATGGAACTCGGCCAATATTACATCGTTGGAAAGCTAAGAAAGTCCTATTTAACATAAAAATGATATAAGAAGTATTAATGAGATGCATAGCTGTGCGTAAAAATCTCGACAAAACAGCACATGGATTGCAGTTTCAGCAAAATTACAGTTTTGATAGTTTATAATCAAAAATTCATACAAAATTCGTTATGCAATGGAATTTGAAAAATTTGGTCTCTTTGGAAAGATAAGAGAATCCTCTTTAACATAAAAATGATAAGTAATAAGATGCGTATTTATGCGTAAAAGTCTCGACAAAACAGGACAGGGATTGAAGTTTCGCAAAATTACAGTTTTGATAGTCTATAATCAAAAATTCATACAAAATTCGTTATGCAATGGAATTTGACAAATTTGGTTTCTTTTGAAAGATGCAAGAATCCTATTTAATATAAAAATTATATTCAGAAGTAATAAGATACATAGGTCTGTGGAAAAGTCTCGACAAAACAGGACAGGGATCACGGTTACAGGAAAATTGCAGTTTTGATAGTCCATAATTTAAAATTCATACAAAATTCATTAGGTAATGGAATTCAGAAAATTTGGTCTTATTGGTAAGCTAAGGAATCCATCTTTAACATAAAAATGATAGTAAAGAGTTACTAGGTCTATTGTTGTGCCAAAATACTTCAACGAAACATAACAGTAATTCCGTTTTCAGAAAATTGTAGTTTTTGGTAGTGTACAATAGAAAATTCAACCAAAATTCATTAGGCGATGGAAATTGGAAAGTTTGGTCTCGTTGAAAATATAAGAGATTCCTCTTTGATATAAAAATGAAAAACAAGAGCACTCAGTTGTATAGATATTTCGAAAAGTCTCAACAAAACTGTGCAGAAACATGTTTTCAGAAAAATTGCAGTTTCGGCGGGGCCCGATCAAAAATTCATATAAAAATCATGAGTGATGGAATTCATCAAGTTTGGTCTCTTTGGAAAGATGAGATAAAAATGATAAGCAAAGGAAATTGTTTATGTAACCGTGTCTAAAAGTCTCAACGAAACAGGACAGCAGTAACTTAGCAGGAATTTTAAGTTTCTTTTCACAAACACTTAATGGGCTATTTTAGAAACTCAATTGAAGGCTTGACTTTTGATGAAAATCAGAACTTGAATGACTAAAGGTCCAAAACCATTTTTATATTCAGAAATCATTCTTAAACATTTGAATATATGCAATTCATTATGCAAATATTAAACAAAGAGTAAATATGGAGTTTCAAACCGTGCATGTGCCTTGTATCCAAAATCAGTAAAAAGCATAAACAAATTGAAAAGGATTCATGAACAAAGTTGGTTACCTTTATAATTTACTAGCATATGAAATACCCATTTAAGGAATTCAAAAATCAAAGAAACCAGAAAGAATTAAGGTCCAAATAGCACAAAGAAAACAAGAGGTTCAAGGAAAGAAAAACCCCTACCTCAAAACAAATAACGCAAAAAAAATAATGAAAATCCAAGCATCACGTTCTGAAAGAATAAATAGAGATTTCTAAAACATGAAAACAAACCCAATCAAAATCAATTACAAGTTTATAGCTGAAGTTGTTTGTGAAATAAAGTAGAGGGAAGAAAACCCTACCTCAATGCTAGCCACAATCCTTAGTCAAATTCCAAGAATAACTTGTGTTATAAATTGGATTTAAGAAAAACGACCACTCTTCATTTGTTATAGTTTTGAAGAAGAATAAGTAAAAAAAGATAAAATGGCAGAGAAAAACAAAGAAATGAAGAATTTATTTTCTCTTAACATCAGATTTTTGATGTAAAATACGAAAAAACCCCTAATGACATTTGTGCACCATGTAGTCTAATAGATGTACCACATGTACTCCAACAGATGGTGGCCAAGTGGGGTATTAGTCAACTCCATGGCAGTACTAAATTGATTATTCCCTTGTTATAAGGACAACTAAATGTTAGTGACATCCTACCTGGGACTCAAGACTCATCTCACATTCCAAATGCAAGGCATCGTAATACTAGGATTCGTGCACCCATACTACACAATACCAACATCAACAACAATAGGTTGGGCTCTAGCCCATAACATAAATTAAACTTATCCGAGTGTTACAAATTAATTCTCTTAAGAAGTTTCCTAGCTAAAATAAAATCCTAGAAATAAGACTGAAAGACTTAGACATAATCAGTAACCAGAGACGGAACAAAGATAAGTTCATCAGTTTCTTTCTTCAGTTCAGTCTTCAGAAACTAAAGATTCTTTGTTGCAATTTCAAGTTGGTCACATACAACCCCAAAATCACGAAGAAGATTTCCAACCAATTGAGATAACATCTGGACTGGAAGATCGTTTTCATGATCAACTGCATGATAGTAGTTTAAGAATACAGGGTTATCATGAAACTCAATAACTTTGTGTTAGAGCACTCCTCGGTCGAACTCGCTAGCGTTTCTATCTCAAGCTTGTTTGTCAAGTTTAGTTGTCAAAACTATAAGTCTTCATTTCTAGTCTACTTATAGCTATATCTAGGATTAGGATAAAATGTGTAGTTGAGCTTTAGACTTCACGACGTTCATCGATTCAAGACGAAGAACTACTGAGGGGAGCTTGTGGAACTTCATCAACAAAAGATATGTGGAGACTTGAACTCATCTATCACTCAGAAGTCTGTTTCTATTCTATCTCCTATTGAGACAAAAGTCGTATAATTATATAGACTTTACTATATACATATTTGATATTTCGATCTGAGTTTAACTCGCTTACATATTTCTCGAAATATCTGGTGGTAAGCTTTCGCTTTAACCAAGTTCATCTTTTATTCTTGACGAAATTCAAAAGATGATCATGTGAAAATCGCCTGGTAACATCTTACATGATTTGTGAGAGACAATCATTTGATGTAGACTCGGAAGGTTTTGTATTGATCATTTGATCACTTGAAAATTTCTTTGAAGCTAATAGTTTGTGTGACACAGCTATTCCCGTCTTCCAAGAATGTTTCAATGATTAAAATGAAGTTTAGAACAATTAACCATTGATTGGATATAGCATAGTATGCGTACTTGTATGCTAACTGTTGTAGTCATATTCCAAGTCTGGGAACTTAGTATGCATACCCGTATGCGTATTGTTTCAACAGCTGAAGTCTGGGAACTGATGTAGTTTTGAAAGTGATAAGTAGAAGTTCGTTCAACTCGGACTTGTGTAGACTCAATTCTATACTTAAATATTAACCCCAATAAATATATACAAAAAGATGATATCAATATCGGAGAAACTGGGACTTAGGATTCCACCAAACCTCATATCATGTGGTTCAACAATCAATTCTTAGACAATTATAGCTCTAGTTTATTGATTCTAATTCTTTGCCAGGGTAGATTTTAAAAATATTAACTGTAAATCACTAGAATGATGCATCAAAAGCACTTAGACCAAGCATACATCATCATACGACTTCACAACTAATTAAGAAAAATCATAAAACGATTAAATTAATGCAAAAAGTCAAAAAATGAATTAAACATAATTACCACATGCATGAAATATGGCTTTCTCCGCCATACCAATGTTGGGGTTTAGCTCCTCATATTAATCACTCGCTCAGAATACATGTTTGTTGCTCAAAAGTTGATTAAAAGAGTGAAAGGTGTAAAGCAGCTGATTTGCAACAGCGTAAATGTGTTACAGATCTCTGGTACAAAGAGGAATAATGATTAACTGTTGTATATAAACGTTATTGCTCTTCTGCTGTTGAACAACGACACTGTTCTGCGACTGTTTTCCGTGCGTCAATGTTCTTCGCGTTCTTGAGCTGTGCAGCAGCAGAAACAGAGTTTGATAAAACTCTGATTTCTTCTTCTCTGGCTCTCCTCCGGTCCCCAAACTCTCGACACCCCTTCTATGTGACCCAAACAATCTATTTATATCAAAAATACCGATTAAATCTCCCCCAAATCTTCCAAAATCTCTTTCCTTCTCTTCACGGCAAAGTTGCGGCAATTTCTTGTTTTAGAATTTCTACGCGTTTCTGAGCTTTCCTTTTTATTCTAAACTCTTCCTTAGATAGATACAAATCTTTGGGAAGGTTTATAGCATTTTAATCTCTCTAAAATTTCCTAAAACAGGTCACACACGTGACTTTCCATATATTTCTGTTGTGATAAAGTCCGTCGATTGAGCCCAGTCTAATCGATTTCAACACCCATATCAGATTCCTAGACCCATAAGGAGTCTATCCTATCAAAATCAGAGGTTTAATCGACCTCAAACTCCTCCAAATCAAGAACCCTAATGTGTTCTTCACTTCCAAGATATTTCCCGCCAAAACTTATAATTCAAATGTAGAAGATGGTCGCCCCCTATCCAGAGTAGGGGTGCGATTAGCAGCTGCCTGGAAAAGGGATGCCCCTTCGTAATTAGGTCACCCCTTATCCAAAGTGAGGGTCCGAATAGCAAATGTCCTCCCATGAACGCAAAAAACACTTTTCGAGCCAATTTCGCCGCAAAATCTTATTTTTCCAAAAACACCTACAAAGACATAAAAAGCCAAAATAAATACAAAACCGAGCACTAACAATATATACAATTGAGATTATATCAGACACAAAAATGTGTCTATCAAATACCCCCAAACCTATTATTTGCTAGTCCTCGAGCAAAAATAAAATAGAAATAAAATCCTAACTCACTGTCGCAGGCATCGTCGATTGCATTTAGCGTATGCAATAAGCCTTTAAACTCCTAGGTTTCTTTAATGGCGGAGTGTTGTCTCCGGAGGGCTTACCAGAGGTATACCCACAAAACCTTTATACTCCAGACCCTAGCTATCTACACAGAACCTTGGAAGGCACTAAAGAATCTCCTTGGTTAGCATACTTATTGACTACATGAGGAAGTACCCTGATGCGAAATTCCAATTGTTGTACACGAGTTTTCACTCAAGCGTACTAAAATTCATATATAAGTAACAAAGCTCTACTCAGATAGTTGCACTATGGAAATCAATATCCGGAGTCGAAACTAATCACATGGATAGATCAAGAAGATGGATATAGAGAAAAACATAGATAGTTTTGATGTTTACTAGGTGAACGGTGTTTCTCATATCTGTCTGAAGGCCTCCGCCAAAATGAACCTATCCTAATGGACTGAGATCCTAGTCTGACTAATATCAACACACTGGCATATACAAGGGAACCAGTGATTGATAATCCTAACTCTAGGTCAACACACTGGCATATACAAGGGTTCCGGTGATCGACTTTATTGAATTTATTCCAGTTGGTCTCATGGTCTGGTCTCAATTTTTTTTTTTTTGTATCTCAATCACTCTAATTCACCATAGCATTGGTAACAACTTGAATCTCGAGCCCCACCTAATCAATTAGAGAAACATAGTTTAAAAACAAAACAAAATAAAAACATAAGTGAAAAGGACTCAACGAGATATGGTGAAACTATCATGTTATTTCTAACACCTGAGCTCTGTGCTTTTATGAACAGACTCTTTAGATGTTTCCATCTAGTCAGATTGGTTCCTCAACTCCTACAACCAAAATGCTTCCATCCACTTAGATTGGTTGTTTTCATCCTTAATAGGCATAAATTTCTAGGCTCTGGAGTTTAATTGTGCAACTAAAAAGTTTCTCATATACCCCCAAACTTAAATCTAACATTATCCTCAATGTTCTAAAGATCAAATTAAAAGCATGAACAAGGAGAAACTGTTACCATTTGAAGCAAAAGAGATAAGGAAAGATATTACCGTGTTGCATGAGAATGGGTTACCTCCCAAGAAGTTCTAAGTTTAACGTCTTCAGCCAGACTAAAAAAGGATTAGTCACCTCATAGAATCATAAAATAATAGTCGAAATATCTGTGGGTCATCAAAACCAAATAGAGCTATCACAAGTGAAAGGAATCTGCAACATGCCAAGAAAATGAACAAATAAAGCACACCCTTGTCTAGTTTCCTGTTTAAGACAACTACATCTAGTTGTGGTTCAGGTTCAGGATCTATAACTGGGTCTAAATAAAATATTTTCATGGGTTGCATTTCCTTATAGGTTAGATCCAAATGTTCAGGTTCTAGAGTCTGGAAAAACTCATATAAAAACTTAGAAGCACATAATAATGACCTGAATAATTGAGGATCCTCTAAGTCAATCAGATCTGACTTACACAGCTGACCACAATGAGAGTGGTGATCTTCCTTAAACAAGTATGTCGACCCTAATCTCCTAAAGTAATTAGGTTTAGTCTCAAAACTTAATATTCAACACATTTGAAAATCAAACATTCCCACATTTGGAAGAAAAATATTTGGTGGGAAAACAAAGTCAATCTGGGTATCATAGCCTGGGTAAACCACATCAACCAGAGGATGGGTTTCTAATAACTGAAATTTCTTGTGGACATCACTAGGTTCAGGAAAACATGTATGAAGATAATCTTGTAAAATGGTTGAGGCACATATGTCAAGTCCCAAGTGAGGGACCTTTCTAAGAGTTAAATCACATGGAGAATGATAATCACCCCCGAACTTAGAGTTTTCAGTGTCTCTAGAAAGACTAGTCACAACTTCCCTAATTTCAAGGTCATCTAATTCATGAAAATGGTCAATTGATTCTTCTAAGTCAGGTACATCCTCACTCATCTCGACGATTTCATTTTCTTTTTCTAAGTCTATTGTTTCTAAATCGCTAGACTCAATATATACTCGTTCCTCTAAACCATTATTAGCTTCGTAATCAAAAGGAAATACTACATCGTCTAAAACGGGGGTATCTCTAGTCAAATCCTCGTCCTTTTGAATAGGTAAATAATTATTAAAATTATTTGGATTTGAACTAGAAATAATATTATTATTAAGCTCAATTGGAGTAGCAAATTCCTGATCACTATGCCTATTTATTTCAAATTCTTCATCAACACTATCCTCATCATAATCATTATAATAACATGAAAATGGTTGAACCTCATCTAAACAACAAGTAGTGTAACCAATTTTATCCTCGTCATCCTGTTTATGCAAATAACTATCCTCATTTTCAAGGGTATTATTGGAGACACTGTATTGAAAATTAAGATTATTTCGAGCAATTCTTTCGTTCGTCTCAGCTATCAGCTTGAGGGATTCCTCTATAGAAAGTTTTCTTTCGTCATAAACTAAGTTATTCATCTCAGCTATCCTACGTGTCGACTCTTCTAATTTCCTGAGCGACTCTTCTAAAGGAGAAATATAAGAATTTTTCTCATATGACCGGTTCGTATGTGGATAGTAATTGGGTTCACCATTGTATGGACCATAATTTTCAAAAGGCTGATGTTCCCAAACACTATTCACACTATAGTCAAAGTAGTAACGTCCATTTTGAAACTCAGTCGGATATTCGTTGTATTGGCTATTGTAATACCAGTTCGACATTCTACTGCAGGGGTGTGAGTTGTCACACAAAATAAAACCCACTGACAGGGGATTCGTGGGTGGATAGAGTCTTACCTCACGTACCAGATGGGCGATGAACCGTTGAAGTCGACTCAGGCCACCGACTCCAATGTCAGTGTACGAACCCGAGGGGCCGAGACAGTATCGTAACTGTCGTCCTTCCCTGCAAACAGTTTATATTTAATTTTTAACCCTTCCTTAGGGTTTGAAAATAATAATAATGTCCAGTCCAACAATAAAAATGTCCAAAAAGGAAAAGAAAAACTACAAAAATAAAATCCTATTTACAGTTTCTAAAAATAAACAAAATAACTATATACAAAATCTTCTTCTTCACTCCTTTCGGATTCCTCTTTTCTTTCCTTCTTTGGCGATGCTTTTCTTTTATGGCACTTTTTCTTTCCTTGTAGCTTCGCTCCAAATCTGAAAAGAATCGAAAAATACCAAAACGCGTAAAAAGGAACAAAAAAGAATAATAAAAATAAAAATAAACCTAAAACAAATCTAAATACAAATCCGCGTCGGCGGCGCCAAAAATTGATGTAGTTTTGAAAGTGATAAGTAGAAGTCCGTTCAACTCGTACTTGTGTAGACTCGATTCTAGACTTAAATATTAACCCTAATAAATATATACAAAAAGATGATATCAATATCGGAGAAACTGGGACTTAGGATTCCACCAAACCTCATATCATGTGGTTCAACAATCAATTCTTAGAAAATTATAGCTCTAGTTTATTGACTCTAATTCTTTTCCAGGGTAGATTTTAAAAATATTAACTGTAAATCACTAGCATGATGCATCAAAAGCACTTAGACCAAGCATACATCATCATACGACTTCACAACTAATTAAGAAAAATCATAAAACGATTAAATTAATTCAAAAAGTCATAAAAAGAATTAAACATAATTACCACACACATGAAATATGGCTTTCTCCGCCATCCCAATGTTGGGGTTTAGCTCCTCATATTAATCACTCGCTCAGAATACATGTTTGTTGCTCAAAAGTTGATTAAAAGAGTGAAAGGTGTAAAGAAGTTGATTTGCAACAGCGTAAAAGTGTTACATATCTCTGGTAAAAAGAGGAATAATGATTAACTGTTGTATATAAACGTTACTGCTCTTCTGCTGTTGAACAACGACACTGTTCTGCGACTGTTTTCCGTGCGTCAATGTTCTTCGCGTTCTTGAGCTGTGCAGCAGCAGAAACAGAGTTTGATAAAACTCTGATTTCTTCTTCTCTGGCTCTCCTCCGGTCCCCAAACTCTCGACACCCCTTCTATATGACCCAAACGATCTATTTATATCAAAAATACCGATTAAATCTCCCCCAAATCTTCCAAAATCTCTTTCCTTCTCTTCACGGCAAAGTTGCGGCAATTTCTTGTTTTAGAATTTCTACGCATTTCTGAGCTTTCCTTTTTATTCTAAACTCTTCCTTAGATAGATACAAATCTTTGGGAAGGTTTATAACACTTTAATCTCTCTAAAATTCCCTAAAACAGGTCACACACGTGACTTTCCATATATTTCTGTTGTGATAAAAATCCGTCGATTGAGCCCAGGCTAATCGATTTCAACACCCATATCAGATTCCTAGACCCATAAGGAGTCTATCCTATGAAAATCAGAGGTTTAATCGACCTCAAACTCCTCCAAATCAAGAACCCTAATCTGTTCTTCACTGCCAAGATATTTCCCGCCAAAACTTATAATTCAATTGTAGAAGATGGTCGCCCCCTATCCAGAGTAGGGGTGCGATTAGCAGTTGACTGGAAATGGGATGCCCCTTAGTAATTAGTTTACCCCTTATCCAAAGTGAGGGTCCGAATAGCAAATGTCCTCCCATGAACGCAAAAAACACTTTTCGAGCCAATTTCGTCGGAAAATCTTATTTTTCCAAAAACACCTGCAAAGACATAAAAAGCCAAAATAAATACAAAATCGAGCACTAACAATATATACAATTGAGATTATATCAGACACAAAAATGTGTCTATCAGGAACCATAGTATGCATACCCGTATGTGTACTGATTTCAACTGATGTTGGTCGTTAACGACAGTATGCGTACCCGTTTGCATACTGGAAAAGACCAGGTCCGGGAACGAAAAATATGCGTACCCGTTTGCATACCTGGGTGGGTTAAGTTCTAAAATAGGTTTATTCGTGAATAAATACATTTATATAATAAGGAATACAATCTTTGCAAACCGTGGATATAATGTTCATGAATTGATTCGAGTGAATCAAAATCGATTTTGCTTCAATTGTATCTTGTATACTTCTATGAGAATATAAACAATTGAACAACTCTATAACTAGTTTCATTTAGTAATTTGAACTAGTTGTGATTAAGATGAACAAGGTTGATATGAAAGTGTTCATATGGCTACCTTTGGTTAACTATTATTGAGCCAACTAAGTGTACACGTTTAGGTACGTTTACCCATATCTAAATGAAGGTACATTTCATTTGTGTGTAAGCTAAGACAATCTAAAGGTTGAAAGATATTAGCTTGAATCTAATCAGGTTTCCATCTAACGGTAAATATTGAATGCTTTGTTACCAAGGTAACATTGAGTGCAAACCCTTATTTAAAGACTGTATAAGGGAGAACTCTAGCAACTGGGAAACCTAATCCCCACACCTCATGTGTGATACTAGTTGCGACTAGAGTCAATTCTCCTTTAACCTAGGTTTTTCTAAAACCATTATAGGTTAACGACTTAAAGAGTTCATTGGGATTCTGAAGCCAGACCCAACTATTTTCTTTGTAGTTGCGTGTACTGATCTTACTTTGTTCTATCATATTGAGTACTATCTTCTCTAAGATTTTCTCGAGATTCAATCTCTGATAGGTAAGATAAAAAGTAGTCAAAAACATTTTTGTCTCATCGTTTGTGATTCCACAATATCTTGTTCCGCTACCATACAGTTACGATCATTGCGAGGTGATTGATATTACTTGGTTGTTCTTCGAGAATATAAGTCCGGTGTATCAATTGGTTCATGTTCACCTTGATTTATCAAAAGACGGAACAAAAACTCGTAGGTACTTCTACGGGAGACAAATTTATCTATTCAATAGACTTTTCTGTGTGAGACAAATTTGTCTATCAAGTCTTCAACTTTGGGTCGTAGAAACTCTTAGTTGTGGGTGAGATCAACTAAGGGAATCAAGTGCGCAGAGTCCTGCTAGGATTCAGAGGCATAAGGAACGCGACTATACCTTAATCAGTGTAAGATTGGTTAGGGCTCAACTACATCCCAGTCCGAAATTAACTTGTAGTAGGCTAGAGTCTGTAGCGGCTTAATACAGTGTGGTGTTGATAGACATATTTTTGTGACTGAATTGTCCTCAATTTTCAGTATTGTTGGTACTCGATTTTCTACTTATTATGGTGTTTTATGTGTTTGTAGGTATTTTTGGAAAATAAATATTTTTGGAAAATTCGTCTCGAAAAGTTGGTATAGGCACCCGGAGGACACATGTTATTCGGAATCTCAATTTTGGATAAGGGGCACCCCAGGGAGCTAGCTGCTAATCGCACCCCATCAATGGTTAAAGGGACTCCATCTTCTTCCTTGATTTGAAAAGAAAAATTGGCGGGAAATTTGGTGTCAACGGTAAAAGATTTATTATCTTTAAGATAAGAATATCTTCTTGCCTTATAAACATGAAGTTTTGAAGAAAAAGGAAGTTATCTTGTATTAAACAAGAAAGATATCCTTAGAAGATTTTATCTTGGAATTTATTCTGCGAATTAAAGAAGATATGGGTTTAGTAAAGAAAAATATAGAATAAAGAGAAGGAAAAATTCTGAAGATATTTTTAATTAAAAAGAAGAAGATTTTGGAGTTATGGAAGAATATATTTGAGTAATGTCTATTTGTGTGTATAAATAGAGAGCTAGAGAGCACATTTGGAGAGGGAGTAGTCCGGAGCCAAGAGCGTTATTTCATTTGGAGTTTAATATTTTCAATTCTATTTTCTACTGTTTCTGATTATTATTATTTTAAAAAAAGGATTGTACTGTTTATTGTGAGAACTCCAATGGTGATTAATAAAGTAAATTTATTTAATCATATTATCGTCTCTGGTATTATCATGAGGAGCTAGACCCCATTTCTGGGACGACGGAGGAAACCAAATCTCATGAATGCGGTAATTGTATTAATTTTATTATGACTATTTGCATTGTTATTTAATTGATTTATGATTTTCGTTGAATGGTTGTCATTTCAATTGATGGGTTATTGATAGACGCATTTTTGTGTCTAATTTGTCCTCAATGTCCGTATTGTTGAAACTCTATTTTTGTACTAATATTGTGTTTTTATGTATTTTTAGGAAATAAACATTTTTGGAAAATTCGGCTCGAAAAGTTTCCCGGGGAACCCTTGAAGGACAATTGTTATTCGGACTCTCACTATCGGTTAAGGGGCACCTCAGTGGACACCTGCTATTCGCACCCCAGTTCAGGATAGGGGGACACCCTTTCTTCTTCGTTTGAAAACTGTTTTTTGGCGGGAAATGAAATTCTCAACTGGCAGAAGTTTGATCACAAAAATGAAGGGGTTGCGGGTCGATTCAATGGCTGAAATTTGATAGAGATATGTGATATAGGTTAAGGAACACATTTTGGGCAGTGGGTTCGATCGGAATTGGCTGGAAAACGCGTGATGATTCACATACCCAAAACAAAGCACGTGTACTGTAACACGAGCAAAATTGAAGTTCTTGTGTGCATGGAGGAGTTCTACTAGCGTTGAAAGAGTGCTGAGACGTGGAGAAGGCTAACTAGAGCGTGCATGATCAAATCTAACGTGTGTAGAAGCCAAAAATGGAAATTATTGTTAAATATGGGCAGCGAGCAATGACGGGATTAATGAGAGATTATACGGTGTTATGGTCGGATATTTTTGTTCTAAAACACTATAAATACAAGGCTAAAGAGTTTAGCAATTTTGGAGAGTCTTTGGAGAAAGTTTAGGAGTCGAGAGAATCAAAAGAAAATCACGCAGAGAAGAGAAGAGTTCTGCTGGTGTAGTTGAAGACGAAGAACAAAATACGCTCCAGGAAAGTCGTTGAAAGGTGTCGCTTCACTGCGACAATTTCCAATTCCTTTCCCGCGACTTAGAAGCAGTGCTTACAACACTTCATTTGTATCGTTCTTCCCTGATGCTTCCTGTGTGTCGCCAAGTACGGTCGAATATTGATTTTTTTGACATTTCTGTTCATTGTAATCAACTTTTGAGCATCAATGAAATATTTTGAGAGGTTTTTCATCATGAGTAGCTAAACCCAATCCCAGGGGTGACGTAGGAAGCCTTTCTCGCTATATTTATGTGGTAATTTTTATTTGATTAATTTTTGCAATATTTATATATGATTAATTGCATTGAAAATAAATGATTTAAATGATTTTTATTAATCAAATATATTTTCTCTTGATAATACATGCTTAGTTTTATACTCTTGATGTATTATGCTTGCGATTAATCTTTCATATTTTGAGAATCTGCTTTTGGCAATAGTTAGAATCAAAACAATTATTAAATTTGCATAATAAAAATTAAATAAAACTACATAAATATTGTTGAATGGTGGAATCATCACCCCTATTTTCTCCATAAAATTTATATCACTTGTTAATTGAATTTTCTACATTTCTAAATTATTTAAATCTAAAAAAAAAAATATTCCTTTCACAAGTTCGAAAAGAACCCCTTTTACCACAATCTACAACAACTTTTGAAAATACATCAAATTTTTGGCTCCGCCGACGCGGACCTGTGCTTAGGTAGATTATTTTTTTTAGGTTTATTATTTTTTTTCCTTTTTACGTTTTTTTTTGTCTTTGATTTGCAGGTTCGAAGTGGAGTACTAAGGACCTTGGAAGGAAAAGCTTAAAGCGAAAGAGGATTTTTTTTTTGTTTTATATATAGAAAAGAGAGAAAAAAAAAGAGAGATTTTTATATTTTTTTTAGATTATTTTTCTTTTTCTTTTGCACTTTACTTTATTTGGACTTTGGACTGGACTCTTGGATTTTATTATTATTTTTTTTTAAAAACCCTACGGATGGGTAGTTAAATACAAACTGTGTGTAGGGAAGGATGGTACAAATGAAGTGCTGTAAGCACTGTTTCTAAGTCGCAGGAAAGGAATTGGAAATTGTCGCAGTTAAGCGACACCTTTCAACGACTTTGCTGGAGCGTATTTTGTTCTTCGTCTTCAACTACACCAGCAGAACTCTTCTCTTCTCTGCGTGATTTTCTTTTGATTCTCTCGACTCCTAAACTTTCTCCAAAGACTCTCCAAAATTGCTAAGCCTTGTATTTATAGTGTTTTAGAACAAAAATATCCTACCATAACACCGTATAATCTCCCATTAATCCCGTCATTGCTCGCTGCCCATATTTTACAATAATTTCCATTTTTGGCTTCTACACACGTTAGATTTGATCATGCACGCTCTAGTTAGCCTTCTCCACGTCTCAGCACTCTTTCAACGCTAGTAGAACTCCTCCATGCACACAAGAACTTCAATTTTGCTCGTGTTACAGTACACGTGTTCTGTTTTGGGTGTATGAATCATCACGCGTTTTCCAGCCAATTCCGATCGAACCCACTGCCCAAAATATGTTCCTTAACCTATATCACATCTCTCTATCAAATTTCAGCCATTGAATCGACCCGCAACCCCTTCATTTTTGTGATCAAACTTCTGCCAGTTGAGAATTTCATTTCCCGCAAAAAAACAGTTTTCAAACGAAGAAGAAAGGGTGTCCCCCTATCCTGAACTGGGGTGCGAATAGCAGGTGTCCACTGAGGTGCCCCTTAACCGATAGTGAGAGTCCGAATAAAAATTGTCCTTCAAGGGTTCCCCGGGAAACTTTTCGAGCCAAATTTTCCAAAAATGTTTATTTCCTAAAAATACATAAAAACACAATATTAGTACAAAAATAGAGTTCCAACAATACGGACATTGAGGACAAATTAGACACAAAAATGCGTCTATCAAATACCCCCAAACTTATTATTTGCTAGTCCTCGAGCAAATTTATTCTAGAAAGGAAAATCATTTGAACCCCTAGGTGGCCCTAGTGGCGGAGTGTTGTCTCCGGAGGGTTTACCAGAGGTGTACCCACAAAACCTTTATTCCAGACCCTAACTATCTACGCAAAATCTTGGAAAGCACTAAAGAACCTCCTTGGTTGGCATACTTATTAATTATAGGAGGAAGTACCCTGATGCGAAATTCTAATTACTGTACACGAGTTTTCACTCAAGCATACTAAAATTCATATAAGTGACAGAGCTTTACTAAGATAGTTTCACGATGGACATCATACTCGGAGTCAGACTAATCACATGAAAAGATTAAGAAGATGGAAAAATAAAAATGTAGATGGTTGAAAAGTGAACAGGGTTTCCCATATCTGTCTGAAGGCCTCTGCCAAGGTGAACCTAACCTAAATGACTGAGATACCGGTCTGACTAATATTAACACACTGGCATATACAAGGGAACCAGTGGTCAATAATCCCAACTCTAGGTCAACACAACTGGAATATACAAGAGTACCAGTGGTCGACTTTATTAAACACACATTTCTTTAAGAACTAACAACATTATTGGACCTTGTGGACCCAAGCGCATGTTTCTTGTCAGCAGATTACATGGTATCCGTGGATCCTGCATTCCACACTTGTTTAGGCGACGGAGACAGGGAGAACACACACATATTGCTATCCAAGTGTTAGTATTTATTCCGATTGGTCTACTGGTCTGGTCTAATTTTTTTTTTTTTGAAAAGGTAACTCAGTTACTCTATTTCACCCTAGCAAAGGTAACAACTTGAATCGTGTGCCCCACCAAATCACTTGAAATAAAAGAAAAAAATAGAAAGTGAAAAGGACTCGACGAGATATGGCGAAACTATCATGTTATTTCTAATACCTGAGCTCTGTGCTTTTATGAATAGACTCTATAGATGTTTCCATCTAGTAAGATTGGTTCCTCAACTCCTAAAACAAAAATGTTTCCATCCACTTAGATTGGTTAGTGCTATCCTTAATAGGCGTAAATTTCTAGGCTCTGGAGTTTATTTATTGCAACTTAAAACTAACAAAAAGTTTCTTCCCCACCCCCAAACTTAAATCTAACATTGTCCTCAATGTTTCTAATGAAAGAGCAGTACCAAAAGTAACATAACACGAGGAGAAGTTGGAAAGATAGTACCTGGGTGAAGAAAATCAAAAACTAATGTACAACATACAATCCGCCTCGATGGTCAATCAAGGGTAAACAGGGTCCTCCAGAGGGACCTCCTTAACATCACCTGTAGGCAAGGGCTCTAAAAAGGGTTTCAATCTCTGACCGTTAACCTTCGAAGAACTACTACCATCCGGTGTCTTAATTTCAACAGCTCCATGAGGAAAAACAGTGCGAACAATAAAAGGACCCGTCCACCGAGAACGCAACTTCCCAGGGAAAAGATGTAAGTGGGTATCATACAGAAGAACTTTTTGACCTGGAGAAAATGTCTTTCTTAGAATATTCCTATCATGCACAAGTTTCATTTTGTTCTTATACTCCTTCGCACTATCATACGCATCTCTACGAATCTCTTCCAACTCATTGAGCTGGAGTTTCCTATGGGCTCCTGCCTTGTCGAGTGAAAAATTTAGCTGCTTAACAGCCCAATAAGCTCTATGTTCTAACTCAACAGGTAAATGACATGCCTTGCCATAAAAAAGCCGATAAGGCAACATTCCAATAGGAGTCTTAAACGCAGTACGGTAAGCCCATAAGGCATCAGTAAGACTAGACGACCAGTCTTTCCGATTAGGATTAACTGTTTTCTCTAATACACGTCTTATCTCCCTATTGGAAACCTCAACTTGACCACTAGTCTGTGGATGATACGGGGTAGCTACCTTATGAGTAATACCATATTTCTTCATTAAAATCCTAAAAGGTCCATTACAAAAGTGCGACCCTCCATCACTAATTATAGCTCGCGGTGTACCAAAACGTGTAAGTATATTTTCTTTCAAGAACTCTATCACAACCCTATGGTCATTGGTTTTACACGCAACCGCTTCAATCCACTTAGAGACATAGTCTACAGCGACAAGGATGTATAGGTTACCAAAATAATTAGGGAACGGACCCATAAATTCAATACCCCACACATCAAAGACCTCAACAATCAGAATCGGGTTCAAGGGCATCATGTTCCTACGGGAAATGGTTCCTAATTTCTGGCAACGTTCACAAGTAACACAATAACTATGGGAGTCTTTAAACAACGAAGGCCAATAGAATCCACACTGCAATATCTTAGCAGCAGTCTTCTTAGCACTAAAGTGACCCCCACAAGCATGATCATGACAAAAGGAAATAATAATGGACTGGTCACTCTCAGGTATACATCTCCTAATAATCTGGTCTGGACAATACTTAAACAAATAAGGATCATCCCAAAAGAAGTGCTTAACCTCGGCTAAAAATCTAGAACGATCTTGTATACCCCAATCTTGGGGCATTCAACCAGTAACAAGATAGTTCACTATATTCGCATACCAAGGTAATTGGGTAACAAAGAACAATTGTTCATCAGGAAAGTTATCCCTTATAGGAAGGGAATCATCTGGGGAACTAACAACTAGCCTAGACAAGTGATCTGCTACAACATTTTCGGCACCCTTTTTGTCTCTAATGTCTAGATAAAACTCTTGCAACAACAGAATCCACCTAATCAATCTAGGTTTAGTATCCTTCTTAGACAAAAGATATTTTACAGCAGCATGATCAGTATATATGATGATCTTAGAACGGTTCTTAGAGGTCTTTATGGATGATTTTTCAGTGTTTGGTTCGTCTTTCGATGAGTGCTTGCATCATTTGTCATTAGTTTTGACTAGGTGTAAGGAAAAGAATTTTATGCTTAATTGGGAGAAATGTCACTTTATGGTTCGTTCAGGAATTGTTCTAGGGCATATTGTATCTTCAAAGGGTATAGAGGTAGATAGAGCCAAAGTTGACCTTATTAAAACTTTACCGGTCCAAAAAACCGTAAGAGATATTAGGTCATTCTTAGGGCATGCTGGTTTTTATCGTCGTTTCATTAAGGATTTTAGCTTGATGTCTAGACCTCTTTGCAATTTGCTTGCAAAATATGTTAAGTTTGTATTTGATGATGCTTGTTTAGAGGCTTTTGAGAAGCTTAAGTCATTACTCACTACCGCCCCCATAGTCCAGGCACCCAACTGGAACCTACCCTTTGAGATCATGTGTGATGCTTCAGATTATGCTATTGGTGTTGTGCTAGGTCAGCGAGAAAATAAGTTACTTCATGTGATTTACTATGCTAGCAAAACTCTGAATGATACCCAGTTGAACTATACCACTACCGAGAAGGAACTATTAGCCATTGTGTTTGCCTTAGACCAGTAGACCAATCGGAATAAATACTAACACTTGGATAGCAATATGTGTGTGTTCTCCCTGTCTCTGTCGCCTAAACAAGCGTGGAATGCAGGATCCACGGGAATTACCATGTAATCTGCTGACAAGAAACATGCGCTTGGGTCCACAAGGTCCAATCATGTTGTTAGTTCTTAAAGAAATGTGTGTTTAATAAAGTCGACCACTGGTACCCTTGTATATGCCAGTTGTGTTGACCTAGAGTTAGGATTATTGACCATTGGTTCCCTTGTATATGCCAGTGTGTTAATATTAGTCAGACCGGTATCTCAGTCATTTAGGTTAGGTTCACCTTGGCAGAGGCCTTCAGACAGATATGGGAAACACCGTTCACTTTTCAACCATCTACATTTTTATTTTTCGATCTTCTTAATCTTTTCATGTGATTAGTCTGACTCCGAGTATGATGTCCATCGTGAAAATATCTTAGTAGAGCTCTGTCACTTATATGAATTTCAGTATGCTTGAGTGAAAACTCGTGTACAGTAATTGGAATTTCGCATCAGGGTACTTCCTCCTATAATTAATAAGTATGCCAACCAAGGAGGTTCTTTAGTGCTTTCCAAGATTTTGCGTAGATAGTTAGGGTCTGGAGTAAAGTTTTTGTGGGTACATCTCTGGTAAACCTTCCGGAGACAAAACTCCGCCACTAGGGCCACCTAGGGGTTCAAATGATTTTCCTTTCTAGAATAAATTTGCTCGAGGACTAGCAAATAATAAGTTTGGGGGTATTTGATAGACGCAGTTTTGTGTCTAATTTTTCCTCAATGTACGTATTGTTGGAATTCTATTTTTGTACTAATATTGTGTTTTTATGTATTTTTAGGAAATAAACATTTTTGGAAAATTCGGCTCGAAAAGTTTCCCGGGGAACCCTTGAAGGACAATTGTTATTCGGACTCTCACTATCGGTTAAGGGGCACCTCAGTGGACACCTGCTATTCGCACCCCAGTTCAGGATAGGGGGACACCCTTTCTTCTTCGTTTGAAAACTGTTTTTTGACGGGAAATGAAATTCTCAACTGGCAGAAGTTTGATCATAAAAATGAAGGGGTTACGGGTCGATTCAATGGCTGAAATTTGATAGAGAGATGTGATATAGGTTAAGGAACACATTTTGGGCAGTGGGTTCGATCGGAATTGGCTAGAAAACGCGTGATGATTCACACACCCAAAACAGAGCACGTGTACTGTAACACGAGCAAAATTGAAGTTCTTGTGTGCATGGAGGAGTTCTACTAGCGTTGAAAGAGTGCTGAGACGTGGAGAAGGATAACTAGAGCGTGCATGATCAAATCTAACGTGTGTAGAAGCCATAAATGGAAATTATTGTTAAATATGGGCATCGAGAAATGACGGGATTAATGGGAGATTATACGGTGTTATGGTCGGATATTTTTGTTCTAAAACACTATAAATACAAGCCTAAAGAGTTTAGCAATTTTGGAGAGTCTTTGGAGAAAGTTTAGGATTCGAGAGAATCAAAAGAAAATCACGCAGAGAAGAGAAGAGTTCTGCTGGTGTAGTTGAAGACGAAGAACAAAATACGCTCCATGAAAGTCGTTGAAAGGTGTCGCTTCACTGCGACAATTTCCAATTCCTTTCCCGCGACTTATAAACAGTGCTTACAGCACTTCATTTGTATCGTTCTTCCCTGACGCTTCATGTGTGTCGCAAAGTACGGTCGAATATTGATTTTTTTGACATTTCTCTTCATTGTAATCAACTTTTGAGCATCAATGAAATATTTTGAGAGGTTTTTCATCATGAGTAGCTAAACCCAATCCCAGGGGTGACGGAGGAAGCCTTTCTCGCAATATTTATGTGGTAATTTTTATTTGATTAATTTTTGCAATATTTATATATGATTAATTGCATTGAAAATAAATGATTTAAATGATTTTTATTAATCAAATATATTTTCTCTTGATAATACATGCTTAGTTTTATACTCTTGATGTATTATGCTTGCGATTAATCTTTGATATTTTGAGAATCTTCTTTTGGCAATAGTTAGAATCAAAACAATTATTAAATTTGCATAATAAAAATTAAATAAAACTACATAAATATTGTTGAATGGTGGAATCATCACCCCTATTTTCTCCATAAAATTTATATCACTTGTTAATTGAGTTTTCTACATTTCTAAATTATTTAAATCTAAAAAAAAATTATTCCCTTCACAAGTTCGAAAAGAACCCCTTTTACCACAATCTACAACAACTTTTGAAAATACATCAGTTATGATTTCTTAAATGTTTTGATATCCCATGCTTTAGATTTACATCCATTATTTTCGAAATCTATTTTAGGCAATGAATTAGAGTTAATGAATTTTTTTGAGCTATTACTGTTTAGAATTGATATTTGAACCGCATAAAATTGTTGTTTGGTGAAATCCTGAGTCCCAGTGTCCCTCCATCTTGTTAATCATATTTTTTATATTTTGCTAGTTTTATTATTTTCTTTAATTCAACCTTAAAAATCAATCTCATCAAGTTCGAGTAAACGACAACTCTATTTACCACTATATAAAAATACGATCAGGTGTTCAAATATGGACTAGGTCCCGGGTTTTTTTGCATTTGCGGTTTCCTCGTAGACAAATTTTTTGGTGTCTGTGTTATTTCTTTTCCGCATTAAATTTTCTATATAATTGAAATATCACAGGTTGTGCGTAGTTCAATCAATTATATAATACAACCTTTGGTTGTTGATATAAATTGATTAACACTTGAACATTGGTCTTTAGTACCGTTCAAGTTGTTTCTCATATTAATCAGGCTCGCGTATTTCTATCTGTTTGATTTGTTGATTACATTGAGAAACAAAGATATAACTCTTGGGTGTATTTTCCTTGATTGAGTCTGACTGTCTAGTTGATTCTCTTAGAAATATATTGGATTTAGTCCATACAGATTGCCTAAACGAAATATTGGGTGTGGTTGTTAGACCCCCGCTTTTTCACTTTTCCATCTTCAACTTCGTCTTCCTTTTTGCATGCATGCATTGTGGACTCCATGATATCACAAGAGAAATCTTGAGGTTACGGAACGAGCATATATCAGAGCAAAAAGAATTCTTGATGATATATATATATATATATATATATATATATATATATATATGTGTGTGTGTGTGTGTGTTTTCATAGGGAAACCCTACAATAACATGTTTATATTTCTAAACTTGCCAGTATTGGAACCGTACGTCGGTCATGAAGTAGGTGCGCTGACGTTCGTGGTTATGAACCAAAATTCAGAACCAAGGAACTGATGGAATCTATTTTAGAAGCACGTTTTGACAAAAGATCAAAAAAAAGTTCTAAACTTATGACATATTAATTTAGCCTAAAGAATTTTAGAGCAGAAGTCATTTGTTGATAAACAACAAGTCAACTATCTTAAAGGAAGAACAAAAAGAAGTTCTTTCAAAGCAAACAACATAAAGTATTATCTCAAGAGTTAACGATCATTTATATTACAAAGTAATAATTAACCGGAGCAAGGCTCGACAGTAAGATGATCAAATACAACAAAGACCACTTTGTCAAGAAGAAGATATCTTATTGAGAATCATATGTATCCTCACAAGGTCTCAAAGAGGACGCACAACTGTAAGTAGTCAAGTTGGAATTCGATGGGCATATTGCTCATCAAGGGTATTGACATTTTCAACTTTTCTTCCTTGAACAACATCAAAGAAGTCAATAGAGTTAGCATCAAGAGAATCAATAAAATTAGTACAAGAGATACCTGAAGATGTTGCCTTCCTTTCCTTCTTAATGCTACACTTGAGTCTATTTATACTGGTCTTGAGTCTCGAAACACGATTATTGATATGAATATTCATAGGATTTTGAATTGAGTTGTAGTAATAGGTTCGTTGAGACTTGTGAAAGCAAAAGATTCTAGATTTAATAAAAATAAAGAAAACTTAACTCAAAATTTGATTTCAAGATATTAAAGATAACCAAGACACTAGAATCCACTATTACACATGAATGAATGACGTCAAATATTTCATAACTCCAATTAGCCTTTAAATCCTTTATTTCTTAATCCACAAACATATTCTCAAATATTAACTGTATTCCCTAAGCATAGACTATCAATTGATTAAAAAAGTATAATCTATCAAATTGAATCACAAGTAATTAAGAAAAATATGTAAACATTTAAAAACTCTGCAAAAGCAGTGATTGAGTGAATTATAATTAAAAATTAGAGAAAATGAAATAGTTACCCATAATTCATGTGTAAATAGCTTCATCCATTGCCTTGGTTACGCGAGAATTTAGCCTCTCATCATGTTGGAAACATGCTCAAAAGTTGATTTCATTTATGCTCAAAGATGCTTTACAAATGATGAAAGTGTGAGAATGATTAAAATTACAGAGAACCATATATGTTGATTGTCACTGTTACTGTAAAAAATAAGACTGTCGTTCAAGAGTCGCTGATACTGTAGATTCTAAGACAGTGCTGGAACCGTCGCAATCACTATAGCATGAACGATACAGGGGTGTGTATCTTATGTTCTCCGTGTTCTTCACAACAACAACAATGGTGACTCTCTGAATTTTAACTCTACGGATTTGTTGATGTGCCGTAACTCTCCCAAACTCTCTATCTCCCCCGGAATGACTTCTATCAACAATATTTATATATCACAGGCGAGTATCTCTTACTTGAATGCTGAAATCTTCTCATAATTCCTCCGTATCTCCAGCTGTTATTTCCGGAGATAATATTCCCTTTTTATCTTCTCACGCCGTTCTCTTCCATCTAGTACACTCCAGATCGTTACTTTCACGACTCAGTTAGAGTAAAACTCTTGCATAACTATTACTTCAACGAGAAAATCTCGTGTATATCTCACGCTGTTTTATAGAATATACGTGGAGAACTTCTTTTTTTCCAAATTAAAACCGACTACCTACCCTGTTTTGATGCAGCATGGTAATACCAAATCATATCCAGTCAAACACTCGCAAAAATCTTGTCCAAAAATCATTCAGGGAAGTACGCAGGCGATGATAAAACGTTCCCGCCAAAAAACAAAATTAAACTGTGAAGAAGGAGTGCCCCTTATCCGGTCCTGGGGTGCTGATAGCTGGTAGGGTGGAAAAAAAGAAAAGAAGGTGCCCCTTAGCAAAAGTGGGGGTCCGTATAGCAAATGTCCTTCGGGGGTGCTCCGAGCAACTTTTCGAGCCGAATATTCCAACAATATTTATTTCCAAAAAACACCTAAAAACACACAAAACACCATAATAAACACGAAATCGAGTACTAACAATACGGAACATTGAGGACAAATTAGATACAAATGCGTTTATCAAATATATTTAGGAACGGTTGACACTTTTGATCCAAAACATCCTTCAGCCACAGAAGAAGAGTTTGAAGAATTTTTCTTACTCATTGGATTAACATGGCAGTCATTTTTCCTTATAAAATTATCTTTTTTAGAGTTGTAAAAATGCTTTGTGTTATCTTTACAGGCAAGAATTGGCTCATCACATCACTTTCCTTGTCTGAGGGTTGGACATTTAAGACCAGTAATATGAGAAACAGGTTTGATTACTTCCTTAGACATCTAGATAAGAATGTTATCAAGTTTTTCATTCCGCAAAAGAAAACGTCATCTCCTCTCAAGATGACCCTTGTTTCCGCAATAATAACATCTGAAGGGAATGGTATTAACCGTTCTCATATGAACAGGAGGTTGACAACCCTTGTTCTTTGAAACTGCTGTCGCTGAAGGTAATTTTTCACTTTTGCCATCAGTGAAATTTTTCTGCTGGAAATTGTTATTAGTACTAACAAAATCAATCTTGCTACTACTTGAAGCGTTTATTCCTTTATAGCCAAAACCTCGTGTATCACGATGTTTCTTACAAGCTCCCAAAATAGTGGATAATTTTGTTGAACTAAGGTTAAACTTTTTCAAGTTTTCTTCCAGCATATTGACCTTGTTCTGAGCAGCAGATAGGTCATCCTCCAATTGTTTTTCTCGTGAGATAAAAACGTTTTCTCTGTCATTAAAATAACTTTTTTGAGAGCTACATCTTGCTTTACATTCAGCAAGTTCTTCTTTCAACACAAAGAGATTTCGACGAAGATTTTCACATTCGAAATTCTTTGAACGCACATCTTCTTCACGATCTTTAAGAAGAGATTATACCCATAATCGTAACCTTTAAAGAGTTTTCTCATTTTCTTGTTTTCTAGACAGAGATGAGTCAGAAACTTAGTCAAGCAAGATGTTGACTTCTTTTTCTTTATAAGATGGTCAAAAAGCTTGATGTATTGCGAGACTTCCTCATCAACATCTTGTCCATAATATGAATTACTTTATTCATCTGAAAGATCATCCAACTGTTCATCTAGGCGTGTTTCCCCATTTATACACAGTTTCAGACAATGGACAGGACGTGAGAGATTTTTTAATAGAACAAAAGATTTGAACCAATTCAGAACGTTTCTGAACAGGTGATGCGTTGTTTGAGATAACACATATGTCCATAGAGTCAGATTGTTATAAACACAGACTTATGAGGTCTTAAACGTTTTTGCCTGCTCTGATACCAATTGAAAAAGCATGGGTCTAACAACCACATCCAATATTTCGTTCGACAATCTGTATGGACAAACTCCAATATAATTCCAAGAGAGTCAATTAAGGAAGTATATCCAAGAGTTATATCTCAATTTCTCAGTACAATATGCAATCGAACAGATGGAGATCTGTGAGCCTGATTAATATGAGAAATAACTTGAACAGTACCAAAGACCAATATTCAAGTGTCAATCAATTTCAATCGACAACCAAAGGTTGGATTTACCAATTGGTTGATCTACGCACAACCTGTAATATTTCAATTATATAAACAAATATAATGCGGAATAGAAATAACACAGACACCAGAAGTTTTGTTAACGAGGAAACCGCAAATACAGAAAAACCCCGGGACCTAGTCCATATTTGAACACCACACTGTATTAAGCCGCTACAAACACTAGCCTACTACAAGTTAACTTCAGACTGGAATGTAGTTGAGCCCTAACCAATTAAGGTACAATCGCGTTCCTTACGCCTCTGAATCCCAGTAGGAATCTACGCATTTGATTCCCTTAGTTGATCTCACCCAAAAATAAGAGTTTTTACGACCCAAAGTCGAAGACTTTATAAACAAAGCTGTCTCCCATAGAAAAGTCTATTCTGATAGATAAATTTGTCTCCCACATAAATACCTACGAAGTTTTTATTCCGTATTTTGATAAACAAGGTGAACAGGAACCAATTGATAATCTGATCTTATATTCCCGAAGAACAACCTAGAAATATCAATCATCTCAAAATAACTTAACTATATGGTACTAGAACAAGTTATTGTGGAATCACAAAGAATGAGACTAAAAGCTTTGTGATTACTTTTTATATCTCACATATCAGAGATAAATCTTAGAGAAGATAGTACTCAATATGATAGAAAAACTAAGATCAGAACACACAACTACAGAGAAAATAGTTGGGGTCTGGCTTCAGAATCCCAATGAAGTCTTTAAGTCGTTAACCTATTGGTTTTAGGAAAAATCTAGGTTAAAGGAGAATCGACTCTAGTCGCAACTAGTATCATACATGAGGTGTGGGGATAATGGTTATATAGTCTTTAAATCAGGGTTTGATAGCTTAGAAACAAAGCAATCAATATTCACCTTGAGATGAAAAACTGATTTAAGATTCAAGTTAAGTTTGCTTTAAACCAAAGAAATATCTCTCCACCGTTAGATGGTCTTAGTTTGTTACACACAAGTGAAATATACCTTCATTTAGATATGGGTAACCATACCTAAACGTGTATATTGAGTTGGCTCGATAACAGTTAACCGAAGTTAGGCATGAAAACTTTTATATTAACTACATTCATCTAACACTTATAGATCAAATGATAATCAAATGAATCTAATTGTGTTACTCATATAGTTGTCCAATTATTTATATTCTCATAGAAGTATACAAGACACAATTGAAAGAAAATTAGATTTGATTCATGAGAATCAATTCATGAACATTTAACCACGGTTTACAAAGATTGCATTCCTTAATTTCTAATTGTATTTGGTCATGCATATGAAATCATACTTAATCGATTTTAGAACATAAACCAACTCAATTTGCAAACGGGTATGCAAACTTAAGTTCCTGACTTTGGTTTTGTCCAACAATTTGCAAACCAGTATGCATACTTTCGTTGCAGACCTAACTCAGGTAGAACCATTCGCATACTGGTATGCAAACTTGGTTCCCGGACTTTAACAGTAAAACCGTTCTCCTACTGGTATGCAAAGTTGGTTTCCGGACCTGAATCATACTATAACAGTTTGCATACTGGTATGCATACTGTGTTATATCCAGACAATGGTTAATTGTTTTAATCTCTCATTTCAATCATTGAAACACCCTTAGAAGACGACAATAGCTGTCTCACACAAACTATTAGCTTATAAGTAATTTTCAAGTGATCTAATGATCAATATGAAACATTCCGAGTCGACATCAAATGACTATCTCACACAAATAATGTAAGATATTTCAAGGAAATTTTCACATGATCATCTTTTGACTTATTATTTAGTTTCCAACAAATAAATTGTTTCTAACTAAACTCGTCAAGAATAATGATGAAGGAAGCTAAAGCAAAAAGCTTCGAACACATATTTCGAGAAATATATAAGCGAGTTAAACTTAACTCGAAATATCAAATGTGTATAATGTAAAAGTTTATTTAGCTATACGTCTTAGTCTCAATAGGATATAAAATAGAATAGACTTCTGAGTGATAGATAAGTTTAGTCTCCACATACCTTTTGTTGATGAAGTTCCTCCAAGATCTCCTCAGTAGATCTTCGTCTTCAATCGATGAACGCCGTGAAGTCTAAAGCTCAACTACACATTTTATCCTAATCCGAGAGATAGATATAAGTAGACTAGAAATCAAGACTTATAGTTTTGATCACCTAAACTTGACAGACAAGCTTGAGATAACAACCCTTGCGAGTTCGACCGAGTAGTGCTCTACCAAACCAGTTAACCAAAAAGTGTGGAATACAAGATATGAGACATGAAAAATTTCTCTCAAGGAGACATGAAAAAAACAATGTCAAAATTTGTATACCATCAAAGTTGAAATTAAAAATTATACAATTAGTTACTTGCTAAATTTCTATTTAATAATTAATATAAAGTCCTCAAGGAGGATCCATAGACATCGATGTTTGACGAACCAAGCATGCGATATCAAGAGAAATATACAACTCGCCTAAAATAGCTAGAGGATCCCCAATCATAACTTGCAGCAACTTCCATATCTCACAATACTTCTATCCATCCTACTTGAGTACTAGCGCTTGAGTTAGGGAAATAACGCGAACCAAGTAACCAGAAAATATAAAATAAAATAAAATTTATGTATCTCCTTCAAGGTCGTAGTCTTCCATTTGAGAAATTGAACAGCCAAACCTCATGTTGTCACTAACTGAAAGCTTAATGACACCTTGAAAACTTTCATACTAAGACGTGGTCGGTTTGGACACCTAAGTTCTATCACGATGAGTAGAACAGTTAACACAAAATGCTCATAGACATCCTTTACAGAACCTAAAGCTTCTGTTGGATAAGGGTGTAAATTGTTTTGTTGGTTCCTTGAGATATTTGGCTCTTTAACTGGCATTAACAGAAGCATTACGGTAACTCACCAAACCACCAACATTCCTGCAGAACATTTATGGTGGCACTTGTAGGGTTTGTTCGCCATACACTATAGACATTTTCAAATACTTTATAGATGCATCCACTGGATGGTCTCTTGTTATCCTTTATTAACACGTAATGTTGTAAATTGTTTGGATGGATACTTATTTTTGGAAATTCCATTTAATTTCATATATCTTGGTGGTAAATTTACAGGTTGTTGATGCTTTGCCTTCAGTTGGTGGCATATCAAGCATATAGATAATACATATGCATGATCAACATGGTACAGTTGAGTTCTTTGTTAAGAATCTTTAATTGATTGCTCGACTAACTGTTTACCATCAATATTTTATTAGGAAGCAACCTTACATTTTCGTATTTACGTGCTTGGTCCATAGCTTCACCTAATTATATATGTTGGTTTTGGTTCATAAGACATTAAAACTCTTATTTGGAAATATCTTATTCCAGATGAGACTGTATTCCATCGTTAGAGGGAGGAAGTAAGCCGTTACAAAGAATGGCGTGAAATGTCTCGTGTTTTTCCGACCCTGCAGTTGTTTTCAGGGTACTTTTTTTTGGATTAATTAACACCCAAAAACCATCATGAGTATAATTTTGTTTGAAAATCAGACAATTATGGAACTAGAAGTTTCCAGAAATTAGATGGTAATATTTCATCCATGATAAAAACTAAAATGCCACCAGAAGTTAGCATGAAAACCTGCCACCAGAAGTTGGCATGAGTAAGGTTGATAACCTTTAAGATTCTCCCACTTTAATCAGGTGGAGAAAAGTCACCACAAGAGGATGGTGCCAATTATGACAACCCGAAGAAAAAAATCCCGCCTTAACCAAGGGGAGAAAGATCGCCACCTGAAGATGATACGTATTATGTAGACAAACTTAAGGTTTCTCTCTTGAAGTCTAGGAGATGACAAACACCAATAAAAGGTTGCAGTAAGCAATGTCAACAGTGATAGACATTTTTGTGTCTAATTTGTCTCGATTCTACATATTGTTAGGGCTCTTTTTTGTACTTATTATGGTGTTTTATGTGTGTAAGTATTTTTGGCCAATAAACATTTTTGGAAAAATCGGATTGAAAAGTTGTCTAAGGCACTCAGAGGAAGTGATATTGGCACCCACGTTTTGGATAAGGGGTACCCCTAGGACACCTCCAAGACAGCTGCTATTCGCACCCCACTCTGGATAGGGGGCGACCACCTTTCTTCCCCAATTCAAATTTCAAATTGGCGGGAAAATAGTGATGACACATGCAGATTTGGGGTTGAAGTTTTGGGCGATTCTGAAGGAGACTCAAGGGCTAATTTTCGTTGGGTTGGACCTGTTAGAGCACAACAGGGTTGGTTCGTGTGTTTAGATTGATCAAAATGGGATGCATGATCATGTTTGAGCAGATCAGAGAAGCAAATATCACGGGCATCTTTATTCGACAATAGGAGGAGATTTGATCGGACTTCTTGTTCGATTGGGTTTAGATTAAGCCTGTTTAGATAAAACAGGATTGGTAAGTCCCTTAGATTCGAAAATAAAGGGAGATTTCGTCGAGTTCAAGCAAAACTGAGGTGAAGGAAGTTTCGGGATTTTCTTTAACCATATTTGGTAGGTGCGTGTAGTATTAAGGGAAGGGAACTCTATCTATAGTTGGGTTCTTCTGTTTTGGAAAGATTTGATAGCTCAAACACGCGTAGAGAGGAATCAGGAGGATGAAAAATCCCGTAACTTTTGGTTGAGGTAACCGGGAATAATTCTTGGATTTACTCGGATTTTTGGGACCTGTTGGCTATAAAAACGGTGTTGAGAGGTCAAGGAAGGGTTACGTACACTTTTGGGGAAGTTTAGGAGAGAACTGAAAGCTGAAATCAAGAGTTGAAGTTTTATTTCTGCTGCTGCAATACCAAGAACACGAAGAACGTTGACGCACAAGCATCTGTCGCAGAGAACTATCGCTATTCAACAACAAAACCCATTTATCGTTTATCAACTGTGATTACATTAGGTCTTTAGCTACTATTTCTCCTTTGTAACAAAGATTCTGTAACACACTCACACTGTTGCAAATCGGCTGTGTTATTACTTTTCATCCTTTTAATCATCTTTTGACCCATAAATACATATTTTGAGATCATGATTAATATGAGGAGCTAAACCCTATTGCTGAGGCGATAGATGAAGCTATTTTTCCAACAAAAAGTGGTAAACTCTTATTTATTTAATTAGTGCAATTATTATTATGATTATTTTCCTTAAACTATTATTGAATATGATTTTTATTTGAATGATTGTGATCTATTTTGATGGAGATGCTTAGTTTAAGACTTTTGATGCTTCATACTTGGTATTTACAATTATTGCTTTTGAAAATCTACTTGTTGCAATATTTTAGAATCAAATTAAACGAGAAAATTGCATAAATATAAATATTGGTTTAATCACTTTGAACTTGGAAAATAGTGGAATCTTAGCCTTATTGTTCTTTTAATATTGATATCATCTTTGATTGAGTTTGCGACAACTTTTAGTGTGGTCTATATTTTAGTTTTAGAATTTAAGTCTAAATATCATCCTTCGCAGGTCTGAGAATCGAACCACTTTTTATCACTATCTAAAAATCACATCAATTTTTGGAGCCGCCGACGCGGACTTGCTTTTAGGGTTTTAGATTTATTTTTCTTTTATTTTTTAGATTTTTATTATTTTTGTTCGATTTTTACGTTTTTTCGGTATTTATATTTTATCTACAGGTTTTGGATGATAAACAAAATTGATCCAAGGAGTTTGGTGATTTCGTAAAGACTTGGAGCGAAAGATTAAAGCGAAAAGAACAGAAAACAAGACAGTTTTTTTAGTTATTTTGTTTTTTAGGGTTTTGTTTATTTTTCCTTTTTAGAAAAAAAAATTGTATTAGGGTTAGTTATTATTTTTGTATTTTCTTTTTGGACACTTTTGGACTTTGGGACATTATTTTTATTTGTATACCCTACGGAAGGGTAGTATTAAATATAACTGTTTGCAGAGAAGGGGGACAATTACGATATTGTCTCTGCACCTTGGGTTCGTACACTGACATCGGAGTCGGCGGCCCGAGTCGACTACAACCGATTCATCCCCCGTATGGAACGGGAGGTAAGATTCTAAACACCCGCGAATCTCCTGTCAGCGGGTTTACTGTATTCCTTCGGTTGCATATATGTTGAGGACTGAATACGGACTTTAATTTCCTAGTAAAGGGAAAAGCCTAGCCATACAAGATAAGAGTTCTGATTTCATCACCGTTCTCTTCTAGCCCGCCTTAGGAACATGTAACCTACGCGAACCTAAGCCTTAAAATTTTGACTAGAACGAGACCAATAAGGTAACGAGCTTATAGGAAATTCGTTCAAAAGGATCGAATTGGGTATCTTGTTAGCCTAGATCAAAGTTCAGGAAGATTACTGGAAGTCGATTAAAGCCGCCTTGTAACCCAGGGAAGCGTTGCCACAAAGGTGAGGGTGTCAAAGTTCCTCAGAGCGTCTCCTAATTCTATTCCACTTACTTTATTCGGATCATCCTACGAGGTTTGCTAAAATTGTACCTAGTTGCCTCTTGTAAGAGTAGAATATGGTCTAGAAACAATCTAAGTGGAGCCATCATGCTTTTTATTTGATAGAAATCAATAGGTTTGATTTGGTTGAGTCAGCCTTGATTTGTGATTGCTTACCCTTTCAATTTAGGAAATTATTTTGTATGCCTGAACGTAAAAGAGACCCTTTAGGTCGATTTGTTATTTCTAAGAATCTCGATTACCTCAATTTAGAAAGTCCGATTTTTGAAAAATCTAGTTTTGATCGTCCGTATTTTACTGAGAAGAGAATCCCTATTACTCTGATAGAGCCAGAAATGGAAACTTTGAAAGCTTTGTTGAATCCGACTCGGACTACTCGTCCCTCATGTATCAGGTTAGCTGACACGGAAGCAAATTATGAACTTAAACCTGGAACCCTATAGATGCTCCCAATCTTTTTAGGGAAAGAAAATGAAAACCCCTATTTCTATGTTAGGGAATTTGAGGAAATTTTTAGTACCCTAAAGATCATAAACCTTGATGATGATGCCTTGAAACTTAGGTTATTCCCTTTTTCCTTGAAAGATAAAGCCGAATCGTGGCTGTATAGTTTGGCTTCCGGTTCAATTGAAACTTATGAAGGAGGCTATGAATCAGATGCCAAAATAGTAAGGCACCCCAGAAAACAATTCTTTTAAGTAGAGGAAACGTTAATAAGGTAGAAGGAGGCTATGAATCAGATGCCGAAATTACTGCTATAGCAAAAAAGTTAGAAGCTTTAGAAGTGGGCCAGACTAGTGGTAGAGTGGAGCCTTTTTGAGAAGGCCAGAATATTGAAGAGCAAGCCAATGATCTTTATAATAACACTAGATTTGATAACTGTCAAAAGATTGACCCATATTCAGAAACCTATAATCCTGGTAGGAGAAACCATCCGAACCTTTCATGGTCTAAGGGCCAGAGTCAAGGTCAGTTTAGTAATTCTAATGCTCCCCCAGGTTTTGGCTATACTAAGAATCCTTTAGGACTAGCTTAGTTTCAGAATCAGTCATATAAGAAAATCCTAAGTTTAGAGGAATCTCTCGCCTTGTTAACTCAGCAAACTGCAAAATTTCAGTTATCCGTAGAACAAAGTCTACAAGATAGTAACAGGATAGGACAAGAAAATAGTCAGGTTATTTCCGAGTTAAAAACCTAGGTTGGTCTGATAAGTGATTCTTTGAGATAAAAAGGTAAGTTTCCTAGTCAAACACAACCCAACCCTAGAGGAGTTCATGAATTAGGTGCAAAACCATCGAATCAATTGAATGCTTTTAGAACCCTAAGGAGTGGTAGAGTTGTAGACAATAAGGTAACCATGCCCGATAGTGAACATACTGTAGTTCACCCCTCAAGACCAGTAGCTGAGGAGACTGATAAAGTTTCTAATGATGTGAATTCGATTCCTGAGAGGTCTGATTTTATGCCTAGAGCCCCATTTCCCCAACCATTAGTACCAACAAAAAAGGAATCAAACTTTAACGACATATTGGAGGTTTTTAAGCAAGTTACCATAAACCTTCCTTTATTAGATGCAATTAGGCAAATTCCTGCTTATGCCAAGTTCCTTAAGGATATGTTTACGCGAAAGTGAAAACTAAACGTCCATAAGAAAGCTTTTTTAGCTAGTCACGTAAGTTCAATCATTCAGAACACTACAACTCAAAAGTACAAAGACCCAAATTCCCTAACCATTGCCTGTACAATAGGTAACTTTCGGGTATAAAAAGCTTTATTTGACTTAGGAGCTAGTGTGAACTTACTACCGTACCATGTATACTTACAGCTAGGACTTGGTGAAATGAAACCTACTCAGATGACACTGCAGTTAGCTGATAGATCTGTAAAAATTCCTCGAGGTGTTATCGAGGATGGTTTTATTGAGGTCGACAAGTTTATTTATCCAGTGGATTTCGTGGTCCTAGATACCCAACCTGTCCCCGATCTAGAGAACCAGATAACTGTGATTTTAGGTTGCCCATTCTTAGCTACGTCTAATACGATCATTAACTGTCGAAATGGTGTGATAAATTTATCTTTTGGTAATATGAATATCGAAATGAACATTTTTAATGTCAGTAAGCTACCTCAGGAGCTAGATGACACATGCGTAGAAGAGGTGAATATGATAGAATCCTTAGTTCAGGAGTCATTACCAAACATTTTGTCTGAAGACCCATTAGAGAGTTGTCTATCCCATTTTGGTTTAGATTTTGACGATGATAGCACCATTGAACAAGTGAATTCTCTATTAGATTCTACCCCTTTGTTAGACATTGATAGATGGAAAGCTAGGTTCGAACCATTACCAGTTTTTGAGACTACCCTAATTCCTTATTTAGAAGAGCCCCCTAAGTTGGACCTCAAACCATTACCAGATACTCTAAAGTAAGTGTTTTTAGGACCATATGGGACTTTACCTGTGATTGTAGCTTCCGATTTGGATAGTGATCAGGAAAGTAGGCTAGTAAAAGTACTTCAAGAAAATAAGGAAGCTTTAGGGTAGACTATAGCATACATTAAGGGTATAAGTCCTACTGTGTGTATGCATCAGATTCTTTTAGAAGAAGACTCCAAACCTTATAGGTAGATGCAACGTCGACTGAACACTAACATGAAAGAGGTAGTTTGAAAGGAGGTGCTTAAGTTGTTAGATGCGAGTATTATCTACCCAATTTCAGACAGTAAGTGGGTCAGCCCCGTTCAGGTTGTCCCCAAGAAATCAGGTATCACTATAGTCCTGATGATAATAATGAATTAATCCAACCCAAGTGACCACGGGATGGCGTGTCTGTATTGACTATAGGAAATTGAACAAGGTCACAAGGAAGGATCACTTCCCCCTTTCTTTTGTTGACCAAATGCTATAGAGATTAGCTGGACATAGTCATTATTGCTTCTTAGATGGCTACCGCGGATATAATCAGATCGTTATTGCCCCAGAAGACCAAGAGAAAACCACTTTTAACTGTCCCTTTGGTACCTTTGCGTATAGACGCATGCCTTTCGGGCTATGTAATGCCCTTGCGACTTTTCAGCGTTGTATGATGAGCATATTTTTTGATATGGTAGAATAGTTTTTAGAGGTCTTTATGGATGATTTTTCAGTGTTTGGTTCATCTTTCGATGAGTGCTTGCATCATTTGACATTAGTGTTGACTAGGTGTAAGGAAAAGAATTTAGTGCTTAATTGGGAAAAATGCCATTTCATGGTTAAATTAGGAATTGTGTTAGGGCACATTGTTTCTTCAAAGGGTATAGAGGTAGATAAAGCCAAAGTTGACCTTATTAAGACTTTACAGATCCCAAAAATCGTAAAATATATTAGGTCATTCCTAGGGAATGCAGGTTTTTACCGTCAATTCATTAAGGACTTTATCTTGATTTCTAGACCTTTTTGCAATTTGCTTGCAAAAGATGTTAAGTTTATCTTTGATGATGCATGTTTAGAGGCTTTTGAGAAGCTTAAGAATTTACTCACCATCTCCCCCATAGTCCAGGCACCTAACTGGAACCTACCCTTTGAAATTATGTGTGATGCTTCAGATTATGCTATAGGCGTTGTGCTAGGTCAGCGAGAAAACAAATTACATCATGTGATTTACTATGCTAGCAAAACTCTGAATAATTCCCAAATGAACTACAAAACTACCGAGAAGAAACTGTTAGCCATCGTGTTTGCCTTAGATAAGTTTGGATCCTACCTATTAGGTTCTAAGATCGTAATCTATACTGATCATGCTGCTTTGAAATACCTTTTGTCTAAGAAGGATACAAAACCTAGATTGATAATATGGATCCTTTTATTACAAGAATTTTGTCCAGACATTAGAGACAAAAAGGTTGCAGAAAATGTAGTAGCAGACACTTGTCTAGGCTAGTTGTTAGTTCCCATAATGATTCTCGTCCTATAAGGGATAGCTTTCCTGATGAACAATTGTTCTCTGTTTCCCAATCACCTTGGTATGCAAATATAGTGAATTATCTTGTTACTGGTCGAACTCCTCAACATTGGGGTAAACAAGATCGTTCTAGGTTTTTAGCCGAGGTGAAGCATTATTAGGAGATGTGTGCCTGAGAGTGACCAGTCCAGTATTATCTCCTTTTGTCATGAACATGCATGTGGGGGTCATTTAAGTGCTAAGAAGACTGCTGCTGAGATATTGCAGTGTGGTTTTTACTGGCCTTCGATGTTTAAAGACTCTCATAGTAATTGTGTTTCTTGTGAGCGTTGCCAGAGGTTAGGGACCATTTCCCGTAGAAATATGATGCCTTTTAACCCTATTTTAGTGATTGAGGTCTTTGACGTGTGGGGCATTGATTTTATGGGTCCATTTCCTAATTCTTTGGGTTATGTTTACATACTTGTCGTTGTAGACTATGTGTCTAAATGGGTTGAGGCGGTTCCGTGTAAAACAAATGACCACAGGGTCGTAGTCCAGTTTTTGAAAGAGAATATACTTACACGTTTTGGTACACCACGAGCTATAATTAGTGATGGAGGTTCACACTTTTGTAATAGACCGTTTGCTCTTTTAATGAAACAATATGGTATTACCCACAAAGTAGCTACCCCATATCACCCACAGACTAGTGGTCAGGTAGAGATCTCCAATAGGGAAATTAAACGTATTTTCGAGAAAACAATTAATCCTAATAGGAAAGACTGGTCATCGAGGCTTACTGATGCCTTATGGGATTACCGTACTGCATTTAAGACACCCATTGGAATGTCACCTTATCGTTTAGTGTTTGGCAAGGCATGTCACGCCTGTTGAATTAGAGCATAGAGCCTATTGGGATATTGAGAACTTAAACTTTTCACTTGACAAGGCAGGAGCTCACAGAAAACTACAGCTCAATGAGTTGGACGAGATTCATAGAGATGCATACGATAGTGTTAATGAGTATAAGAACAAAATGAGACGTATGCATGATAATATTATTTTACGAAAGTTATTTTCTCCAGGTAAAAAAGTTCTTCTGTATGGCACTCGTTTGCATTTATTCCACGGGAAGTTGCGCTCTCGGTGGACCGGTCATTTTGTGGTCCGTACTGTTTTTCCTCATGGCGCTGTTGAGATTGAGACACCAGATGGTAGTAGTTCTTCAAAGGTAAATGGTCAGAGATTGAATCCCTTTTTAGATCTTTTTCCTACAGGTGATGTTGAGGAGGTCCCTCTGGAGGACCCTGTTTACCTTGATTGATCATCGAGGCGGTTTGTATGTTGTATATTATTTTTGTAGGTTTTTGGTTACACTTCACCCAGGTACTATCTTTCCGACTTCTCTATTTACTATTTTCTCATGTTATTTATACTTTTGATACTGTTCTTTCACTAGAAACATTGAGGACAATGTTAGATTTTAAGTTTGGGGGTGGGGATGAAACTTTTTATTAGTTTTTAGCTGCAATAAATAAACTCCAGAGCCTAGAAATTTATGCTTATTAAGGATGAAACTAACTAATCTAAGTGGATGGAAGCATCTTGATTGTAGGAGTTGAGGAACCAATCTGATTAGATGGAAAAATCTAAATAGTCTATTCATAAAAGCAAAGAGCTCAGGTGTTAGAAATAACATGGTAGTCTCACCATATCTCGTTGAGTCCTTTTCACTTTTGTTTTTATTTTGTTTTCTTTTTAAAATATGTTTCTATAAGTGATTAGGTGGGGCTCACGAATCAAGTTGTTACCAACGCTAGGGTGAATTAGAGTGATTGAGATACCGGGAAAAAAAAAAGAAAAAAAAAGACCAGACCACCAGACCAACCGGAATAAATTCAATAAAGTCGACCACTGGTACCCTTGTATATGCCAGTTGTGTTGACCTATAGTTAGGATTGTCGACCACTGGTTCCCGTGTATATGCCAGTTGTGTTGATATTAGTCAGACTAGTATCTCAGTCCATTAGGATAGATTCATTTTTGCGAAGGTCTTCAGACAGACATGAGAAACACCGTTCACCTAGTCAACATCAAAACCATCTATGTTTTTCTCTATATCCATCTCTTAATCTATCCATGTGATTTGTTGACTCCGGATATTGATGTTCACAGTGCGACTATCTGAGTAGAGCTTTGTCACTTATATATGAATTTTAGCATGCTTGAGTGCAAACTCGTGTACAACAATTGGAATTTCGCATCAGGGTACTTTCTCTTGCAGTCAATAAGTATGTCAACCAAGGAGATTCTTTAGTGCCTTCCAAGGTTCTGCGTAGATAGCTAGGGTCTGGAGAAAAGGTTTTGTAGGTATACCTCTGGTAAGCCCTCCCGAGATTACAACTCGGCCATTAGGGACACCTAGGGGTTTAAAGGCTTATTACACATGCTAAGTGCAATAGACGATGCCTGCGACAGTGAGTTAGGATTTTATTTTCTATTTTAGTTTTGCTCGGGGACTAGCAAATAATAAGTTTGGGGGTATTTGATAGGCACATTGTTGTGTCTAATTTGTCTCGATTCTATATATTGTTAGGGATCATTTTTATACTTCTTATGGTTTTATGTGTGTAGGTATTTTTGGCCAATAAACATTATTGGAAAAATCGGCTCGAAAAGTTGTCTAAGGCACCCGGAGGAAGTGATATTGGAACCTACATTTTGGATAAAGGGCACCCCTAGGACACCCCCAAGGCAGCTGCTATTCGCACCCCCACACTGGATAGGGGGCGACCACCTTTCTTCCCAATTCAAATTTCAAATTGGCGGGAAAATAGTGCAGACACAAGCAGATTTGGGGTTGAAGTTTTGGGCGATTATGAAGGAGACTCAAGAGCTAATTTTCGTTGGGATGGACCTGTTAGAGCACAACAGGATTGGTACGTGTGTTTGGATTGATCAGAATGGGCTGCATGATCGTGTTTGAGCATATCATAGAAGCAAATATCACGTGCATCTTTATTCGGCAATAGGAGGAGATTTGATCGGACTTCTTGTTTGATTGGGTTTAGATTAAGCCTGTTTAGATAAAACATGATTGGTAAGTCCCTTAGATTCGAAAATAAAGGGTTTCGTCGAGTTCAAGAAAAACTGAGGTGAAGGAAGTTTCGGGATTTTCTTTAACCATATTTGGAAGGTGCGTGTAGTATTAAGGGGAGAGAACTCTATCTATAGTTGGGTTCTTCTGGTTTGGAAAGATTTGATAGGTCAAACACGCGTAGAGAGGAATCAGGAGGATGAAAAATCCCGTAACTTTTGGTTGAGGTAACCGGGAATAATTCTTGGATTTACTCGGATTTTTGGGACCTGTTGGCTATAAAAACGGTGTTGAGAGGTCAAGGAAGGGTTACGTACACTTTTGGGGAAGTTTAGGAGAGAACTGAAAGCTGAAATCAAGAGTTGAAGTTTTATTTCTGCTGCTGCAATACCAAGAACACGAAGAACGTTGACGCACAAGCATCTGTCGCAGAGAACTATCGCTATTCAACAACAAAACCCATTTATCGTTTATCAACTGTGATTACATTAGGTCTTTAGCTACTATTTCTCCTTTGTAACAAAGATTCTGTAACACACTCACACTGTTGCAAATCGGCTGTGTTATTACTTTTCATCCTTTTAATCACCTTTTGAGCCATAAACACATATTTTGAGATCATGATTAATATGAGGAGCTAAACCCCATTGCTGAGGCGAGAGAGGAAGCTATTTTTCCAACAAAAAGTGGCAAACTCTTATTTATTTAATTAGTGCAATTATTATTATGATTATTTGCCTTGAACTATTATTGAATATGATTTTTATTTGAATGATTGTGATCTATTTTGATGGAGTATGCTTAGTTTAAGACTTTTGATGCTTCATACTTGGTATTTACAATTATTGCTTTTGAAAATCTACTTGTTGCAATATTTTAGAATTAAATTAAACGAGAAAATTGCATAAATATAAATATTGGTTTAATCACTTTGAACTTTGAAAATAGTGGAATATTAGTCTCAGTGTTCTTTTAATATTGGTATCATCTTTGATTGAGTTTGCTACAACTTTTAGTGTGTTCTCTATTTTAGTTTTAGAATTTAAGTCTAAATATCATCCTTCGCAGGTCTGAGAATCGAACCACTTTTTATCACTATCTACAAATCACATCAAACAACTAAATAGGTTATCTGATTAAGTTATTATCCCGATCGTATAAATATTGGATGCCGCTATAAATTGGCGTAAAATTATCTCAGTTTTGATTTCTCACACCAAGATATTTGATGCAATTGAAGTGTTGGAGATTACTCATGATTTGGGCATATATCTGCAGTAGCTATTGAAAAATATTGTTTTTCACTTGCTTGAGGATGCAGACACGAGAAGTTATCTCAGCAGGTTAAATCATGCATCTCGAAGTGACTAAGTCGTGTGTTAAAACAAGCTTGAGGTATGAATGACCAGCCTAAAATAACTAACTGCAAGTGCACAGTGTCTTAATGCAATACAAGGCAAGTATAAGTCGATCCTCAAGGACTAGGTGGATGTAAAGTTTATATCAATAACTCATTATACTAATTCAAACTAGGAGTAACCAAAAAGAGTTGTTTTGTGTGTCGATACGACAAGATGTTGGGAGTGACTGAAATAGTAAAACAAAATGTAAAGCAAGATTCAAATATAGGAATGCAAGCAATTGGATAGAGGGTACTAGGGAAGTTGAATCCACCTCCTAATCATATGCTAAGTCGACAACTCCAATTTATGTTTTTGTCCCTTTAGAGTGGACACTGGTGAAGATTCTGGGTCTGCCATTGATCGCAGATCAATTTGATTAATCAGATGGATAAACCTTTTCTAAATCAATTAAGCATAACAAGAACAATAACATGGAAAGTGAATTGTCCTAACATAACATTAAGGGTTTCATCTAAAGCCTAACAGATGAATTTAAAACATGATAAAAATCATGAAAAATACAATTATAATATTAAAATTAGATGATCCATCTAAAAACTGGTTTCCTTGTTACAAAGAAGAAATCTCTATTTATACAACAAATTTTCCTCATTCACTTCAATCCGACAATTAAAGAGGATCCACTCACCAAAACATATTTTCCTTCTTCAATTCGTCTTTGCAAATCAATAAATTGATGTTTCCCCAACAGTAGAAGATAACCCTAACCCTATATTTCTCAATATTATCTTTTAGGTTTATTGTGTCTTGATAAAGGATGAGATAAGATTGAGAGAGATATAGGTTAGAGGCTTAATTGATGATGGTGGTTGAAGTAGAGGTGGGACGGTGGATTAATAGAGGAGGGCCGATGGTCTTGATTATTCTGTGAACGAAATGAAAAAGAATGTGGAGGAGATCTGGTCGATTATGGGAGGGGATACAAAATGATAATTGGTGAATCAGATGTATCAGAAGTTAATGTATCCGGGGGAGGTGTTGTTGGGTTTTGAGTAATTATAGCAGATTTGATGTCTCGGGTTTGGATATGGGTTAGGGTTTTAGGTTCTCTAGCAATCCCACTCCTTGTGTAGCTATTGTAAGCGGCTTGCAGAATGATTGCAAGCGGATTAAAACTACTCTTTGTGTAGTATTTCTTCTGCGTTTATCACTTCCTTTCAGTGGAACTCTTTTTCGCACCTGTGGTCACAAAATTATATGCTCTTTTGGCTTCTCAATTCATCCAAGAATTATTTACTATCTAAAAACATAAAATAAATCAGTATAAGTAATTATTCTTGAAAACAATGAAAATACAGAATTTGAGATAAAATTGAGAGCTAAAGCACAAAAGATGAGATAAATGCCAATAAAAGGATGTAGAAATATGAAGTATTTTGCGCTCATCAGACTGCCTCATAAAAGAGAACGACACACTTTTATAATGTGTAGTGCTATTGAAGAGACTACATATAGTGCTCATGGAGACTATCAGAATACGATCCACATTAAGGTTATTGTGATGTTGAAACTTGACATCAAGCATATGAAGAATGAGTTAATTCAGAGATTGTTATGTAATATCTTTATCTTTTAATTCATGTATTCTCCATATGTATTAGAGTTTTGTCGCTAAAATTGAAAAAAAGGGATATTGTTAGAACATTGCTCAGTTGAAACCTCTAAGCATTGGTATGTCAAGATTGGTTGTCATATTTTAGTATCAAAACTCAAAGTCGTTTGATTAGCTTATTAGAGTGAACTTCGTTAGGTTAGACTAGGAAGAATATAAATGTTGAGACATACAAGTAGTACTTTAAAGACCTGAAGATTTTGAAGATGTATCGACATCAACGAAGACATCATCCTTCTACTTCAGGTTAGTAATACAAGACTTGACTTGTTTTCATTTATATCTACGTTACTTTCAAGTCGTTTATATTGAAAACATAACATGCGAAGTTATATATATATATATGTATATATATGAAACTCTAGTATTATAAAATTGATCATCTTATTGTGATTAAAGTGTCAATGAAGAATATACAAATCGTTTTACATCTATGACATAATGAATTACGAAGTATAACACTTATAATTTGAACTTCTTAATTGCGACATAGACATGATCTTAGTAACTTGTTACTAGATTGTGTAATGAACATAGGATTGATTTCATGCCTAGGAAACTATGTTTGATTACATGATTTTAAGGAAGTAGACTTACAAACTTGTTTCGTAGTTGAAGGAAATCAATGGATTGGTGGTCCGATTCTTATTTGGGATATCATAGCAGAACTGATCCCTATGCTTCGGGGATCTCTAGCAAGACTAATCCCTAATGGGGATCTCTAGCATAACCGCTATTGGGAATATTTAGTAAAACTGATCCCCATTGAAAACCTTATTTCCGAATTCACATACACTTTAGGGTTTATGTGATTTTGGAGGTTGGTTTGCGAAATATGAAAGTTAAAGACGTCGAGGTTGTGAGTAATTTGAACACGCGTATGAATCTTGTTAGAGAACTGATCAGTCAAACTCGCAAGCGTTGATATCTCAAGCTTGTTTGTCAATGTTAGTGATCAAAACTATAACTCTTGATTTCTAGTCTATTTATAGTGATGTCTCGGACTAGGATAGATTGTGTAGTTGAGCATTAGACTTCAAGACGTTCATCATTTGAAGACGAAGAACTACTAAGGAGAGCTTGTGGAACTTCATCAATAAAAGGTATGTGGAGACAGAAACTCATCCATCACTTGGAAAGTCTATTTCTACTCTATCTCCTAATATTCGATTATACACATTTGATATTTCGAGCTGAGTTGAACCCGCTTACATATTTCTCGAAATATGTGTTGGTAAGCTTCCGCTTCAACCAAGTTCATCTTATACTCTTGACGAAAGTAAAAAGATGATTATGTGAAAAATCGCCACGTAAAATCTTACATGGTTTGTGTAATACAATCATTTGATGTAGACTTGGAATGTTCCGTAATGATTATTTCAATAACTTGAAAATTGCTTTGATGCTAATAGTTCGTGAAAACAGCTACTGTCATCCTCTAAGAATGTTTCAATGATTGAATAGAGTTTAGAACACTTAACCATCATTGAATTATGAACATAGTATGTGTTCTTGCATATATGTGATCCATGACCGGAACTATAGTATGCATACCCGTATGCGTACCTGTTAGTTGGGAAATTCCGAGTGCCTAAGTACACATACCCGTATGCGTACTGGCGAAGGGTTTGGTTCCGGGAATTTCTGTTGTTGTTGGAAGTATGTGTACCCATTTGCATAATGGAGAACCCAAACTCAGTCCGGCTACTTAAAGTATGCGTACCCATTTGCATACTTGAGTGGTTAAAGTTCTAAAATCGGTTTGTTCATGAACTAATACATTTATATAATAAAGATTGCATTCTTTGCAAACCGTGGCTAAAATGTTCATGAATTGGTTCGAGTGAATCAACCCGATTTTGCATCAGTTGTGTTATTCTATACTTCTATGAGAATATAGCAATTGAACAACTCTATAACTAGTTTCATTTGAGTCATTTGAACTAGTTGTGGTTAAGATGAATAAGGTTGATATGATAGTGTTCATATAGCTAACTTCGGTTAACTACTGTTGAGCCAACCTAGTGTACACGTTTAGGTACGGTTACTCAAACCTAAATGAAGGTACATTTCATTTGTGTATAACAAGCTAAGTTTGATCTAACGTTTGAAAGACATTAGCTTGATTCTAATCAAGTTTTCATCTAACGATGAATATTGAATGATTTATTACCAAGGTAACTTAGATTGCAAACCCTGATTTGAAAACTATATAAGGGAGAACTCTAGCAACTGGGAAACCTAATCCCCAAACCTTCTGTGTGATACTAGTTGTGACTAGAGTCGATTCTCCTTTAACCTTAGGTTTTTCGCGAAACCCTATAGGTTAACGACTTAAAGACTTCATTGGGATTGTAAAGCCAGACCCAACTATTTTCTCTGTAATTGCGTGTTTTGATCATACTTCTACTATCGTGATTGAGTATTATCTTTGCTAAGATTTGCTTGAGATTTATCTCCGATAGGTAAGATTAAAAGTAGTCAAAAACATCTTCCTCTCAACGTTTGTGATTCCACAATATCTTGTTTCGCTTTCATACGGTTAAGATTATTGTGAGGTGATTGACAATACTAGGCTGTTCTTCGGGAATATAAGTCTAGTTTATCAATTGGTTCCTGTGCACCTTGATTTATCAAAAGGCGGAACAAAAATCATAGGTATTTCTTTGGGAGACAGATTTATCTATTCCAATAGACTTTTCTGTGTGAGACGGATTTGTTTATCAAGTCTTCGACTTCGGGTCATAGCAACTCCTGGTTGTCGGTGAGATCATCTAAGGGAATCAAGTCTGTAGAATCTTGCTGGGATTCAGAGAAGTAAGGAGCGCAACTATACCTTGATCAGTGTGAGATTGATTAGGGCTCAAGTACATTCCAGTCTGAAGTTCATTGGTAGTAGACTAGTGCATGTATTGGCTTAATACAGTGTGGTGTTCAAAGCTGGACTAGATCCCGGGTTTTTTCTGCATTTGCGATTTCCTCGTTAACAAAATTTCTGGTGTCTGTGTTATTTCTTTTCAGTATTATATTTTGTTATATAATCGAAATACCACAGTTTATGTGTTAAGTTCATTCAGTTCTTTAATCCGACCTTTGGGTTATTGATTGAATTGATTGACACTTGGATATTGGTTTGTGATACCGTCCAGGTTATTTCTCTTATTCAATCGGGCTCGCAAATTCCTATTTGTTTGATTGCAGATTGAATTGAGAAATTGAGATATAACTCTTTGATATACTTTTCTATAGATTGAGTCTGACTGTCTAGTTGATTCTCTTTGAAGTATATTGGAGTTTGTATATTCAGATTGGCTAACAAAATATTGGGTGTGGTTGTTAGACCCCTCTTTTTCAATTGGTATCAGAGCAAGCAAACACGCTTAGACCTCATAAGTCTGTGTTTGTAGCAATCTGATTTCTGTAGAGCTAAGAAGTATCTCACAAATTACGTACATAGATCTGTCGTCCAAAGTTTTTGATTATGCCAAAAATCTTGGTTTTCCTCAAAAGATAACTCCTTAGTAGATTCTTCCGAATCCCGGGGGAAAAACAAGAAACTTGACATCGTGTCAGAATCAGAAATGGAACTCACCAGATCGATAAAAAAACCTGCTGATATCATTGATTTTCAAGATTCTAAAATCAAGACTCTTGAATAAAAGAATGATCAGCTCATTAATGAATTCGAGAAATCTCTTGAAAGAGAACATGAACTCTATTTCTTTATTGAATCTCTCTCTAACAATATCGAAAAATTGGTTCAAGAAACTACTCTACAGAGTGAAAAGATTAGTATGCTTGAAGATACTGTTAGAGAGGACTCAATTAGAGAAGAACGTTTAATCAAGGCTCATTCATCAGAAATAAACATTCATCATGTTGAAAAAGAGAAACTTGTTGCATCTCTTCGATGTGCTCAAGAACAGTGTAACACCTTGAAAAAGCAAAACTCTGTTTTGATGAGTAACTCATCCTCTATACCTCTTTCTGATATTCAGAAGGCTTTACTAAGCGTGAAGAAAATTCCCTCCAAGGAATTACCCAATATGAATCACTTGCAAAATTCGCATGTGCCAGAAAAGATTATGAGTCAAGGAAATTATGTTTCTAATCCACGATGTTGTTCCTTCTGTGGGAAAAAGAATCATTATTCTCTTCATTGTTTTGCTAGAAAGAAACAAATTTCTGATCTTCATAATTTGCTTCTTTTTACAGTCAACAGAGTAAATCATCTGACAACATCTACATTGAATTTATTGCCTACAGAAAACCTGAATTCTTATAAAAATGATCTCTCTTCAAGAAATCGTTACAGGTTGCAAGTTCCTCTTAATGGTATAAACTCTTGTGCCACTAATGAACACATTCCATGTGTTTATAAGAATAAGTCTGGCAAGTCTAAGTCGAGAAGGTGGAAGTCCTTCAACTCTTTCCTTCTGGAACTGATCTCTAGAGATCCTAGACTTAGTCCTCAGGAAAATCTTTCTGATGGATTTTTAAAAGGGTTTTTGACTAATTCTTATGGAATATGTTATAATCAATGGAAAGAAGGGAATACACGATACAAACGCACAAAATATTTTTACAACTCTTCTCCATAAATCATAATGAGATTACTTCCTTCACTTGATTCCAGGTAATTTCATCCTTGTATCTATCTTGAGAGTTGCAAGGACGATGATTGTTGGAGTCTCAAGATTGGTTGTATGTTTTTATGCATTTTTTATGTTAATTATCTGATTCATTCGATCCTGTTGATCGTATCTCGTGCTCTAATTTGAAGTGAATTTTTCTAAATTATTGAGTCAGGTTAACAGAACTTGTGTTTCCTCTTATTGGATCTTTTCTAAATCCATCCTTCTTTTGTAACCGGTTCAAGAACGTCCCTATCCTCTTCTTGTGAGTTCATAGGGTTTCCATAACAAAAGGTTCCTTCTCCCGTTTACAAACATATATATATTCTATATTGTGTTGTTCCATCCCTAACAAAAATTATATGGAGAACTCTTTAAGATCTCAAGAGATTGTAAGTCTTGACATGGATGAGGACACTCAAGGACGTGGTTCCGTTCAAGAACTTGTTCTGAAGAAGATGCTTGCAAGGAAAGAGAACAACTCCTGGGCTGATGAATATGTCAAGGATTTAACTCGTTTTCAGGATGATTCAAAGGTCGAGTTTGCAAATCTTCAGCTGCAAATAAATCATCTTTTAGATGGTCAGGCCAAAATCCTTGCTACTCAACATATCTTGATATGGAATCAGAAGAAACTCATCATGGGATGCGTTAAGGCTAGATAACTTACTCGTATTTTTGATCGTAAAGTTAGTGTTCTAACTCATGAACATGGAGTTTCCACAGTCAAGAGAGTCAAGGGAATCAGCGACACCTTCTATGATGGATTCATTGGTATGAAGTTATCAAAGAACAATAATCTTTTTCTAAGAAACTTCTTATGAGAATTTATTCTTGTGTTTTTAAGAAGGATAACTAGGGTTTGGAATAGCCATTATTGTGAGTACACATAACTATTTCCAACGTTTTCATCTTGCAATGTTTTTAGATTTATTTATTTAAATTCTAAGTTATTTGGAAGATGATTTTTGCAGTATTAATCTTTATTATATATTGAAAATTGTTATGGGATATGTTGTTTACGTCCGTGAACCTTGACTCTCCCATATTTGCTCAAAAGTTAACTCTATTATATGTCGGTATGAAAATATTGATAAAAGATAGAATGAACTTTTGACTATAAAAGTTAAGCCTATTATGTCATCATGCAAATATTGATGATAGATAGGATGAACTTTTGTTCACAAAGATTAAGTCTATTATATGTCATTGTGCAAATAGTGATGAAAAATAGAATGAATCTTTGATTATTCCGCAATATTGGATTTTCCCTGATCCACATCTTTGTGTATGTACTGTGCAGCTTCGTAAGTTCTCTTATGTTGAGCATGACCAATTGAATTGATCATTTTCCTTGTAGTTAATTCAATTGAGATTTTTGGATACAAATTCATGTTTCATGTTATTTTTTAAGGTCCAAAGAGATCCTTCTTTTCTTGTAAAAGTAAGGTCGCTTTTGTTGTTCTTTCGGGAATGACATTTTATGGGGGGGAGCTCTTAATTGAACTTGTCCTTAATTGCCAAATCTTTGTAGGGAGTGAGGTTGTGGAGACTAAAACTCATCTATCACTTGGAAAGTCTATTTCTACTCTATCTCCTATATTGAGACAAAAGTCGTATTACTGTATAGTATTCGATTATACATATTTGAGATTTTGAGCTGAGTTTAACTCGCTTACATATTTCTCGAAATATGTGTTGGTAAGCTTTCGCTTCAACCAAGTTCATCTTATATTCTTGACGAAAGTCAAAAGATGATCATGTGAAAATCGCCGAGTAACATCTTACATGGTTTGTGTAATACAATCATTTGGTGTAGACTTAGAATGTTTCATGATGATTATTTCATAACTTGAAAATTGCTTTGATGCTAATAGTTCGTGAAAACAAATATTTTCATCCTCTAAGAATGTTTCAATGATTTAAATAGAGTTTAGAACACTTAACCATCATTGGATTATAAACATAATATGTGTTCTTGCATATATGCGATCCATGACCGGAACTATAGTATGCATACCCGTATGCGTACCTGTTAGTTGTGAAATTCCGAGTGCCTAAGTACACATACCAGTACGCGTCCTGGCGAAGGGTTTGGTTCCGGGAATTTCTGTTGTGTTTAGAAGTATGCGTACCCGTTTGCATTCTGGCGAACCCAAACTCAGTCCGGCTACTTAAAGTATGCGTACCCGTTTGCATACTTGAGTGGGTAAAGTTCTTAGATCGCTTTTTTCATGAACTAATACATTTATATAATAAGAAATGCATTCTTTGCAAACCGTGGCTATAATGTTCATGAATTGAATCGAGTGAATCAAATCGATTTTTCTTCAATTGTGTTCTTGTATACTTCTATGAGAATATAGCAATTGAACAACTCTATAACTAGTTTCATTTGAGTCATTTGAACTAGTTGTGGTTAAGATGAATAAGGTTGATATGAGAGTGTTCATATAGCTAACTTCGGTTAACTACTATTGATCCAACCTAGTGTACACGTTTAGGTACGGTTTCTCAAACCTAAATGAAGGTACATTTCATTTGTGTATAACAAGCTAAGTTCGATCTAACGGTTGAAAGATATTGGCTTGAATCTAATCAGGTTTTCATCTAACGGTGAATATTGAATGCTTTGTTACCAAGGTAACTTAGATTGCAAACCCTGATTTGAAACTATATAAGGTAGAACTCTAGCAACTAGGAAACCTAATTCCCACACCTTCTGTGTGATACTAGTTGCGACTAGAGTCGATTCTCCTTTAACCTTAGGTTTTTCACGAAACCCTGTAGGTTAACAACATAAAGACTTCATTGGGATTGTGAAGTCAGACCCAACTATTTTCTTTGTAGTTGCGTGTTCTAATCTTACTTCTACTATCGTGATTGAGTATTATCTTTGCTAAGATTTGCTTGAGATTTATCTCCGATAGGTAAGATTAAAAGTAGTCACAAACATCTTCGTTTCATCGTTTGTGATTCCACAATATCTTGTTTCGCTTCCATACAATTAAGATTATTGTGAGGTGATTGATAATACTAGGTTGTTAATTGATAATTGATAAGTCCAGTTTATCAATTGGTTCATGTACACCTTGATTTATCAAAATACGGAACAAAACTCATAGGTATTTCTGTGGGAGACAAATTTATCTATTCCAATAGACTTTTCTGTGTGCGAAAGATTTTTTTATCAAGTCTTAGACCTTGGGTCGTAGCAACTCTTTGTTGTGGGTGAGATCAGATAAGGGAATCAATTGCGTAGAATCCTGCTAGGATTCAGAGACGTGAGGAGCGTAACTGTACCTTGATCAGTGTGAGATTGATTAAGGCTCAATTACATTCCAGTCTGAAGTTCATTGGTAGTAGGCTAGTGTCTGTAGCGGCTTAATACAATATGGTGTTCAAAGATAGACTAGGTCCCGGTGTTTTTCTGCATTTGCGATTTCCTCGTTAACAGAATTTCTGGTGTCTGTGTTATTTCTTTTCCGCATTATATTTTGTTATATAATAGAAATATAAAAGTTGTGCGTCAAGTTCAGTCAGTTCTTAAATCCAACCTTTGGGTTGTTGATTTAATTGATTGACACTTGGATATTGGTTTGTAATATCGTCCAAGTTATTTCTCTTATTCAATCGGGCTTGCAAATTCCTATTTGTTTGATTGCAGATTGAATTGAGAAAGTGAGATATAACTCTTTGATATAGAAAGCTGTTATTGGGGCGTCATATTCCAATAGAGGGGCTTCATATAGATTCCTAGTGACTAAAAATTTGGTTATGGGGTATCTTGATGTAATAGGAAATGTCTAAGTTACCCTCCAATTAAAATCAAAACCTAAAAACTAAAAGCAAAACCTAATTTTTCTTATTCTAAACTTCCTCTCCTTCGTTATATCAAACGTAAATCATAGATTTGATACTTTGTCTTTTCGTTAGATTCACTCAATTAAAAAAAAAATCCGAAGCTATTACGGTTAACAAATTAAGAGTTCTCAACCGTAAATGTATAAATATATAATTATGGTTAGGTTCGATTTTATTAAAACTTAACCGTAATCCTGGTAGTTTCGTTACGGCTAGGTTTGAGATGAAATGAACCATAACTAATTTACGGTTGATTAGTTTTAACAAATTCTCGTTTATCTTTGAAAGATTCTTGACAAGTCTTGTTTGATTTTTGCACGTTGATTTGTTGATTGCCTTGTTTAGGTCTCTTGCTATCTACGGCTAGCATATCATTTAATTGTTTCTCATTACAAATGCTCAACCTTACAAATATATTTGCATTCAGTCATAAGATTATCATAACTTTCTTTTAGTTTTTCAATATGGATAAATGAGAGGCCAGGTCACGGCTTTTGTTAAAGCTATTTCACATATGAGGCAATTGTTGCGGTGTTACCAAATTCAGTGCAAACAAAAACCAAAAAAGAAATGAGACAGAAATGAGACAGAAGGGTCGCTGGATTTGGTGGGGAAAGACTGAAGAGACAAACAAACTTGGGTTTGTAAAGCTTAATGCAAACTTGATGCCCTTTTTTTCTTCCATCGATCACCATAACGACAATAACACCTATACCATTTGTCCATCTCGCAAACACCCCAACTCTTTTATCATCTTCAACAGGCAACAGTCCGATAATATCTAATAAAGCTCCAAATATTTTCACGAAAATAATCATCATCAACTCATGATTATGATCAATCACCCATGAAAATGGCAGCATCCCACTCAACTCTTCATGATGTTATTAGTTTCTTAAGAATCTTCACTCTTATCAAAACTGCTCATACCATTCATGGATGGAGCAAAACCAATAAAGGTCGGCAGTGAACTGAAGATGAAAAAGGTATATCGAATATTACTATGTTGGTTTAGAATTCAGAATTCTTAGCTGTAACTAATCACCAAACAAGTTATGGCTAGGAGTCCGTCCAATTCTAGCCGTAAACCTCAAGAGAATGCCTGGAATTTTTTTTTCGTTCCTAACCTTAATCAAAATCTTAATCTAATCTAGTTTAAAATCAGTAATCAAAATCTTAATCTAATTTAGTTTAAAAATCAGTAATCTAACTCAACGATAATCTAACTTAATTATATAATTATCGCTAATAAAACAAGGATAACTTAGTCATTATAAGAAATAATTGGATATGGGGCTTTTGTAATTACTAGGTAGTGACCCGTTTTTGTCTTATTAGCGACGCCCCTCTATTAGAATGTGACGCCCAATAATAGCTACTTTTCTATAGATTGAGTCTGACTGTCTAGTTGATTCTCTTGAAAGTATATTGGAGTTTGTCTATACAGATTGCCGAACGAAATATTGGGTGTGGTTGTTAGACCCCCGCCTTTTCAAATCTTATCTTTTATTGTTCAAAGATATTCCTTGATACTTAAGGTGAGATCCCAAACTGAAATATTTGAGAATCTTTCTGTTAAGATTTTTGAATATATATGGTGTTTTTCCAGCAAGCAAAACATATCTCAGGAAGATATTAAGCATCTTGTATGGTAGCTAATAATGAGTTGTAATCCAAGAGGGATTTCGGCATGACACTTGGATATTGGTTGGAATTAAACAAAACTGAAAATATGTGTTTATTGCATATCTTGAGAATATTTTCAGTCATGGAAATTCCTTGGTGTCCAAACTACCTTGGTCTATAAATAGTGAAGTTTGTCATTCTTACAAACTTATCCCGAGGAAGGATGACAACTTATTTTTGTAGTCAATGTTGTAGCCGACTAATAGTATAACTTGTAATACTATATTGGAGAGGAGAGTAACTTAATTAGGTGAAATCTCTTACATCCGCTAGTTTAAAGACTTCTGTATGATCAAGAAGCGTCCAGATAGTACCGTTGGTGGGAAACTAGAATTCACATTGTTATTTTAGTTTCCGATTATTAATCCGATTGACTACCGGTGGTTGAACCTTGATTGCACCTAGTTTGTTTATTATGAGAACCTTCTATTCTGATATAAGGTCACTCGAACTAGATCAAGGATCAACATAAATCAAATATGTTTTTAGATCTGATGATAGGCTTGTGATTATCCATTGTTAATAGACTCCGATTTGTGCATGATCGATCACAAGAGAATCAAGTTTGGTTTGTTCAGGTACTGAAGAAGACATTGAATATTTGAAGACAAGAAGATTCCTTATTGGTTTCGCATCTTTGTGATTTAATTTAACTTCGTCACACAGTTGATCAGCTAGGATCCGACTAGATTTTTTTATCATTTGATAGAAAATTGATTAACTAGTCGTAGTAGATAGAAAATCTATCATTTGGTGGTACACTTCAGTTTCCGAATCTGATAGTTTGTATACCTAGATATGGTAATCCTGATAATCTAGATCTTGGTAGATCTTAACCAAGAAAGAATTTTATTAAATTAAACGAAGGAGCCTTTGTTGAACTCAACATATAGTATCTAATTTACTTCTTGAGATTGGAAGAGTGGTTACCTAACAGATTAGTCGTTTACTATTTCGAAAGATGATCCAAAGGAGTTGAGTGCATGAAGTCTTTACAGCGGATAAAACAACTTCAAATAATGGTATTTATCTTAAGATTCACGTACGTTGGCCAGTTATAGGCACATGGATACTGAGGAAACTATCTAACTAGGGATAGTTTACTTGGTCTCAACTATACGAAGTTAGTAGCAGTTTTTGTATAACGACTTAATTCTGAGAGTATTCAAAACTGGACTAGGGTCCAGGGTTTTTCTTCATTTGCGGTTTCCTCGTTAAAAAAATCTTGTTGTGTCTATACTTTTACTTTCCGCAATTATAATTATTGTTTTAGTTGTATGTTAATCCAAACACTTGGGTTGATCCTTATAGTTAAGGTTCAATTTTGGACTTATACCATATACCAAGTGTATATACCTTGCTGTCGTCATCTTATTGACAATCTATCTATATTAGATCACACAAGGTATCAGACTTATAGGTTGATATTGAAAAGATTATGGCGTACTTAGTACCCTCGTCATTTCATAGTTAGAGTACGTTATAGACTCTGAGAGATTTTATTTGAAATCGAAGTGGGAATAACCAAAAAACTAACACAATGGTAAGAGAGTTGTAACAATTTTGAAATCAAAATTGGGAAAATCGAAATAGAGAACGAAAAAGCACATACCTGTAGATTGGTGATGGTTGGTTACGATGGTGTTGCTTTTTGTTTAAAAACACGGAGGGTTGTTTTTGGAATAAATGAGAGAAACTAAACGTTCCACAATACCACTATCCTTTATATCATGTAGGTTTTAACCTCCATTCAAGAAGAAAATTTATTTTAACATCTTAATTTTTTGGTTCTTAGAAAAAATATTTTACATTTAAAATTGATATTTGTTTTTATATAAATTATCTGAGATTTATTAAATTACTTTTTCAAAAGTGCATACCAAGACGCAAACTCATGAAAAGATGATATACCATTTTTTTTTGTCTTCATATGAAACCCAAAAATTCAAAAAGTTATATTATACCCGAAAAAAAGTATATGAAAAAAGATATTCATTTGTAAAAAGAAAATTCGAATTATACAAGATATTTTTTTAATACATTATACACAGTTTAATAGTTGATTGACACCAAAAAAGTAATCGTCAAATTACTATACAAGAATTTCTTCGAAAGTTTTTTAAAAAACAAGGCCATCCGCATTTTACCCTGCTCCCTATGTCCCTCATTACTAGAAGTTGCAGACAAAACAGTAAAGAGATCAACTCGATTTTAAGCCTATAAATCCTGAATCATCCCTATATGTGGTCTCCAGAGAAGAAGATAAAATTTCTAGAAGATAAATCGAGATAATTAATTAGTGTCAGAGTTCTCAGATTGGAAGTCAATTCATTCATAATATGAACATTGTTACTATCAATGAAAACCATGTCAATACTGGACGCCACTCATGGATTGCTAAAATAACTGACGTATCTCAGCACGTTGAAAATCTGACATTACTGGAAACAACTTTATTCAATATAATCAATTTGAAGTGACAAAACCTATATTTATTGTACGATTTATAAGGAAAAAATACGAGCATTTCATTGATGTTGATGCAGCTGCTCAGGTAGCAGAGGGGAATTTGACAAAGTTAATACAAGAACACAGAAAATAGCAGTAAATCTACTTTTACTCGCCTGACAGAGAACTGTAAGTCTAAGTGAGTTATCGCCATTTTCGGAAGCATCCAATCATTAACATGCAATTTCTACATCTCATAAACATGTAATGGGATCTTTGTTGATGGCTAGGATCATATCACCTTTTTCTAATTGGCACGCTTTTGATCCACCCAAACAACCTTTAACTCGTAATACTTGACACCTAACTGAATCTTTCTTCCACAAAGCCTATGAAAATAAAGGTTGTCTCAGTTAAATATTTACTGTTATTTCTCGGTTGATTTATGCATTAAATAAAAGGAAATTGTATTAATTAAGATATGTAAACGTAGAGACGGCGAATTCTCATTATACATTTGTTCGAGACTGCCTACTAAAGAGAGAAAATATTAAGAAAATCATCAATGTCATAGCTTTTGGCGACTGTGAAACACTGTGTTGGGCTAAGTGCCCTAACAAAGGTTCTCGGATTATTATTTTTTCCCTTTTTCCTATTCTCTTTATTCTCTTTTATGAAATCATCCGTATTCAAACCTCCAATTTGTAAGTTGACTTTATAATAATATTTTTATTTTTATAATTCGACGAATGAGGAAAAATTATGGTTTGCTTAATTATTGTTAGTGTTAGTATTATTTAAAAGCATTATTAATATTGGTTTAACATTTGTCATTTTAGGTCATAAAACAAATTTGGAACATGGACATTTTAAGGTTATATTGGATGATTATTAGCCATTTGAAAAAATGTTGTGTCGCATGGAAAATTTTGATCGCAAAAGTTGAAGTCATAGTCAAGATTTTGGATCATTACAGAAATATAAGTCCGGAGGATTATTTTGGCCACAAAGGCAAACTTTAGGACATACTATAGCTTACGGGGTACAAAGTATGTTTTAGATCAGGCAACATATTTTACAAGTCATGAAGTTCCCGTTCATTAGAAGAAAAACATTAGTTCATGATAAAAGCGAATCATGTAACACATTACAAGTTTTAGGTGGGGCAAATCCGTGATACAACGGAAATTGTTCGATGGGATAAACCTTTTGTGTTAAAGTGGTATATTTCGAGCCTCAAATAACTATTAGCATAAGACAAATCTTAGACTCACGTAAATGGGCTTCAAAATCATGTTACAAATATTCCTTTCTCAAATAGATAAAAAATTTGCAAATATTTTTCACATGGGTTATTGAATAAATTTTATCATTTTTTTTGTCCTTTAACCCTTTACTATCAGTTCTTTGCATTCTTATTTTACTCCACCTAAAACTTAATAATTTATTTTTACTTGAGAATTTTACTACCTTCATGTAAATCTACAAATTCATGTTTGATTTCATTTTGTGGAAAGTCATTTTGTTCGTTTACGCTTTCTCACGTAATAGAGCTATAAATGTAGATATGACTTCCTTATAAGTCAGTGGTTCAGTTTCAGCTAGACATGTTACAAAATCAAGTTCAAATGAAGATTCAAACTCTCTTATACACCTGCAAATTCAAGTCGGATTCATCCTTCAAAACAAGAACTCCCTTTGTATTTGAGGGACATTAAACGATCATTTAAAAATCTCTTACAACTAGGAAGTGATAGTTATGCAGATTGTCTTACCAGAAAAGAACTTGAGAGAACTGGAGCCAAAGAAACTTTCCAATTAACGATAAAATGTAGACGATAAAATGTTATCTTCCAAAGCTATTCTGAACTGATACTCATGTTGCTAATGAAAATGTATACTAAGGATATGGAAAAGTGATACACTATCGGTGAAGATTACAATGTAAACCCAAGAACTTGCATAAACTTCAAAGTGCAAGGTTTTAAAAAAAAAAAGTAGATACCATATAACTGAGCCAGCTCATTTATCTAATTTCCGTAACCTTTGTGATCTGAAGAAGACTTGGCCAGGGAAAAACTTTAGAGCCCTAATGAACAATTTACGATTCTAATTTTGGAATTATCAATGTAACCGATATCCCAATCATATTTTACAACATGGTTCTAAAATGGAAAATATTTTAGTGAATGATTGAGGATCTGATCCTTCTCTTCGTGACAAAAATCTTTTACAAAAATAACATCTCAAATGAAAAATATTTTCCAAATATTCGGCATCTTTTCGGTACATTATGGTGTTATGAAAACATCACTACTCTTTTAACTTATAGTCACAAGAATTTTGGGTCTTATCTTAGTTTTCTTAGGAGGAGAAATGATCACGTTATCCAAACACCCATGTACATTTAGGTATGCACACAAATATCATCTACATTTTTGTAACTCATACAACGCTTACCGAATCCTTTTAAAGACATTCTACTCAAAATATAATAAATTGAGAGGATATGTTCAAGGCTGCTAATAAGGGGTACAAATTTGGTTAAGAGTGCACAAACACAAAGGCAAATAATGTTTTATCTTACACGTATTCCGATAACACCTCCAAGTAAATTGGCATACAATTTTGAATAAGTTCCCTGCATAAGTTTGAAGCTAGCCTCTGAAAAAGTCAACACTTGACATAACTTTCGTCATCTTCAGAAGTGTTTGATTTTCAATCCATTTGACCGCGATGAATCTTTCATCATGAAATTCTAGCTAGGCTCAGGACTGAATCTTATATTCGAAGTCGTTAATTCAATCAATTGATGACTTGGATTAACCAACAAACCTGAATATCTAATCCAATGGTGTACAATTTAAGAACCCGTTTCAAGCAATGTAAAATCAGGGACCACAAAAAATCTAAAAAACTAAATTCTCCTTAGAAAGTTAGATCTTTCATTGAGTAAAGAAAAGGATATTAATAAAAAAAAAGCACTTTTTTCTGTTCACTGGTTTTTCTCATAAAAGAGTCAAAACAACAAAACTGAATTTACAGAAGTTTCTTTTCTTTCCTCTGTCTCTCCATTTCTGTCTTTCTTTACCCCAATGGAGCAATTTAATGGAAACCCAGACATTGTTACAGTCTTCTTCCTCACTGATCAAACAACAACATCAAGTTATCAATTTCTAGATGAACCCATGTTCCCATTTGTTCTATACTTCTGTGTAATGCTCTTTATATTACTGTGTTATTTACTGCTCATTTTTGTTCATAGAAAGCTGAAATCAAGAAATGTTGTGGTGAAAGAATCAACCCAGAGCCCAGTTTCAGCTCTTGATTCATTAGATTTTGATAAGACTCAAAAAACCCAGAATGCACATTCACTGTTTGTAAATATTACTAACTCAAAAAATCCTTTAAAGACAAAAAAGGTTTCATTGGTTTTTTCATTTTCATCAGCACAGTCTAAGGGGGATGTTGTTAATGATAACTTGGTTTCTAAAGGGTCTGATTTGGATAATGAGAAGGGTTTAGTTAGAGGAGATGATTGTGAGAAGAGTGATGGAGGAGATTTAGTAGAGACAGTTAAGAAAAAGAAGAAAAGGGTTAAGAAGAAAAAGGAGAATAAGGAAGATTTTGATAAGCAAAGCTATTTGCCAGTCTTTGTTCAGGAAAAGAATGGGTTGGATTCTTTATATCCATTCACATCTTCATCTAGTATAACACAGAGAAAAATCAAACAACAGTATGATCAGCTTGTGAAGTCTCATGATTCAAAAGCCTTGACATTAGCTCAGGTACTCACTTCACTTGATATTTCTTTTTCAATTATAAATTTATTTTGAACAGTTGGTTATTATTGTTAGATTAGAAGAATACCCACAAATTTACTTCTTTTTATTGCATTGATATTTATGTTGATCTCTTTCTATCTTGGGGTTGATTATGTGAAACCAAGTCACTAATTGTGTACAAGAACTTAGGGATTGTTTTCATTGAAGCTGTCTAATACATTAACTGTGTTTCTACTTTGTAATGCCTCCCAAAACAAAATCCTAAAACCTAAAGCATCTGATCCTCCTTTCAAAAGTTCCAATGTTTGAAGTTGCCATATGCTTTGGGCTTAAAATAGCACCATGTTATTCTTCCAGAGAACATTAGAATCTTTCACATACCAAAAGGATTTTATTTTGGAAGCTAATCTGGTCTGGTTTGAAGTTTGTTGAGTTTGATCGAGAAGTTAAGCACGTGTAAGGTGTTTGGTATTGGGAAAGATGTTGTTGTTTTCTGTTCTTGTCTGAAATGTTGTGTAAGAATTAGATCTTAATTTGGTATTAAAGAGGATGCAGATTTTTGTCCTTGGTAGATATGCTGGTCCTTGGTGCTGGTTATTCACCTTTAACCATCTACAAATTAATGCTGCTGTCCTTTAAGGGACAATATTGTTGAGCTATTCCTTCATAACTGTGCATGGGTGCACCGTGCACAAGATACACTTATCTATGGCACTCTCTCTAGCCTGTGATAAATTAGGTGTCCCTTTACCCAAGTCTCCATGGCATTTATTCTTGAGAGCATTATTAGGATGAGTGGGACATCTTATATTATGCAGTGGAGGAAGATCAATTGTTTGAGCTGATTTTCTGTCCATATATCTAATGACAGTGGAGGCCTGGGCTTTATGTCTGCTTAGGAATTATACACTGCTTAAGTTAGTGGTTCTTCTGACAAGAATCATGGACTGCCTCTGTATGATTTCCTAACAACCACTTCATATGCTAGAGGGGTTTGATTGCATGCAGCATTGGACTTTCCCTTGAGACACTTCTTCTTTTTCATCATCACATTTCCTGTTCTAGCATGTTATGCAATTCTGTGTATCTGTTAAAGGTGTCTTGAAATCATGGCTGAACATGTAGAGGGAAATGCAAAATGGCTTCTAATAAGCGTATTATTATTTTCCCAAACAGATAACCATGTTCGTGGCCAATGACTAGTCAAGTACTCATTTTCACGTCCATTAGAGGGCGTATTGCATGCCCAGCAAATGTTCCTTAGATTGATTAATATATCACAGTTGCTTCCTAGATTTCTCAATAAAATGCTTACTTGCTGGTATGTTTTAGGCCCTTTCTCGAAATTAAGTTCGAAGAATGTTTAACCCCTATAGCAATTTTGTGAGTTCGTTACAATTGTGAACTATTCGACTACTTTCGTGAAATAACTTTTTCCTGTTCTTCAATTCTTGGCTCTAGCACATCTATCTATAGCAGGAACAGTGACATTTTACATTTAGTTGCTTTTCCTATGAGCTTCTGTGGCCTTATTCCTCGTTTTTCTGGATTTGAGATTGTCTGTGAAAAAATAAATAAATCAGTCTTGCTTTGTACTATAGTAACAAATACCTAGTAAAAATCATATGGTTGACTTGATCATCTTTACACCATAAACTATCTCACATGGACATTATTTTTGTTTTTCCTTTATTTATTAGTGTGTCCTGGGAGCAAAGCTACCATAGGAGTTAGGTTCTGTCTTCTGAAGATATCTGTTTTACTTTCCGACTTTCTGTGTGGTCTATATATCGGAAACCATATGGTAGTCACAAGGTTCTTGCATTCTTAGTTTACAGGGTCTTGCTCATGGATATAGTGGAGATTTCCCTGAATTTCTTCTGCATTTATGTATGAAACCTATTTGAACTAGAATGAAATTTTATCACAAAATAGCACTTAATCAAGCTAAACGGTCTAATACCAAACAAACAAGCAACACAGTCCACAATAAGGCAATTTTTACCCTTTGTGTCATGTTATTTGCACCCCAGTTCCCTCGGGGGCGCCTGTAGGCAAGCTTCTAGACACACCTCGTATTGCCTCAAGAATGTTGAGCTTCTAAGAGGCGCCAACCTCTGGACATGATGCCTCTGAACTCCTTTTGGCTACAGAAAGTGTATGTTTTTTATCAGACTACAGGATAGTGTCTGTTGACTCTATTTCCGTGTAGAGGATTTCTAAAAGTGATAAATTAACCCAAGAAATTGACGGCAGAAGGCATCCTCCAGGGCATTCATGATTTTGTAGGATCATCAAATTTGTATCTCCATTTACCCTTATTAAGATGCACACTGAAATTGTCATTTTGACACACTCCAAAATCATGTGGTCATAATTGCTTATCTAGACAATGCTTCTGACTGTAATTGTATCATATGCTTATTTCCTCTGTGTAGGAAGATGTGTGCTCTAGTTATTAAAACTGCAAATTTGCTTCTAGTGAACCCTAATAATTTCTATCACAATATTAACTTAGGCTAAGAACACATCTGCTTGATTTGTTTTGAATTACCTTGTTGCATCAATCATCTTTTAGCTGACTGGTTCTTGAGAAACAGAACAACATATAACCAATACATTTCTTCTCAAAGTGGGTCATCATTTTAACTTCCAACTGAACTGAAGCATTACTTGGAACCTAAACTAACCAACACTGGTAATGCAGGTTGGTCAGTTTGCAAAATGCTTAGTAGAGGCGAGGAATGATTTACAACACAAGTATGAGCCCTATCTTTGTTCTAAGTAGATAACATGCATCTTTATCTCTTACTGATTACTCTGCCATTTATAGTCTCAATTTAGTTTCTTTTTTTGTTTTTGTTTTTATGCATCTACAGATCAGAGATCCTTCAACGTAAATACACAATAACAAAGGCTCTACTTTACAAGGCAGACAGGTCTTCATTTGATCGCATCTCACAACAGGTTTGTGATAGTCCTAAATTAAGCTGGTAGCTCCAGAAAAACAGATGAAATCTGTCTCTCCTCTAAAAGAGGGTATTGATATATTTGTTCCCCACTCTTACTGCAGATATACAAGTTAGAGGCAGAGCAGAAAAGATTAGACGAAGATGCTGTTGTTTACAATAGGATCCAAGACCAACTCAAGCTCTCACCAGCGTACAAAAAGGTATTATTCCAGTATCCTTATTAGAACTTACTACTGCTGAAAATACATAATAGCGAGAGAAACTGATTAAGGCTTCCAGTTTTCTCGGGATTTCTCAAGCTGTTTTCTCTTTAAGTAAGTTGACAATTCAAATGAGCATGGGCCATAATTCAGTTGATATAGTGAAGTTTCACACAGTTTCACCCATCAATTCATTCTGGGTCCTCTCATGTTGACACACATCCCAATGTTTTAGTAATTTAGGCAGCCCCCTTGAGCTGGCATCACTGGCCAACTGGAGAACATGACTTTTTATAGATACACATATCTCGTGACTCTGAGTCATATGTTACTGACAACGAATTAAGGCGACTACTTGATATTGTGAATGGTGCCAAATTAACAATAAGTAGGGATTAGTATTTATCTCTGTTCATTATAAACATGGGTAGGTGGTTGCAAGATTTGACACCCATAGATTTCGAATTAACATGATTATCAGAACAATATGTAATGATCAGACTACAGTTTCTTCTTTTCTGATTAAAGTCTGTCTTTATTGTTGAAGATGCTTGAAGTTGGTGCACGTCTGGAGTCAGATGCACGTTCAGGCCAATTAGAAGATAATACTACAGACTCTGAATTTTCCGACATCTCATTCGAGGAGTTTTTGGAACAAGAAAAGAAGGATAGTTTCTGGTAGGTTTTCCACTATAAAACAATCATCATATTTCCTTGTGTGCCTTAAACTTTACCATAACTTTAGTTTTCCACTTTTCAGGCAAAGAAACAGAAAACTGAAATCCTCCACGACTTAGCGCACGAGGATAAGTCGTTACCACCCCTGAGCAGTATGTACATTCCTCACCCGAAATTTTGATTGGGTGCAGGATTTTTTTTGATTTTGCTCATTACACATCTTTTGCCATCCTTCTTTTCGTTTTTCGCATTTCACCACATAGTTTAGGTGATCCTGCAATAACTTCCATGAAATTTTCCTTAGAAAAAAAGAAGACAATGTTCTTTCACTCTCTTCAATTATCAGAGTTTTAGGGAATGTACCAATTTAGGGGAGAAATGTTGTCTTACTTTGGTTCTGATCTGTCAGTTCATTGACTTGAGATATCATGGTGAAAAGTGAAAACCCATGTTTACTTTTTCTTTGAAGTTAAATCAGCCATTAACTTTTACCCTCCCTGCTGATGTGGTGTCAGATACTGCATGGTAGATATCCATCCAGTACATATGTAGTATGACCAAAACCCTTCTTGTCCACAATCTTCTTTCTTTTCTTTTTACAGTTGTGACTATTTTTGACTTGTACCCATGATCTCTTACAGTTGCAGTGAAAACTGAAATTTGACCATTTGTGTCTCAGCTGACTGAGCCTTTGGAGAATTAAAGCAAATAGTTTTGTTTCCCTACTGCTGCTAGTTTAACATGGCTAAACTGATACATTGGGAACTTTTTTATGACAAAATCTACTAAAGCTGATATCTCTTGTGAATTATTAGAATTCTGGTCACTGTCTTGAGAAATGAGACATTAGTTGAGGTGAAATTGTAAGGAAAATGGTAGAATGGCAGGGAAAGAACCAGATACCTACTAGTCTATGAAGTGACCACTACTAGATCTCTACAAGGATTTCATAACATGCTATTGGGCATCTTTATTTTTATGTGAATTTTTTGTTCTTGTATCAAATGGTCTTTTGTGAAAGTATGTTGAGTGAACTTTTTCTTTATCTTTTCTGTTTTGGAGATAACATAGTCAAATCATTCAAATTATACTCCTTTTGTTTTTTACAACATTGCTAATAGGGGAAACCAATTTGCTTGGGGGTGTACTGATATCCACAGAAGACAAATCAGTTTACACACCTTTAGATTGGTACACCCCAAGCAAATTGATACCCCTATTAGCAGCCATGTTTTTTTAACCCTAGTAGCAATAAAGCAAAGGTCCACAATAGAACTGATTGAACTTTTACTTTCAAAATCTAATTCTCAAGACAACATAATGGGTCATTGGGGTGCTTCTGTTTTCCCTTGAGAATGATATCAAACTTAAAGGGAAAAAAAGGGTGCACTGCTTCCTTTATGATTAAGACAAACGGTAATTGTAGTGAACTAAGTAGTATATGATAGTTTGAGATCGATAATGCCACTGAATAGCTTAGAGATCATCCTTTAGTCATTGATAGGGCAAAGAAGGTTAGGTCTTTGCCCCCTCCTTTTCTGTTTTGCTTTTCCTTGATCACGGACATACTTAAACCAATGTCATTAAGCAGACAAATGCACACACACAATTCTAATGCAAATGCAACTTAGTTTGTAGTTTGTACTCCCTTCATTTCTAGAAAGAGTTACTATGGTCTTTTCAGTTTGGCCAATCTTTAGGCTAATATGAAAAAGTGGCAGCGTCTCTTTTCTAGAAACAGAGGTAGTATTTCTACTCGATATTCGGCTTCTCACATATCTGCCATTTGATCTACCTATATTTTTTGTTCAACTTCTCTCTATAAACACATGTAGATTGATAAGCTAGCTTCCTTTTAACATGATTTATGCTCTATCATTCCTTTTCTCACCATTTGTTCAATCAATTAGCAAAGGAATGTCTACCATTGAATGAGTTGATTAGGAAATTAAATGAGCCAAATGTCTTGCACTTGATCATCATTATAAATGAAATTATGAAGAATTTATTTAGGTAAGACATCACCCACCTTCCGAATTGACGTTTTACCTCTATCGCATAATGATTAAAGAACCATGTAAAGAAACATGTTGAAAGTTCATTAGTTACAAAGATCTTTGCAAGGATTTAGTTTCAGAGGTAGGATCCGTTGACATTGTTATAATGATGAAACACCGTGCAGCTTCATATTGCACAAGAAAGTAGTAAATGGAGATTTGCATTTAATCTGGTCTCCATAATGAATTACTAAATGAGTGGATTTTGTGTGACGAGGGGATCAACAATAACAATGCTATGGAGATCTTGGATTGTTTTTTCATGAGAATTTGGTGAATCAAGAAAATGAAATGGGTCCATAAAATATATTTGTAATTAGCTGAAATCATCAATGTGTGATTGAAATGGACAAGAGATAGAGAAAGAAGACAGACAGTGGGTCACTCTTAGTTTTTCTGGAGGGTCTTTTACTGCCAAAGGGACTATACATACAATAATAGAGTTTTTACTTACTGTGAACAACAGCTACTCAGAATTGACCTATCAATTTCCCTAACAGTAAAGCAAACAACAACAATAGTTGATTGAAGATTCTTGTGTCCCTGTGATGATACCTTAGCAGTACCATACTACTACCTCTGCAATTTGTTCATGTGCTTGTTTTATGGGTGATTCAATACGAAAAGTTCCTGTGAAGATATTTATGACATACCCTATCGTGGGACATGTCCTGAAGATCATTCATTTCTATATCGAGTCTCAGAAGATATATACAAGGCTGTTACAACGCAGTGTTACCAGATTACACAGGGATTACCTCAAATCCCCGTATGACTGAAGGGTTTACAATGCATGGTATGCCTTCATGCACGACCTGTTTCCTTGCATATATTCTAGAGAACCAGAAGTCAGAAGCAAATTTGAATCCTAACGCGCTACGAGGTTTAAGTTAACTGTGCACTCATACTTTTTCGACTCGAGAATATGAAACAAGATCTCTACAGGTCCAAGTTATTGGATACGAATCCAATAAAATTAGCTTTAGGATTAGATACTAGTGTACAGGACCACTTCTTGATATTGAAATGAAGAAGTAATTTAAGTAAGGGGAGGTGTTTGCTGTGAAGTCATTTTCTGTCTCTGATATTCAAACTTCTAATATAGAATATAGACAAGATTTGATTTTACTCTCTGTAGGGAAAAAGAAGAGTAGTATTGATATCGAACAAGGAAGGTGTGTAGTAAGGGGACTGCCTAGCTAGCTACATGGTTTGTCATGTACAACTACAAATTGTTTGTCTTCTCAACGTGTGAGGATAGGGATCTTTCATCTTCTTCGGTCCTACTTACACCACCCTTACAACCCATCCAAAAGGTTTGTACGTATATTTTTTGGTTAGTCGAATCATATCCACCTCCGTCTGTGTATATCAGTAATTCTAGATTCACCGTGAGAAATCATGAAAGTTAAAAGCTGGAGTCCACGATTTGACGGGGTCTAAATAAAAATAACCAGTTAGATAGTTACAGTACTGATTCTCATATTTAAAGTCAGTGATTTACATTCCTGGCCTTTTCCAAGAAAGTAAGATTGCCACGGAACTAATCCTCCTCATGGAGATATTGGTCTTCTCCAAAACAACATTTAAGTCAAAAAGCTACTTGTGAAAAGTGGAGATATATTTGGATGATCAAATAAACTTAATTAAAGATTACTCATTGCTGGATGGAAAGAAGAACTTAATTAATTGAGTTTTGTTCCTCCTCTTCCTCAGCTCCTCTACTTTCTTACATCACCATAGAATACAAAGCAGCATATAATAAATAGGATCTCATTCTCATCAATCAAATTGCTTTTAAAGATTTAAAGTACACAAAATGACTCAAAAAACTTAAAAAAAAAAAATCTCACAAACTAAAGTACCAAACACAAAAAAATTATATATACCCCATTACTCTTTGCCGCCCATCTCTTTTTGGTGGAGAATTTCTTCTAATATTATACTTTAATCTCTAACACTAAATAACACCCTCACAATCACAAATTATAGTACTTAAGAATTCTATTAGCTTCTCTTTCACCACTGAAATACGCCCCATGAGTAGTTGAATAATGCGTTCTATGTGTTGCTTCACCTGCAAATAGAATTTGCAGAGGATGTGATGGTGTTGATGGTACACAGGGTAATGGTTCCGCCATTGAATCAAGATCCTTGCCACTTGAACCAACTGCAACATAACTATAAGAACCCATGAATAATGGGTCTGTCCCCCATTTGCTTTTCACAACTCTCGCAAACTCAATAGTTAATGCATTTCCATTGCTGCATTGTTGCGAATTTAAGACTTTTCGGGTTTTCGGCTCCGGCAAGAAACTCGATATTGTTGTCGTAATACCATTGATTATCTCTTCATCTTCAAGAGATTCAAGTTCTAAAGCTTCTTTGCCTGCAAACCATGATAAGAGAACACTGGAATCGTTGTAAATTGGACTTAAAGAAGCTGTTCTTCTCATCCACCGCGGAATTTCTTGTTTCCGTAACTCCGAACTTGATGAGTGAAATGCCATTTGCAAGTTCGGAAAATTCTTGAACTCCTTGTAAGTTGGACTCAACTCTAGGAAGAGCTTATTAACAGTGCCGAATCCAAGCCTTGAAATCGCGTCTTTTTTGAAAGAAGGCAGAGGAGGACTAAAACACATACCTGACGGCGATCCGTCGCGGATTCCAGCCTTAAGAACTCCTAATGAGACGGTAACTATGACATGGTCGGCCACCATGACCGACCCATCATCAAAATGCAGCTTCACAGGCCTACTACTTCCATATCGGTTCTCCATTTCCATTGCTGCTTCATTTTCATCTTTTTTCCATTCTATCTTTATAACTTTTCTACCCAACTGAATCAAACCACTAGGAAAAACGGACGCTAACGATTCGACGACGCGTAAATATCCTTTCGCAATCGTTAACTCTTCGTCGGGGAAGTTTTTATACTCACTCTCAGCATTGTAATCTAAATCTGATAATTCACCAGCTGAAGTATGAGCTCTTTCTTCATTTTCATGCATTGCGAACACTGCTTCCTCCAATGATTTTATCATCTTGTCGCCGCTTTTCGCAGAATTCCAGTACGCTTCAAGACCTTTCCGCAGAAATGAACCGATGCTAAGCTTGTCAGAGTAGCCATTACTGATACTAGAATTCTTCTTGTAAGTTTCAGTACCTTCAACCAACTTCCCTTGAGCATAATCCATCAAATTTCTGTAAAGATTAGAAATGGGCTCGACGATAGACACCGAATCAAGAACTAAACCGCCTTCCGCGACGGTTAAAACGTCTTTCGGATAACCGTCTTTATGTTCCCACGGTTGTTTAGAATCTAAAGCGCCAATTTCTTCAGCAATTTTGAAAATCGGACTACCACCTACACCATGGATCCAAGTTGCACCCATTTCGATTCTGTCACCACCAATTTCTGAAGTAAGAATTCTACCACCAATTCGGTTACCACCTTCTACGATACATAACTCGAATGCTTCTTTCGTGCCCGGTGACGTATAAAGCTTGTTGGCTGCTACTAGACCTGCCATTCCGGCTCCTATTATCACAATTCTTGGTTTCTTGACCACCATTTTTGCTTGTTAGAATCCTCAGTCACAATCCAAGTAAAGCAAAAGGTTCGAAGAAGATGATGAAGAAGAAATGAAAATAACAGTGAGATGATGAAGAGTTGTAATTATTGTGAAGATATCATGACAAAGTGTTCGATATTTGTGTAGTTTATAAATAGAAGGGGTAGACAAACAAAATGGTAGGGATTGATTTTGTAGTCACTCTCCTTTTTCTTTTTTTCCCTTGTGACCTTGGCTAGCTTTGGAATAATAGTAGGGTTAGCAAACTAAAGGGCATAAGCCCCCTTGCCATTTAGGCCTATAGATACACTAGATTAGTAGTCCACTTGCTCATGCTATGTCTAGCTCATTATGGCATTCAGATTTATTTTGGTCAATGGTCAAATAATTATATGCCGGGGACAATTGTTTAAGCTTGTGCTTGTAATAAGGTAATAATAATCTCACACGAAGATAAACAGTTTCCATTATGCTTTACCATTATGTTAAGATATCCAAAAAGAAAGAAAAAAAGACCTTTATGTTAAAATAAATTATCAAATGGCACTGATGAAATAGTTATATTCTGGCTGTCAGTTGTGAGAATCAAAATCTTCTCATTGCTAGTAGAAACCTTTGTATTATGGTCTAATGAAGCATAATGATTAGCTTGTTTTAGCTAAAAAAAAGAGATAAAGATAGTAGGTTCCATCATAGTGAGGTAAGTGGTCACCGGAGTGTCTCTTGTGTCCATGTAAAATGTCCTTGTGGTAAAGCTGTTGATGCTAAGTTTGGATATTTGTCTCATATTTTGAACAAATACTTCCCCTCGGCTCCTATCTAAGCCGTAGCAAATGTATCTTATCGTAACCTGATTAAATAGGGACTCATGTCACTTAATAGGAACCTATAACTACATGATAAAATAGGGTCATTAGGAAATAATTTATAGAAACCCATTATCCATTATTTATGTTAATATCTAATATGTCCTTACTAAATTAGTGATGATTAATTAAGTTAATTTTTGTTAAATTAATAAGTGTTTGAGTGGGATTATAATGTTTAGATTAGAGTAGAAATTCATTTTTCTTTTTTAAGGTTTGCAGGGAAAGAAGTAGAGGGAAAAAAGGAAAAACTAGGGTTTTTGATTTTCTTAGCAAAAATGAAAGAATATAGTGATGATGAAGACTCTAGTAGTGATGAAGAGGTGGGTGCATCAGATTATCATGATTTCAATCCTACCGAATTGGAAAATTTGTTGAATGAAGAAGACAAAGTGAACCAAAGAATGCTTGGGGATATTATTCATGCACAAGAACAATTTCGTCGGGAAGAAGAAGGTGATAATGCTCTTAATAAACATGTATGAGTTGTAACGATCTACAAACATGTATTTGCATGTCCCAGCCGCTCAAAAAAGGAAATTTTTTCAAAACTTTAACCCAGAATTGGTTTATTCGATAACACTGCATAAACCGATTCTGGGTAAAATCCCCAAATTTGGATCTATAATCGGTCTTTGTTAGTCACCATATAACCCGATTGTAGTAAATTTTTTGTCTCCATTGGTACGTGACCAGAATTGGTTTTTGTTAGTGATGTTAATAACCCGATTTCTTCACTTAAATAATCATGTAGAAAACACAAAGTTGATAATCGATTTATTTTCGTGTATATGTAAAATGATTTTAAAGTTCCAGGAGAAATGTGAACAATAATCGGATTGTATGACACTAGAAGTGAACCGATTCTGGACTTTGAATTTTTTTCGACAATTCTTAAATCGGTATTTGTAGTTGCACATATACAACGATTACTTGGAATCGGTTTAATCGACTGTAACATATAAACCGATTTTGAATCATCAACTTGTTGATATTTGTTGTAGATTGTTGTGGCGTTTGAAGAAGGTCAACCCGAAGCCGTATATCTATTGGGTCTTGATACCTTTGCCCACTATTTTACCTATTTGGAATAGAAAGATAGAAACGATGCAACACAATGGTTTATAGACAAGGGAATAGAGATCAAATGCGCATTAGTTTTAGGACGTCATTCAAGTAAAGAGCGTTTGGAAATTGTTTGTGAGAGAGGTGGAAAGCAAGAAAGTCACTGGGCAAAGGAAAGACTGTACATGAAGAAGATGACAAGGGAATACATTACTAAATCAAAGAAGTATGGTTTCCCGTTTAAGATTATAGTTAATAGACCCGAGAAACCCGATGGTAGTAGGGTATACAAGTTCTCTAAAGTGATGAATGGTTGTCACAATCATGATGATCCGGAATCTCTTGTTGGACACGCGGCCGTTTGTGAGTTGAAACCACATCAATTGGAAACAGTGAGGTTGATGAAAGCGTGTAGACCAAGTGACATCCTTAGGAAAATTAAGGAGGATGATAAGTATAACTTGTGCACTTTGAGGCAAATTTACACGGCAAGAGCAGCCTTTAGGAGGAGGTCATGGGATGGTAGAGCGGTTATGGAACAATCTCAATGGTTAGCCGATCAACACGGATACACAATGAGGAAGCAAGTACTGGAAGGCAAAGTGACTCGTATTTTCTTGGCGCATCCGAAGATGATCAAGTTGGCACAATGCTTCTATCAAGTTTTGTTAATAGATTGTACATACAAGACCAACAAGTACAATATGTCGTTGTTAAACATTGCTTGCCATACTTCCGACAAGCAAACTTTCACGGTAGCATGGGGTTTATGGATCGAGATAATGATGTGAGTTTTACTTGGATGCTAGAGACCTTGAAAGAGATATACCGTGGCGATCAAACTCCGAGGATCATAGTAACGGATAAGGACCAAGAATTAATGAATGCCATTGGAGTGGTTTTTCCGGATGCTAAGCATTTTCTTTGCACATGGTACATACAATGAAATATTAGAAGTAATTGTAGGGGTCATATCCATAATCCAAAGACACAAAAAGGTAACGCTCGTGAAAAGGTCGAAGTTGAGCGTCTTCAAAAACTAACTCCGGAACAAAGAGAGGAGGACAAGAAGAGAAGGAAATCGGAGTATGAAGCGAATGGGTTACTATGGAAGGCTTTTCAACATCATTGGGATTTAATGGTACACTCAATGTCCGTGTTCGAGTTCGAATCCTACTTGGAGAGTTTTGTTGGGCTATGGAAGAAATATTACGATAAATGTGTGGTTTATTGCTTGAAGGAATTGTTGGATCCGTACAAGGAAAAATTTGTGTATGCTTACACCTACCAACACATGCATTACAAGAATCGCGGAAGGATCTCATGGACGTTTGAAAAGCTTGCTCCGAGGGAGCCAAAACACCGTGGTTACATTACAAGAAGCCATCCATGAATACACCAAGGCCGATATCATCAAGATAAACGCTCAAATGGAAGAGAGTAGGATGAAAATCATCACAAGCTACAAGGAACCCGGTTGATTAGAAATTTAAATTATAAGGTGTCTCATTGGGCAATCATTTCTATGATGAAGGATTACAAATATTATGTGGATAATGAGATAGGGAGAAGAATAATTGAATGCTCATCATGACAATGACGGCCTTCGGATTTCCGTTTCGTCACATGATCGCGAAGTACCAACAAGGGATTCCTTTTGAGATCATTGATCCGTTTTGGAAGCAATTTACTTTCAAACCACCCCCAACCGAAGACTCACTCGAATCCTTTGTGGACACGGATATTGGAAGAGAAATCATCGAGAAATTCTCACAAAAGAATGGCTTGGGAAGAAAAGTTTTGATGTACGACTTAAAACTAGCCGCGAACCCCCATATGGTACCGGTCGGAGATCAAACGGTGCTACATCCGATGGGTAGACCACCTACCAACATGGATAGGAAGGAAGAAAGAAAAGAGTTTAAGGTTTCAATGAGTACCGGAAAAAACCCGTTATTGAGTCATAAAAGAATCCTTTGTCGACATGAGAATGATGACGCTAAATATAAAGAGGGGAAGGTTCCAAAGAAAAGGGGTCGACCAATGAAGGGAGAAAGCGGAGCAAGTAGCGCACAAGAGAAGAAAAATGTTTCAAACGTTTCTTCACACATTGAGAATGAAGAGGCACCGGCTAAGAGGAAAAGGGATCGACCAAAGAAGGGAGAAAGCGGGACAAGCGCTCCTTTGTAACATGAGGATCCAATCGCTCCTACTCAACAGAGTCAAGTACCAAACAATCTATTCGTTCATTCTCAAGAGAGTCAAGCGATTACAAGACGAGTATCAAGGTCACGTGCATGGAAGGGAGAAGCAAGACAAAAGGGTTCTATGGCGACTCTAAGGGCCGTTATTTATGATGGAAACACGCCTAAGGATGAACGAGGTAGACCCCATCGAACGTGTTACACCATATTCGAGGAGTATTACTCGAAACTTCTTGAAATCATCAAGCCCTATGTGTTATCCACCGACGACGTGGATGCGGATGAGAATTGTGGTTATCACATTGCGTCGGAACAAATAGGCCATATAAGTTTGGCGGACGATGAGAACCTAACCCAATGTCAATACTTTAGAAAGATGATGGCCTTGCGCCTACAAGAAGACAAGGAATTATACATATCGATGATGAAGGAGGGAAAAACAAGACAAGACAAAGAAGTGATTTTTAAAAAAATGGTTGCTATATTACAAGGGCCAAAGGGGAATGGACCAATTACCCGAAAGCATTGAATGCAGATGCCTATATGTGGTCATCTCTTGGCGGAAAAGTGGAGTTGCGTTGTTCATCTATTTGGTAAAGGAACATGTTATACATACGTACCAAAATACACCATTTGGGATGAATCGCTTAAGCATCGGAGAATTGTTTTACTCAACCATAACAATATACATTATATCGGTCTTAGAGTACGTGATGATTGTCCATTACCATCGGTAGATAAGTTAAATGAGGTCACGGAGGTCACCAAGGAGTGGCTAAAAAAATACGATCCCAACATGAGGCGATGGGAGGAATTCATCGAGCCGGATCAATTCGAGGGTCTCCATTTGTTAGAACGAGTATTTTCCTTATGTTAAAAAACTTGATCTATCAGATGATTATATTTTGTCGCTTTCTTATATTGTATTTTGCAAACTTGAACTAAGCTTAATTAATGAAAGTGGTTTTATTTTTTTGGGTAACTTGGACTCATGAAATTTGTACCAGAATCGGACTTTAAGTTTACCTATAAAGTACGATTCTTGAGGAAGTTTGTTGCAGCTTTTTCAGCATCGGTTTATATGGACGACAATGTAATCCGATTATTAAAGAAAAGGGTTCAGAGATTTTTAACTAAATAATCGGATTATATATGGTCCAAAATAATCCGAACATGAATCCAGAATCGGTTGATGTGTGTATTAATGTAATCCGAATATAGTTGATGTTCATCACATCAACCCAGAATCGGAGTATGTAGGTTCACAGTAAAAGTCGATTTTGATCACAATCGAGTTGCTATGGTTTACATATAAACCGATTCTGGGTGGATTTTCAGATACCATGATGAGTGAATTTCAAAATTTTAGAGGTAAATCATTGTAGAGTATCTCGAGAAGGAAGGGTTTAAAGGGATTTAACTCAATCACCCAAATTTTCTGTTTTTGGGTTTTTTTATAAACCAAAGGAAATTAGATTATAAGTGTTGCTTGTGATTGATTAGGATTTAGTTTTAATTTTGATGGAAATTGAAAAATAAATTGAGTTTGATTAATGATTTTTGTATTCGTTAATTAAGTTGTGATTTTGTATTTGTGTTAGAATAATTAAGATTATTTGAAGGTTAATTTAGTAATTTTACAATTTTTAGACACCCCTTATCATTCTCTATTGGGTGGATGAAGAAATCCATAGGCCCCAATTAAGTGGCATAGACCCCAATTTAGCCAGGTATCATAAATCTGGCTTGCTTTCAATCTAAATGCCTTATATGATGAATGAATAATATTCCCTTCGTTTTAAAATAATAGGCAGTCAATTTACACATAAATCTTCCTATTATTTTGAAATGGAGAATAAAGCCTAGGTTAGTGCTTCCTCAGATCCGACCCTGCTCTACGTTTGCACAAAATATAAACGCATGTGGAAGTAGAATTGGGCATTTCTTTTTCGCTTGAGTCTCTATACGCACTTTCTCAGAATATCGACCAAAATATTCTTCCGGGCTAGTTCAAGGCACCTTTGTCAGACAGTTAGACGTGTCTTTCCATTCATCAGACAAAGAATCCATAGCAGCCCATAAAAAGAGAATGTAGTTCTTCCTTAGAATGATTGCATATAATCTTTCGAAAAAATCAGAATGATTATACTAATCTTTGCTTAAGGAATATTTTAATTCCTAATGTTTGTTTAAGGCATTAGCCAATGAGATTTTGAAACGATATAAAGGGTCAATCTGATTTTAGGGTCAGCTCGTATAACGGTGGGGAGAATAAGATAAGAGAGACATAATTCTTTTGTTCTCCATATGAATTTTAAACTTTGGGCTCATATATAAATTTACAATTTTAAAAGTTTTTTTTTTTACATATAAGAATTTCAAAAGGTTTTGGCACTCAAATTAAATTAAATCACTATATATAGCACTAAACTGTTTGATATCATAGTTTAAGATGCAAATCACGTGAACTCAGGATAACAAATTTTTTTGAGCACCTAAATATTATTTTTCTTGAGCACCTAAATAATTTTTTTTATTTCAAATTTGCAACTTTGTCTAACCATTTTTAGGCAATAAAATCACCTCTCCCAGGGACAAACCTGCCTAGCTATATCTATTATGATCTCCAAATAAGGTCAAGAGAGTTGAGAACCCAAGATGAAATGGTGGGATTAAAGATAACATCTTAATACGTAAGCTTAATTATTATACCTTCAGTCAGTTTGATTTGATCGGCAAATAATTGTCATCAGAACAATGTTGTTACGGATGCCAGCATGCATGCAAATTATGAGAATGGAAAACAATTATTTGGATTTCCTTTACAGCACTTATTCTGTCACTGACGGGAATCAAGATGAGAATAATGGGGCCATTTCACGGTATTTTTTTTCTTTTTTCTTAAAAGCAAATTCATTACTTAAATCAAACAATTAGACAGAGTTCTTGAAATGAGAGGATACATCTTGGTGGTGTCTCAGCCGATACTTGGTTACATTCATTTTTTTTTTGGCATATTTGGCTAATCCATCAGCCGCTTCATTATCTGACCTAGGAAAGAAAACACACTTGACATTACTCATAGATTCTATTGTCCTACTAATATCCGAAAGAAGATTGTGATCCTGCCAGCTAGAGTTACAAAATTTTAAGTCACAGCTTCAGTGACAGTCTTGCAATCCCTTCAATGACAACATTTTTCCACCTTCTAGTTTTTATCCATTCCACAACTTCTAAGAGAGATAAACCTTCTCCTTGTTCAGCATCTCTGGCTTTAGTCACCTTCACCAAGGCCTCCAGATATCTCCCTGCACAATCTCTTAAAATTAGTTTAATACCACAGGTTTTACTCTCTTTATCAAATGCTGCATCGAAATTTAATTTCCACCAATTAACAAGTGGTTTCTCCCAATGTTTTTTTTATTTTTACGAGGTTGCTTCTTGCAAATATGGTTAGTATCACAAGCTAGAATGTTATATTTTGTGCAGAAATTTTTTATGCTCATGATTTTGTTGTTTGGGTGAGTTTTTTTCCTTCAATGACTAGAGTGCATCTATGTTTCCAGATCTGCCACATGATAACTGTAGCTAAAAGGATACTTTTCTTTTGTTTAAAAGAGATGATGCTTTGGTATTGACTCCAAGTTTTGATCCAATCTTGCAAGGAATGGCTTTGTTGTTGAGAATGCGTGGCTTCTGGGAGAATTGTGAACCAAATTATTTTTGCCAGATCACACTAAACGAAGATATGTGTATCTGTTTCTGGAGTTTGCTTGCAAAAAGGACAAGAATAATCATCAAGCTTAATATTTCTTCCCACTCTTGTTCTAGTTTGAATAATTTCTTTTAGGAATCTCCATAGAAAAAAATTGAGCTTGTAAGGGAGCTTTAGGTGCCATATCTTCAACCAAGTTTTTTGTTCTTCTTTACTGATGCAGTTGCCACTGTTTTCTTGTATCAGAGCTTTGTAAGTAGATTGAAATGTGAAAGTGCCATTTCTTGTAAGACTCCAATTTAACGTATCTCTGGCATTTCTAGGAATTCTTATTTCTTGAATCTTCTTGCGTTCAGCTTGGTTGAACAGTTGATTTATGCTTTGCACATTCCATTGTTGAGTATCTTGTTGGATTAAACTCTGAACTTTGTCATTGTTGTCTGAAAACTGTGCTGCATTTGAGAGTTGAGAGTGATGAGTGACAACAACCCAATTATGCCTCCAGATTTTTATTCTTGAGCCATCTCCAAAACTCCAGATATTATATTTCTTCACTATCTGCAAACCTCTATGAATACTTCTCCAAATCCATGATCCCTGAGAACTTATTTTTCAACACATAATGAATCTTTATTGTGAAAGTATTTTGCTCTTAGAATTCTAGCACATACTGAATTGTGATTTGTAACCATCTTCCAAGTTAATTTTGCAAGCAAAACATCATTAAATTTAGTGGTGTTTTTAAAGCCCATTCCTCATAACCTTTTTGGTTTGCATATAGAAAGCCAAGAAATTGGATTCATGCCTTTTTTATTGTCTTTGCTCCACTAGTATATTCTCTGGATTCTATTTAGAGATTCAGTCACATGTTTTGGAATCTTGAAACAACCCATTTGATAGTTGGCCATTGTGCTTAATACTGACTGCACTTGAGTTGATCTGCCAGCTTGGTCCGCTATCTTTCCTTGCCATGAACTTAGCTTGCTCTGCACTTTTTCTTCTATTGGTTTGAAGCTTTCTTTTTCATCTTTGCCTAAGAAGAGGGGCAATCCAAGGTATTTTTCATTTAATTCCATTGACTTCATTTGGAGTATACTTGTTAGATAAAAACATCTATGAGGTTGCATATGTTTATTGAAGAAAACACTGAATTTGTTGAAATTTATAACTTGGCCAGAAGCAGCACTGAATTTGTTGATGATGTCCAAAAGATTCCTTATTTCCTGTTCTTTTCCTTTGCAGAAAAGTAAACAATCATCTGTAAATAGCAAATAATTTATGCTGGGACTATGGAGACTTGGTTTGATGCCTTGTATCTTCTTTAGAGTTTCTGCCTTGCATAGCATTCTTGAAAAATCTTCGATGCATAGAATGAATAAGTATGGAGAGATTGGGTCCCCTTGTCTTAAGCCTCTTGATGGGTTGAAAGGTTGACAAGAAGAAGCATTTAGAAGAATAGACACTGAGGTGGTGCTAATCATTTATTAATCAAGCGGCACCATTTGCTGCAGAAACCAAGTTGCTTCATTATATCCATTAAAAACTTCCATTCAATTATGTCGAAAGCTTTCGACATATCCAGTTTGATACCTACTTCACCAAACTTGTTTCTGCATTTTTCACATGATCAACAATTTCATGGGCAATTATAGTATTGTCTGAGATATTTCCAGTTGGGACAAAGGAAGCTTCAAAAGGAGACACTATTTTCTGCAAGATGGGTTTGTGTCTATTGGCAAGAATTTCTGAAATTATTTTGTAATTTATGTTGCAAAGGCTTATTGGTCTATAATCTGAAAGGGATTGAGGGTATTAAACTTTTGGAATCAGGGTCTGAAATGTGTAATTTAGTTTTTTAAATAAATAACCATTTCTGAATTTTTTTTTGTGTCATAAGGTCTACAGTGTTCCAACGTTGTTGATAAAAGCCAGCCTGAAATCCATCTGGTCCAAGAGCTTCCCAAGAATTGATTTGAAAGACTGTGTTTTTGATTTCATATGCATCTGGTATCCTTATTAAGTTAGCATTGTCTTCATTTGTTATGCATGGGTTGATGAGTTATAAGATTTCTTCCATTCTTTGTGGGTGTGAAGTTGATGTTATGGTGCTGAAATGGTTATTTAGGAGCTGCTCTAATTCCTTTCTTTCTGAGTGCCACAGACCCAATTCATCTTTGAGAAGGTCTATGTGATTCCTTCTCCTCCTGAAATTTTCTTTTGAGTGGAAATATTTGGTATTTCCGCTCTCTTTATTCAAAAAATTCTCTTTAGAATTTTGATATTTCATGTCTGAGTCCATTTTATACCTGAATCTCAATTCTTGATGCAGAATGTTAAGTTCATTGTTGTTATTCCCCCTTTCTTTGTTTGAACATCTTGGATTTTTTTCTCCACCTCCTTGATATGTTGATTCACATTGCCAAAGACTTTATAGTTCCATTTCTTGATTTATTTCTTGATGAGTTTTAATATTAAGACTGTTTGGAAAGCTACAAATCCTTGTTGTGGTTGACTCAAAGCTTTAGCAATTACATCCTTGCATGAGTCTTGTTGAATCCAGTTTTCATAGACTCTAAATGGTTTCTTGTATTCTCTCTCAGCAGTATTTTTGTGGAGTAAAATTGGAGCATGATCAGAACCAAAAGCTGTGAAACTGTAGATTGTTGCAGATTTGAAGATGTCATTCCATTTTGTATTCGCTAGTGCTCTGTCCAATTTTGCCTCCACCAATTGATTGTCTTGTCTGTGGTTGTTCCAAGTGTATGGGTACCCTGAGAATTTGACATCCAGTAAGTCGGTCTGAAGTAGCCACTCTTTGATGCATTTGTTGATGATGGATTTAGGTGAAGCAGGTTTTGAGATATTTTCTTGAGAGTTGATGGTGATATTGAGGTCTCCAATAATGATCCGTGCAATCTGCATGTTCTGACTTCTTTAAGTTACTGTTTCCCATATAATCTTCTTTTCCTTGTATCTTGGACTCCCATATAGACATGTTAACAACCATTGAATATTTTGTGGACCATCTGTGACCATGAATTCAATTTGATTTCTATGTTCTTTTACAATGTTGATTCCCATACCATCTTTCCAGAGAAGTGTTATACCACCAGAGAGGCCAATGGAGGACTGGGACCAATAGTTAGAAAAACCAAAGTTTCTAATGAATGAATTTGTTTTGGTTTCAGAAATAAAAACAATGTCAAGGTCATTACTATGAATGCAATGTCTCAAGTATCCTTTTGGCATATGCCCTAACAGTTCCATGCTAAAATTTTTCATTTTAACTAAATTTTTATTTAAACAACTAATAGTATGATGAATATGATTATAAGAAAAACAAGTCGATAAAGAGAAGATTTGAAAAATAAATTTAACTTTTAAAGAAATTTGAGTGTTAAGTAAAGTGGCTACCCGGTCTTCTTGCCCTGCATTGTTATGGTACGACATCATTGCATTGCTGTGTTGATCCCAATCCCCTCCTTGGTTGTTGTAATGTTCCTGAATTTCTGGTTCATTTATGTACACACTGTTTTCAGCTTGACTGTCAGCATCCATGAAGATAGGATTATCAAAATTGATAGCTCTTGCCACATTTTCCCTAACCCTTTTCCCTCTTCTATGATTTGAGCCTTCATCCACTCCTGTGTGACTTCCAACTTCTTCAGTGAAAGCTGCAGTGACATGGTACCCATCTGATGGCCTCTGAAAAACTACTTTATTGACAACATTATCTTTCTTTTTGGAGATTTTCCTGTTGATGATAATTGGCGAACCATCTCCATACTTTGGGTTCATTGCCATTACATCCTGTAGGGACAAGTTAGTTTGTCCAAACTTAAACAGATCTTTGTTAGCAAGAGCCTTCACAAAGTTAGATTTATTTTCACACTCATCTTCATCATGATCAAGATTGAAGCATCCTTGGCATAGATTTCCTGGCTGCTTTTTGGTAGTAGAAAGGGATCCATTGTGTATAGCCAGTTAAAATACCTCTAATGAGAGGTGTTTTCACATTGATGCTAATATTTGCACTGACAACCTTCGAGTCTACAGGATTTCCATCCTCAGGATCTAGAGCTTTGACTTCCCCTAAATTTTTTGCAAACTTGAACATTCATCAAAAGGTTCTGGAGGTAAATCCTTGAAGTCTACCCAAAATTCTTGAGTGCTTAAATCCATTTTTTGAATCTGAACAAATGAGTTGTAAGGCTTGACTATGAAAAGACATCCATTCACAGACCAAGGAGCATTTTCTAATACCCAATTGACTTGATCCCAGTTTGAGAATCTGACAATGAAATTTTTTGGCACTGGGTTTCTTATCTAGATTTTCTTTACTTTCTTTTCCCAGAGATTTTTGAGGTGGAATTCTAGGTTCTTAGGTTTCAATGGTTCAGGAGCCAGATGTTTTCCCACAATGCTAGTAGCCCATTTTGAAATTTCTATGTCAATATTGACACTTCCATAAACAAAGGTTTGCTTAATGTCGTCCGACTCAGAGTTGTTGAGATTGGTGGACATCAACTGTTCTCCAAGGTATTTCATATCACCTAAATTTGGTTCCATGGTTTTGGAATCTGAGTAAAGTTTTGGTTTTAGGATGAGGATAGTGGTTAAGGTGGAGATGATTGATATTAGTCTTAATTTACTCCAATTTATAGAATGGATGCATGATTTTGAACTGAGACGTGTTGATAATGTCATAGAGCTTTTGACACTTATCTTCCAACAAGAAGAAAAACCAGGAAACAGATCTTTACCAGCATAACAATACTTGAATAATGAGATAAAATTTTCCTCCATTGACTCTAAAGGAACTAAAACCTTGGAGACAACAACCTTTAATGGGGATAACCTTTTGCAATGACAACTTTGTACCAAACAAGGAAACAAAGACCAGGCATAACCTTAACACCTGCAAGACATAATCAAGAACCAGGAGGGTAAAAACGAAACAAGAAAACTCAAATTTAGCTTAAATCACTAACATGCAATTTCGATTTTGGGTAAAAATATAAGACATAAATAACTAAAATCGAGATTCAGACAAAAGAGAGAGGAACTGAGGGTTAAATTAAACACAAGAAAACAAGATATAACATTAACTAGCTGATTTACTTGTTGCAGGAACCAATGATTCATTAATGGTGGAAGAGAAATTTGAGTTGATTTCCCTTGACTTTTCGCCCTTGACCATTGCTCTCCTTCTCACTCTCTATCTCAGAGTGCGCTGACGGTACTGCTCTCAAGTCTCAACAAATAATTTTGAAAAGGAACAACTATGAGTTTTTTTTTGGTAAGGCAAGGAAAGCAGAGACTAGCCATTCTTTACAACCCGAAGGCTAATAATGCTAGGAGGAAAATCAGAACTAGTCCACATTTGTTGGACGTTGTTAGATAAAGCATAAGCTGAAAGAGAATGAACAACTGAGTTAGCCGGTTTTGACACGAAATTGTATTCTTCAGTTCCGTTAAGAGAATTCATTCTAGAGATGTCATCTTTCAGTCTCCAAATCTTCCAAGGAACTTTTCTCAGATCTCCCTTTAGGCTCTTCACCACTACTTGACTTTCGACTTCTATAGTAATACGATCCAGGTTTAATCAGCTAGCTAATTCAATGGCCAACTTGAAACCATCAGCTTCTGCATAAATCAAAATTTATGTTATTCCCACTCTTGTTCCAGCTCCGCACCAGGTACTATTACCGTCTCTTGCCACTGCTGCGCAGCATATTCACCATCTTTGCAAGCAACATCCACATTGATTTTGATAATGGGATAATCAAGAGATGTCTAGACTGTGTTGACATGTGTTGTTGAGTTTTCCTGATTGTTTTCCATTACTTGAGTCTCCTCTGCTTCAGTGAAATTAAAGTAGAGATTATACCAGTGTAAATCTATTGCCAGAACTCCCTGAACATTAGCAATCTTGTTCTCAACAACCTTTGCATTACAAGCTTTCCATGTGGCCCAACAGATGGACATACCTAGAGCTGTAGTCAATTCCTTGTTATTACTACTGAACAACAGGTTCATAAGATCTGTGAGAGATATCTGGTTGTTCTGTTGAAAACCGAACCCTAAAGGTGAAGCAAACCAAACAGCTCGAGCAAACTTACCCACCGATTCATCATCATTATTGCAAATGTTGCAGCTTGTTGAAACTCCCTCTATGAATCTGCCAATTCTTTTTGAGACTGTGAGGCCATTATGCAGAGCTCTTCAAAGGAAGGTTTTTATTTTGTAAAAACTACTACTAAACCTATTCCTCAGATTTTTTTCACCGTGAAACCCACGGGCAGAAAACTTCACGCGTGCCCCTAATTTCTGTGATAAAATTTCTCCCAAACCCATAGTTTATAAAATTAGGTTTCTTCGTTTTTTCTCTTCTTCTTCTTCTTCATGCGCATAACTTCTTCTTCAATTCCTTTTCTTCTTCCTCCCAACTGTGACTTCCGATGAATAATATTGATAGAAAGTATAATCACAGGAAGATTGGAAACAATAGATGAATGATACCGAAAGTTAGGGTTTGAGGTGATATTATGAGATGAATCGATATCTTGCTTTTGTTATTTCCGATAGATGTATGAATGCGTTTTGTTTGAATTAGTTATTATGATTGAAAATATGGATCTAAGATGGAAATATTTCTTGAAGTTGTTTCAATCAAGTAGAACAGGAAGAAGAGTTGGTTTGAGATTTAAAAATATAGGGAATAATAGTGAAGCTCATTTGAGCTGAGATGATGAACACATCGAGTTTGGTGTTGTAGTAATGATGATTTGAGAATGAATGATACAAATTTGGGGTTTCTGGTTGTGAAAATGATTATGAAATCAGTGAGAAATTAAAGAAAGGTGATGGTCCTAGTGGGTATAATGGATGTATATCTGGTTTCCCGAATTGGGGAAGATGGATGTTGTTATGGCCAAGAGGAGTTCAAAAGAAGAAAACGAAGAAGAACGAAGAAAAAGAAGAAGAAGATGATGATGTTGTTATGGATGCGCATAACTTCTTCTTCCTGTTCTTCTTCTTCTTCTTCACGCGCGTAACTTCTTCTTCAATTCCTTTTCTTCTTCCTCCCAACTGTGACTTCCGATGAATAATATTGATAGAAAGTATAATCACAAGAAGATTGGAAACAATATATGAATGAAACCGAAAGTTAGGGTTTGAGATGATATTCTGAGATGAATCGAGATCTTTCTTTTGTTATTTACGATAGATATATGAATGAGTTTTGTTTGAATTAGGTATTATGATTGAAAAGATGGATCTAAGATAGAGATATTGTTTGAAGTTGTTCCAATCAAGTAGAACAGGAAGAAGGGTTGGTTTGAGATTTAAAAATATAGGAAATAATAGTGAACCTCATTTGAGCTGAGATGATGAACAGATCGAGTTTGGTGTTGTAGTAATGATGATTTGGGAATGAATAACACAAATTTAGGGTTTCGGGTTGTGAAAATGATTACGAAATCAGTGAGAAATTAAAGAAAGGTGATGGTCCTAGTTGGTGTAATGGATGTATACGTGGTGTCCTGAATTGGGGAAGATGGATGTTGTTATGGCCAAGAGGAGTTCAAGGAGAAGAAAACGAAGAAGAACGAAGAAAAAGAAGAAGAAGATGATGATGTTTTTATGGATGCGCATAACTTCTTCTTATTGTTCTTCTTCTTCTTCTTCTTCTTCACGCGCATAACTTCTTCTTCAATTCCTTTTCTTCTTCCTCCCAACTGTGACTTATGATGAATAATATTGATAGAAAGTATAATCACAGGAAGATTGGAAACAATAGATGAATGAAATCGAAAGTTAGGGTTTGAGGTGATATTCTGAGATGAATCGAGATCTTGATTTTGTTATTTCCGATAGATGTATGAATGAGTTTTGTTTGAATTAGGTATTATGATTGAAAAGATGGATCTAAGATGGAGATATCGTTTGAAGTTGTTCCAATCAAGTATAACAGGAAGAAGAGTTGGTTTGAGATTTAAAAATATAGGGAATAATAGTGAAGATCATTTGAGCTGAGATGATGAACAGATCGAGTTTGGTGTTGTAGTAATGATGATTTGAGAATGAATAACACAAATTTGGGGTTTCTGGTTGTGAAAATGATTACTAAATCAGTGAGAAATTAAAGAAAGGTGATGGTCCTAGTGGGTGTAATGGATTTATATGTGGTGTCTTGAATTGGGGAAGATGGATGTTTTTATGGCCAAGAGGAGTTCAAGGAGAAGAAAACGAAGAAGAACGAAGAAAAAGAAGAAGAAGAAGATGATGTTGTTATGGATGCGCATAACTTCTTCTTCCTGTTATTCTTCTTCTTGTTTTTCACGCGCATAAGAAGAAGAAGATGATGATGTCGTTATGGATGCGCATAACTTCTTCTTCCTGTTCTTCTTCTTCTTTTTCACGCGCATAACTTCTTATTCGATTCCTTTTCTTCTTCCTCCCAACTGTGACTTCCGATGAATAATATTGATAGAAAGTAAAATCACAGGAAGATTAGAAATAATAGATGAATGAAAACGAAAGTCAGGGTTTGAGGTGATATTCTGAGATGAATCGAGATCTTGCTTTTGTTATTTCCGATAGATGTATGAATGAGTTTGTTTTAATTAGGTATTATGATTGAAAAGATGGATCTAAGATGGAGATATTGTTTGAAGTTGTTTCAATCAAATAGAATAGGAAGAATAGTTGGTTTGAGATTTAAAAATATAGGGAATAATAGTGAAGCTCATTTGAGCTGAGATGATGAACAGATCGAGTATGGTGTAGTAGTAATGATGATTTGAGAATGAATAATACAAATTTGGGGTTTCTGGGTGTGAAAATGATTACGAAATCAGGTAGAAATTAAAGAAAGGTGATGGTCATAGTGGGTGTAATGGATGTATATGTGGTGTCCTGAATTGGGGAAGATGGATGTTGTTGTGGCCAAGAGAAGTTCAAGGAGAAGAAAACGAAGAATAACGAAGAAAAAGAAGAAGAAGATGATGATGTTGTTATGGATGCGCATAACTTCTTCTTCTTCACGCGCATAACTTCTTCTTCAATTCCTTTTCTTCTTCCTCCCAATTGTGACTTCCGATGAATCATATTGACAGAAAGTATAATCACAGGAAGATTGGAAACAATGGATAAATGAAACTGAAATTTAGGGTTTGAGGTGATATTCTGAGATGAATCGAGATCTTTCTTTTGTTATTTCCGATAGATGTATGAATGAGTTTTGTTTGAATTATGTATTATGATTGAAAAGATGGATCTAAGATGGATATATCGTTTGAAGTTGTTCCAATCAAGTAGAACAGGAAGAAGAGTTGGTTTGAGATTTAAAAATATAGGGAATAATAGTGAAGATCATTTGAGTTGAGATGATGAACAGATCGAGTATGGTGTTGTAGTAATGATGATTTGAGAATGAATAACACAAATTTGGGGTTTCTGGTTGTGAAAATGATTACAAAATCAGTGAGAAATTAAAGAAAGGTGATGGTCTTAGTGGGTGTAATGGATGTATATGTGGTGTCTTGAATTGGGGAAGATGGATGTTGTTATGGCCAAGAGGAGTTCAAGGAGAAGAAAACGAAGAAGAACGAAGAAAAAGAAGAAGAAGATGATGATGTTGTTATGGATGCGCATAACTTCTTCTTCTTCTTCTTCTTCTTCTTCTTCACACGCATAAATTCTTCTTCAATTCTTTTTCTTCTTCCTCCCAACTGTGACTTCCGATGAGTAATATTGATAGAAAGTATGATCACAGGAAGATTGGAAATAATAGATGAATGAAACCGAAAGTTAGGGTTTTGAGGTGATATTCTGAGATGAATCGAGATCTTGCGTTTGTTATTTCCAATAGATGTATGAATGAGTTTTGTTTGAATTAGGTATTATGATTGAAAAGATGGATCTAAGATGGAGATATCGTTTGAAGTTGTTCCAATCAAGTAGAACAGGAAGAAGGGTTGGTTTGAGATTTAAAAATATAGGAAATAATAGTGAACCTCATTTGAGCTGAGATGATGAACAGATCGAGTTTGGTGTTGTAGTAATGATGATTTGGGAATGAATAACACAAATTTAGGGTTTCGGGTTGTGAAAATGATTACGAAATCAGTGAGAAATTAAAGAAAGGTGATGGTCCTAGTTGGTGTAATGGATGTATACGTGGTGTCCTGAATTGGGGAAGATGGATGTTGTTATGGCCAAGAGGAGTTCAAGGAGAAGAAAACGAAGAAGAACGAAGAAAAAGAAGAAGAAGCTGATGATATTTTTATGGATGCGCATAACTTCTTCTTATTGTTCTTCTTCTTCTTCTTCTTCTTCTTCTTCACGCGCATAACTTCTTCTTCAATTCCTTTTCTTCTTCCTCCCAACTGTGACTTATGATGAATAATATTGATAGAAAGTATAATCACAGGAAGATTGGAAACAATAGATGAATGAAATCGAAATTTAGGGTTAGAGGTGATATTCTGAGATGAATCGAGATCTTGCTTTTGTTATTTCCAATAGATGTATGAATGAGTTTTGTTTGAATTAGGTATTATGATTGAAAAGATGGATCTAAGATGGAGATATCGTTTGAAGTTGTTCCAATCAAGTAGAACGGGAAGAAGAGTTGGTTTGAGATTTTAAAATATAGGGAATAATAGTGAAGATCATTTGAGCTGAGATGATGAACAGATCGAGTTTGGTGTTGAAGTAATGATGATTTGAGAATGAATAACACAAATTTGGGGTTTCTGGTTGTGAAAATGATTACTAAATCAGTGAGAAATTAAAGAAAGGTGATGGTCCTAGTGGGTGTAATGGATGTATATGTGGTGTCTTGAATTGGGGAAGATGGATGTTTTTATGGCCAAGAGGAGTTCAAGGAGAAGAAAACGAAGAAGAACGAAGAAAAAGAAGAAGAAGATGATGATATTGTTATGGATGCGCATAACTTCTTCTTCCTGTTCTTCTTCTTCTTCTTTTTCACGCGCATAAGAAGAAGAAGATGATGATGTCGTTATGGATGCGCATAACTTCTTCTTCCTGTTCTTCTTCTTCTTCTTCTTTTTCACGCACATAACTTCTTATTCGATTCCTTTTCTTCTTCCTCCCAACTGTGACTTCCGATGAATAATATTGATAGAAAGTATAATCACAGGAAGATTAGAAACAATAGATGAATGAAAACGAAAGTCAGGGTTTGAGGTGATATTCTGAGATGAATCGAGATCTTGCTTTTGTTATTTCCGATAGATGTATGAATGAGTTTTGTTTTAATTAGGTATTATGATTGAAAAGATGGATCTAAGATGGAGATATTGTTTGAAGTTGTTTCAATCAAATAAAACAGGAAGAATAGTTGGTTTGAGATTTAAATATATAGGGAATAATAGTGAAGCTCATTTGAGCTGAGATGATGAACAGATCGAGTATGGTGTAGTAGTAATGATGATTTGAGAATGAATAATACAAATTTGGGGTTTCTGGGTGTGAAAATGATTACGAAATCAGTGAGAAATTAAAGAAAGGTGATGGTCATAGTGGGTGTAATGGATGTATATGTGGTGTCCTGAATTGGGGAAGATGGATGTTTTTATGGCCAAGAGAAGTTCAAGGAGAAGAAAAAGAAGAATAACGAAGAAAAAGAAGAAGAAGATGATGATGTTGTTATGGATGCGCATAACTTCTTCTTCTTCACGCGCATAACTTCTTCTTCAATTCCTTTTCTTCTTCCTCCCAATTGTGACTTCCGATGAATAATATTGACAGAAAGTATAATCACAGGAAGATTGGAAACAATAGATAAATGAAACCGAAATTTAGGGTTTGAGGTGATATTCTGAGATGAATCGAGATCTTGCTTTTGTTATTTCCGATAGATGTATGAATGAGTTATGTTTGAATTAGGTATTATGATTGAAAAGATGGATCTAAGATGGAGATATCGTTTGAAGTTGTTCTAATCAAGTAGAACAGGAAGAAGAGTTGGTTTGAGATTTAAAAATATAAGGAATAATAGTGAAGATCATTTGAGCTGAGATGATGAACAGATCGAGTTTGGTGTTGTAATAATGATGATTTGATAATGAATAACACAAATTTGGGGTTTCTGGTTGTGAAAATGATTACAAAATCAGTGAGAAATTAAAGAAAGGTGATGATCCTAGTGGGTGTAATGGATGTATATGCGGCGTCTTGAATTGGGGAAGATGGATGTTGTTATGGCCAAGAGGAGTTCAAGGAGAAGAAAACGAAGAAGAACGAAGAAAAAGAAGAAGAAGATGATGATGTTTTTATGGATGCGCATAACTTCTTCTTCTTCTTCTTCACACGCATAAATTCTTCTTCAATTCCTTTTCTTCTTCCTCCCAACTGTGACTTCCGATGAGTAATATTGATAGAAAGTATGATCACAGGAAGATTGGAAATAATAGATGAATGAAACCGAAAGTTAGGGTTTGAGGTGATATTCTTAGATGAATCGAGATCTTGCTTTTGTTATTTCCGATAGATGTATGAATGAGTTTTGTTTGAATTAGGTATTATGATTGAAAAGATGGATCTACGATGTAGATATTGTTTTAAGTTGTTTCAATCAAGTAGAACAGGAAGACGAGTTGGTTTGAGATTTAAAAATATAGGGAATAATAGTGAAGCTCATTTGAGCTGAGATGATGAACAGATCGAGTATGGTGTAGTAGTATTGATGATTTGAGAATGAATAATACAAATTTGGGGTTTCTGGGTGTGAAAATGATTACGAAATCAGTGAGAAATTAAAGAAAGGTGATGGTCATAGTGGGTGTAATGGATGTATATGTGGTGTCCTGAATTGGGGAAGATGGATGTTGTTATGGCCAAGAGAAGTTCAAGGAGAAGAAAACGAAGAATAACGAAGAAAAAGAAGAAGAAGATGATGATGTTGTTATGGATGCACATAACTTCTTCTTCTTCACGCGCATAACTTATTCGTCAATTCCTTTTCTTCTTCCTCCCAATTGTGACTTCCGATGAATAATATTGACAGAAAGTATAATCACAGGAAGATTGGAAACAATAGATAAATGAAACCGAAATTTAGGGTTTGAGGTGATATTCTGAGATGAATCGAGATCTTTCTTTTGTTATTTCCGATAGATGTATGAATGAGTTTTGTTTGAATTAGGTATTATGATTGAAAAAATGGATCTAATATGGAGATATCGTTTGAAGTTGTTCTAATCAAGTAGAACAGGAAGAAGAGTTGGTTTGAGATTTAAAAATATAGGGAATAATAGTGAAGATCATTTGAGCTGAGATGATGAACAGATCGAGTTTGGTGTTGTAATAATAATGATTTGATAATGAATAACACAAATTTGGGGTTTCTGGTTGTGAAAATGATTACAAAATCAGTGAGAAATTAAAGAAAGGTGATGGTCCTAGTGGGTGTAATGGATGTATATGTGGCGTCTTGAATTGGGGAAGATGGATGTTGTTATGGCCAAGAGGAGTTCAAGGAGAAGAAAACGAAGAAGAACGAAGAAAAAGAAGAAGAAGATGATGATGTTTTTATGGATGCGCATAACTTCTTCTTCTTCTTCACACGCATAAATTCTTCTTCAATTCCTTTTCTTCTTCCTCCCAACTGTGACTTCCGATGAGTAATATTGATAGAAAGTATGATCACAGGAAGATTGGAAATAATAGATGAATGAAACCGAAATTTAGGGTTTGAGGTGATATTCTTAGATGAATCGAGATCTTGCTTTTGTTATTTCCGATAGATGTATGAATGAGTTTTGTTTGAATTAGGTATTATGATTGAAAAGATGGATCTACGATGTAGATATTGTTTTAAGTTGTTTCAATCAAGTAGAACAGGAAGACGAGTTGGTTTGAGATTTAAAAATATAGGGAATAATAGTGAAGCTCATTTGAGCTGAGATGATGAACAGATCGAGTTTGGTGTTGTGGTAATGATGATTTGAGAATGAATAATACAAATTTGGGGTTTCTGGTTGTGAAAATGATTATGAAATCAGTGAGAAATTAAAGAAAGGTGATGTTCCTAGTGGGTGTAATGGATGTACATGTGGTGTCCTGAATTGGGGAAGATGGATGTTGTTATGACCAAGAGGAGTTCAAGGAGAAGAAAACGAAGAAGAACGAAGAAAAAGAAAAAGAAGATGATGATGTTGGTATGGATGCATAACCTGCCATGCACTCAATAAAATGTCTGCATAACTATGCAATCGAGAAAATGGATGCATAATACATTATCAGACATCATCTTTATTAGCTGTGAAATTGAAAATCGCTTTGTAACCTTATGCATCGAGAAAATGGATGCATAACCTGATATGCATCCACAAATATTTCTGCATAATGCATTATGCATCAATTTTTTTTGTACGTACTAATATCAACTAACACAATGACTATATAACTTGTTATAGATACATAATTTGTTATGCGGTCGTGAAAATGGTTGCATAACTTGTTAGTGGTTACATAACCAAAATAATAGATGCATGAACAAAAATATAGTTGTAAAACGTGTTATGCATTGTTTGTGGTGTATGCATTTTGTGTTATGCATCTTTTTTGGAGGTTGCATAATGAACATGTAGTCAGTTTTCGAAATTTTTGCCTAAAATAATAATCACCTCCGATTTTATCGTGAAAAACAAAAATTCGATATTGTTGTTTGTACTCATTGTATAGATCTCTATAAAAGCTTTCCAAGGTGCGGATTTTACATGAGTTATATTATAATTTGCTTACCAATTATACTTCTGAAAAATTAGGATGTATTGCCGACATTTTTCATAGTTTCAGATAATTATGGGTGTTACTGTAACCCAAAAATATTTTGGACATGATAATAAAATATTGTTTTTCTGAGCCTTAACCTAATTTCCTCAATTCTTTTGGAGCTATCCTTTTCAAAGCCCAATACTTTTTCCATGGGAATAGATTATCTTGCAGCAGAAGACTCACCTTGTTGATCCCGTGGAAACTTCGGAAAAGATTGTGGGGTGAAGTTACCACTACGAGTCTTATACTTGGCTGGATGGGACGCACGTACGGGGCGGCTTAACTTGCTACGTCTAGTTATTATTTTGGATACTTGGGAAAATACCCTATACTACAATGCCCCGTTGGAAAAATGCCCCATCAAATAAAAGTTATGGAAAAATGCTCCACCGTTACACTTTCCATCCATCCTAGTTAACAGGTCAAATTGTGCACACATGCGGGATTGCATGTGCGAAAAGAAAAACGTGTTGTCCTAATCCAACGGCTACTGGTATGCCATGTGATCTGTTTAGTGTTGATGAAATATGAAAAAGAAATCATCTTCTTCTTCGTTCTTTTAAGCCCTTAAGTAGAAAACTGAACCCTAAAGTTCCAAATTTTATGAACTCTAAAAATATACATCCATTGCAAACCGTTCAAAAACTTGATTATATGGTTTTACAGAAACCCACAAATCCTGTGAACCCTAAAAATCAAATTTCATCAATTGGACCAAAATCATTACTACTGATCATTCAAAATTATTAATTCAATTTACCACAAATTTATAACCCGTATTACATGTTTCAAATTACTCTTGTAACCCAAAATTGCATGTCCCTGATAAACAAAACTAATTACATCTATGCAAAGAACTATGGAAAATGGAATTCTGATTGATTTCTCTTCTTCTTAACCTATACCTATGTAGAATTCAATAATAATATACTAGGGATTTTAACTGTTGATTCAATGGAAGGTTTAGAAGCTGGAGATGATGAAGAAGTCTGATGATGTTAATCAGCTAAGTGTTTAACCGATCAAGAAGAAGGTAAGCATCGGAATCACAAATTAGTGATGTGATTTCAAATGAATCGAAATCATTAATATCATCAGCACTATCATCAGTAGTAGGTGTAGCTAAGGTTTAAGGAGGAGGTCAAAGGATAGTAAATAGATTCAGTAGGAAGAGGCGGTGGATTACCAGGGGTTGACGAATTGTTGTTGCATTCCCCATCTTCTGTTTTAAGGTTTAATGAAGGAGGAGACACAGGACATAAGAAGCTCGTCAAAGAAGATATTGACTAGTTTGACCGTTTAACTGAGATTGGATGGAAAGTGTAACGGCGGGGCATTTTTCATAAATTTTATTTGACGGGGCATTTTTCCAACGGGGTATCTTAATACGAGGCATTTTCTCAATTTTCCCTTAATATTTCAACTTGTTTTGACACTTTTAAAAATGACATTTGCTATGCAATTTACACGATGAATCAGCTTGAGTCTAGGTAATGCTAATTCTCAAACCGATCAGTGAACTCTAAACTTATTACTCAAATCTGTCGTCTACTGATAGATGAGTTTTATATCGCCGTGAAATTTCCCTGCACTGTTGGACTGAGTTTGGTCGAGAATGTACCATTTCCATTTTAGTCTTTAGACCATACAAAAGGAATTATCATGTTTGTTTGATCAGACAATTACAGTGAGGATCAATATACGTCGAACGAGCAACTTACGTGAAAACTGAAAACTAGACAGTCTAACAGTTGGGCTTCGGGTCATCACCAGCCCAGTAGAATCAGGATCCACTATTTGCTCAAAGATTTAAGTTCGTCTCCAGAAATGGATAAAAAAGAAAAAGAAAAACTATAATCTCATATTTGAAGAAGACTAGATAAGTATCACAATGAAGAGCAATTACGTGTCCTTATTGAGCCTGGTGAAAACAACAAGGGTTTTGTTATCTTGTGCACCATGCACAAGAAAAGAGCTAATCATTGGTCTTGGAAATGATAAAAAACAATAAAAAATTATGAAAGATGTTGTATTTTGCGTTAGAGAAGATAAAGTTTGCACTTCTATAAAAAGAAAATTCAAAAAATCTATGAACATTTGCTTTCTCCAATACAAAATACATTATCTATCATAAATTTTTATTGTTTTTTATCATTTCTAAGGTCAATGATTAACTCTTATTTTGTGCATGGATGCACAAGATAACAAAACACAAACAAAAATAACATAAATATTCATGAGAGATAGGCTCGAGGCCTCGAAACATAATAGTAAAGGATCAAAACATCCGAGAACTCGGGCAATAGTCTTCACACAGATGAATAACCAACAAAATGTATAACTCAAAACATTACACTTAAGCAATATTTGGAAAACACCAATACCCTCCATTGGGCTAAGCACATTAATATGAAGGGCACGAAAAATATAAGGAAAAGATACGAGCATATAGGAAAAGGGAACCGAAAGTAAAAGTCTAACATTTTGCAGGACACAACTTACTTACCGAGAACAGAAGATCAAGCGATGCGATTGGCTGGAAGTATTGTTGGCGAAAGCTTTATCACTATGGGTTTGCCAGTCATAAAAATTTGACGTTCACCAAAATTTTCTAATTTTTTTGTTTGAAGATTGTATTGCCAGATGCAGATCCCGGCACTAAACATAATAACATTCTTGTCTAGTGGATTAAAACATATTATCACTATGGGTTTGCCAGTCATATAAGTTTGACGCTCACCAAAATTTTCTAATTTTTTTGTTTGAAGATTGTATTGCCAGATGCAGATCCCGCCACTAAACATAAACATAATAACATTCTTGTCTAGTGGATTAAAACATAACGTATCTGTTAAAGTCTCCGGGTATCCAACTTAAAATCAATTGGCAATGAGTGGAGTGGCTCTTCCATATTATATTTAAGTTAATTATGTAATTACTAGCAATGTGGGATTATTGTCCTTCCACACGCCTCCTCACGTGTAAGGCACGTGCACCTATTTACATCATTCGGTCGCCAAGGCCAAAATCGGGCCTAGCTATGATACCATGTTAAAGTCAGCGGACATCAAACGCAAAACTAATTAACAATGAATGAAGTGACCCTTCCATATTATATTTAAATTAATCATGTAATTACTAGTAATGTGGGACTATTGTCCTTCCACAGTATCTAAAATACACCACGTACTATTCGTTTTTCCAAAGATATCATCTAACTGTATATCTTGCTCCAACAGTTGCCGGTTCTCCTTAAGCATCCAAACACTCAATCTGAATCTCACTAGTTGCCGGTTCTCTCGAACCCTAGCGCAACAGATCAAACCTTCAGACACGTATATACGTTGTCTGTGAAGTGAATAACCATCGGCTGCCTCTTCGGGAGGCAACTCAATTAACGTACATTTCTGTTTGTTAATATTGGAAGCCAAAATTCTTTTTTCCTTTTCAATCCAAAGCAAATCACCATTATGATCAACTGATTCGCTATACTTAAGTAACTTCCATGGGACATATTCAGGGCATGAAACTTCACGGATCATCCATTCATTTTTATTAGAAGAAAATATATCAACGCTGAATTCTCTTGTGTCCTCTTTGAATTCTCGGAAACGCACAACTTTGTAACTTGTGGACGGAAAGCACTCACATACAAGACCAGTCATATTACACATGACTCGCCACCTTGGGTGGTGGTGGAAGTGAAACCCATTTTGTGCGAGGGGATTACATACAAAATATCTAGTATGATTCCGTGAGGTTGATGCTAACAGAACCAAACCATTACTTGAACCCATAACATCCAAATTTTTATCCGTTTCGAGTAACTGTAGTGTTAAAAAACTTAAAAGATAACACATTATGAGTTGATATAAATTGCGAATGTAATGCAAGAGACGTGTTTGAGGGAATAATGTAAACTACAGCCCATGGGACAGATTTGACGGAAGTGTGGTGTTTGATCCACTTGTTAGTGAAATATGGGTTTGATAGAAGTGCAAACCATACCTTTGAAACACACTTGAATTTAAAGATCGAAGTTAGAGGAAGATAAAGAAAGGTTTCTAGCCAGATATCCTCTCCTATATCAGTAGTTCTGCAACCTTGACCCTTTTTTTTTTTTTTTTTCCTGCTAGGTCAAAACTGCAACCTTGACCAGTTGATGGAAATTAACTTAATCTCCAAGGCAATGAATCGGCTGATGGTAAGTCACTCGATCTCCAAGGCAATGAACTAGAGAAAGAAGAAGGGGCTCCTACTTTCATCTTTCTCATCATCTTGAGAGCGAAGCAAAACCTAAAAAAATAAACCTATAAGAAGTAAGCAGAAGGGTTTATTATCCTGGCTAAATTGGGGCCTATGTCACTTAATTGGGGCCTATAACTACATGACAAAGTAGGGTCATTAGGAAGTAATTTGTAGAAACCCCTTATCTATTATTTATATTAATACCTAATATGCCCTTACTAAATTAGTGATGATTAATTAAGTTAATTTTTATTAAATTAATAAGTGTTTGAGTGGGATTATAATGTTTGGATTAGAGTAGAAATTCATTTTTCTTTTTTAAGGTTTGGAGGGAAAGAAGTAGAGGGAAAAAAGGAAAAACTAGGGTTTTTAATTTTCTTAGCAAAAATGAAAGAATATAGTGATGATGAAGACTCTAATAGTGATTTAAGAGGTGGGTGCATCATATTATCATGATTTCGATCCTACCGAATTGAAAAATCTGTTGAATGAAGAAGACAAAGTCAACCAAAGAATGCTTGAGGATATTATTCAAGCACAAGAACAATTTCTTCGGGAAGAAGAAGGTGATAATGCTCTTAATAAACAGGTATGAGTTATAACGATATACAAACATGTATTTGCATGTCCCAATCGCTCAAAAAAGGAAAAGTTTTCAAAACTTTAATCCAGAATCTGTTTATTCGATAACACTACATAAACCGATTCTGGGTAAAATCCCCAAATTTGGATCTATAATCAGTCTTTGTTAGCCACCATATAACCCGATTGTAGTAAATTTTTTGTCTCCATTAGTACGTGACCAGAATCGGTTTTTGTTGGTGATGTTAATAACCCGATTTCTTCACTTAAATAATCACGTAGAAAACACAAAGTTGACAATCGATTTATTTTCGTGTATATGTAAACCGATTTTAAATTTCCACGAGAAATGTGAACAATAATCGGATTATATGACACTTGAAGTGAACCGATTCTGGACTTTGAATTTTTTTCGACAATTCTTAAATCGGTCTTTATAGTTGCACATATACACCGATTACTTGGAATCGGTTTATTGACTGTAACATATAAATCGATTTTGAATCATCAACTTGTTGATATTTTTGTAGATTGTTGTGGTGTTTGAAGAAGATCAACCCGAAGCCGTATCTTTGTTGGGTCTTGATACCTCTGCCCACTATTTTACCGATTTGGAATGGAAAGACAGAAACGATGCAAAGCAATGGTTTATAGACAAGGGAATAGAGATCAAATGCGCATTAGTTTTAGGCAGTCATTCAAGTAAAGAGCATTTGGAAATTGTTTGTGAGAGAGGTGGAAAGCAAGAAAGTCACTGGGCAAAGAAAAGACTGTACGTGAAGAAGACGACAAGGGAATACATTACTAAATCAAAGAAGTATGGTTGCCCGTTTATGATTATAGTTAATAGACCCGAGAAACCCGATGGTAGTAGGGTATACAAGTTCTCTAAAGTGATGGATGGTCTTCACAATCATGATGATCCGGAATCTCTTGTTGGACACGCAGCCATTTTTGGGTTGAAACCACATCAATTGGAAACGATGAGGTCGATGAAAGCGTGTAGACCAAGTGACATCCTTAGGAATATTAAGGAGGATGATAAGGATAACTTGTCCACGTTGAGGAAAATATACACGACAAGAGCAGCCTTTAGGAGGAGGTCATGGGATGGTAGAGCGGTTATGGAACAATCTCAATGGTTAGCCGATCAACACGGATACAAAATGAGGAAGCAAGTATTGGAAGGCAAAGTGACTCGTATTTTCTTGGCGCATCCGGAGATGATCAAATTGGCACAATGCTTCTATCAAGTTTTGTTAATAGATTGTACATACAAGACCAACAAGTACAATATGTCGTTGTTAAACATTGCTTGCCATACTTCCGAAAAGCAAACTTTCACGATAGCATGGGAGTTTATGGATCGGGAGAATGATGTGAGTTTTACTTGGATGCTAGAGACCTTGAAGGAGATATACCGTGGCGATCAAATTTCGAGGATCATTGTAACGGATAAGGACCAAGCACTAATGAATGCCATTGGATTTGTTTTTCCGGATGCTAAGCATTTTCTTTGCACATGGTACATACAATGCAATATTAGAAGTAATTGTAGGGGTCATATCCAAAAGCCAAAGACGCAAAAAGTTACCGCTCGTGAAAAGGCCGAAGATGAGCGTCTTATATTGATCGAGCCGGATCAATTCGAGGGTCTCCATTTGTTGGAATGAGTATTTTCCTTATGTTAAAAACTTGATCTATCAGATGCTTATATTTTGTCTCTTTCTTATATTGTATTTTGCAAACTTGAACCAAGCTTAATTAATGAAAGTGGTTTTGTTTTTTTGGGTAACTTGGAATCATGAAATTTGTATCAGAATCAAACTTTAAGTTTATCTATAAAGTCTGATTCTTGAGGTAGTTTGTTGCAGCTTTTTCAGAATCGGTTTATATGTACGACAATGTAATCCGATTATTGAAGAAAAGGGTTCAGAGATTTTTAACTAAACAATCGGATTACATATGGTCCAAAATAATCCGAACATGAATCCAGAATCGGTTGATGTGTGTATTAATGTAATCCTATTATTGTTGATGTTCATCACATCAACCCAGAATCGGAGTATGTAGGTTCACAGTAAAAGCCGATTTTGATCACAATCGGGTTGCTATGGTTTACATATAAACCGATTCTGGGTGGATTTTCAGATACCTTGATGAGTGAATTTCAAAGTTTTAGAGGTAAATCATTGTAGAGTATCCGGGTTTAAAGGGATTTAACTCAATCACTCAAATTTTCTGTTTTTGGGTGTTTTTTTTATAAACCAAAAGGAAATTAAATTATAATTGTTGTTTGTGATTGATTAGGATTTAGTTTTAATTTTGATGGAAATTGAAAAATAAATTGAGTTTGATTAATGATTTTTATATTTGTTAATTAAGTTATGATTTTGTATTTGTATTTCTGTTAGAATAATTAAGATTTTTTTTAAGGTTAATTTAATAATTTTACAATCTTTAGACACCCCTTATTATTCTCTATTGGGTGGATGAAGAAATCCATAGACCCCAATTAAATGGTATATGCCCCAATTTTGCCAGGTTTATTATAACCTTCAAAACTTAAAAGAATAAACAATAAGCAAAATCAAAGTTTAAATAATTTACAAGCACTGCATGCTTCTTTTAAGGTGGCCGCCTCACCACGCCTGAAATCTCAAATCCCCAATTTACTATGTGTGTACGTATTATATTCGGTAAATACGTAGGGTACAGCCTGGATACCTATAGATAATAGATAGCAGTGGAATGGGAAGGAATCCATTGATCTGTATTTTTGGGGAGTTTGGGAGATGGAGTGGTCGTTACAAGGGAAACTTTATATGATGCCAAGTTGCCAACTCTCTTTTTTCTATGCACATCAACGAAAACGTCCACTGTGCTGCCAAGTTTGTGAATTTTTTTAAACGCCGTGTATCATCATTTAGTTCAAGCCTCTCTAGAAAACCTTTATCCTGCCAGGAAAAAATTATAACACATCCGTTAGTTCAAGCTTCTCTAGAAACATATCGGTGACAGTAGAGTGGGACCGGTGGGTAAAGTAAAAAGTATTTTTAATACTAAAATCGTTCAAGCTTAAAGGAATGCTTCATAGCTGAAGAGAGAGTGTTATATCTGACGTGACACAATCTGAGATGTATTGGCTACCGGCTCAGTTGGTCGAGGGTTTATATACAGAAAATGGATTATACAGTCAAAATGATATTTTTTTTTTGGTCAAATGGACGGGTAGGTTTTTCATCTGGGTCAAATGTACGGGACATATTTTTATTTGAAACAGACTATTGTACCCCTTGTTATAACAATTCAAACATTTTTATCTCTAGAAACTCCTTCTTTCCCAATGATACATCATCTCCTATTCTCGACCATCAACAACATCACATCCATCCTATATGCTACCACAAACACCGACAGCACCATCAACAAACACTACCGTTTTCATTGTTTTTTCGCCACCATAAACCCCAACGCCGTCGTCATCGACATCACCACCATCAACGGTTACAACATCATTTCTTTCCAATATCTTTCGCCATCACAACAGAATCAAAACAACCGTCATCGACATCTACACCACCATCAACAATATTATACTCCTTCAATGTCATTTTCCATCAACAACAAAACCATCGTCGATAGCACCACCATATCGATAATATTATTTTTTTGTTCAAATACCCTAATTAAATTAAGATTTCTCAGATATATTGAAAAATAAATAAATTTGGGCTTTGTCTTCCATCAATTTCGCAAGGTGAGTAAGATTTCCGAGCCTAATTTTTTGTTTTGATTAAACCCTAAGTTTTTTTTTTGATCAATTCGTATACATATAAGTTTAGTTCCTTGAAATTGTTTAGATCCTAATATCGAATTTGATGCAATTAAGGAGATACTTGTTTACATTTTGTTGATTTTTTTAATCTTTGTGTAAATTGATGCATTTTCTAGTTTTATCATGTATTGTCATTGGATAAAATTGGTTTCATCTCGGATTATTACTGGATGAAACTAGTTTCATCATGTTTTTCCAATGATTAAAAAAAAATTCTATCTTCTGTTTTTCCATACATGTTAAGAAAAATTCTTCCAAACAATCATAGCATCCTGGTTAATTCCTTTGTCTCCTTTTTTGATCCACAGTGAAGCAAGTCTAGGCGTTCTGAGGAACATGTATATATAAGGTTTGGCATTAATTACTCACACAAATCTTTTAGCTTTGTTAATTTTCTCTTTTTCTTGTTTAGTTCTTAAGCTTTTCTTGCTAATTAAGATGCCATTCTCAAGAAATTATCCTTGTATGGATTTCAAGGATCTCAAGTATCCTATTAGACATCTAAGCTAAGGAAAGGTGGAACATCCTTCTACTAATACTAAAATTTTTCATTGAGGCTCAGGTTACAATCAAGCGGGTTTATCGCACTAGGAGTGGTTTTCTTTTGAACCATATTTCATCCCCGCTTGAAGCAAGACCACCTGGAAAATATCCATCATCATGGAATTTGTTCCAGATCGACTATGAAGATCTACTTGCCGAGGATGTCTCCTCAATTGTTGTGATGCCAAGTTGCCAACTGATGCGGGGTTATAGGATTAAACAGAAAACTGAACATGAAAACAAAGAGCTCTAAATTTTTCTTAATATTCATCAAAAAAAACTCTCGACTAAAACCTTAAACAATACCTTAAATAGAACCCTAAACTTGCTAGCAAAGAAAAAGATAAACAAACTAATAAGATAAACCTTATATAAATGATGAAAGATAGTAAATCCTAATACAATAAGAAAATAAAACACCACCTATTCTTTGTTACTTGCGAACTTGAGCCCTGTTGGATCTCGGGCCTCCACGAATGCCAAAGCCAATACTCATGCTTCTTCATTCTCCCCAGCTCAAATAAAATTCGTCCCTGAATTTTTCCTCTTCTGCTTTCCCACATTCAAAAATAAAACCCAAAGCTTTTGAAATTCCAAAGCAGTAAACAAGAGGTGTCGTTGAATGAATCATATGACTTTTATGATGCTTTTCCACGATCAAACACAAAACGCCAGCCTTCACTTATGATACCGGACTTAATTATGCCAGTCACTAGCATTAACCCGCTTCGATATATAGCACATGTTAGTAGAGACCGCTGATTTTCCTGCTCCACATTCTCTTTGATTGACCAAAACATGTGCCTGGGAACAAGGTCATCCATCTTATCATCCTTATCGTCCTTAAGCACAAGAAGATGCCTGAATAATTCTTGTTCAGTTAATTTGCGCGCATATGAGGACGATAGCTCATGTTGTACTTCCTTCAATAATTTATGCTCCCTGATCGAGTGCGAATAACGAGAAAGTGTAACTTCCTTTCTTCCCAAACACGCCTCATTCGTAAAAATATAATCTGGACATAAACCTTCTTGAGTTCCTTTGAAAACCTTATGTTCTTCTCTCCCTTGTTCAAATGGTGGAACTACGACATATTTGATTCCCTTATTGAATACCTCATGGAAGTAAGAGAACCTAACTTCACTGACTGCTTGAAGAGATGCACAAATGTTAAAATAATGGTTGCAGTAGTGGAAAGACCTTGAACACCACCTTGTAGAAACCTTGTAGCTTGTCCATTTCTTCACCAGCTTCTTTAACATAACTTCAATGTGCTTCTCTAGTAAAGATGGTATAACAACTTCGGAACAAGTTTTCTTATGATAGCACGCGTCAGAGAACAAGGAAAGCAACTGATAATAATAATATGCAATTAATAGCATGCATCCATTTGTAGAGAGAGCAAAACAAGATCCTTGGCAATTAGAATTGCATAACGACACATGTACCAATAAGATGAAATCGTCCAAGAGAGCAGTTTCTCAAGAACAAAATTAAAGAAGGGCTTATGTGCACGATTCACAATAGAATACATATCTCTTGATGCCAGTTCCCTCAAATCTTTCTCCATATAACAGATTTTTGTTGTTCGATGGCTCTTTGATGCTAAGATGAAAATATTGAGACGAAACACAAACACCAAACCAGAGATAAGAATTTATATGGGACAATAGAGAGGCGTAACTCTTCATACTTACGCTGTCGATTCTAAGTGTTAAACTTCCGTGCCTTTCTACAGTCTCATTAGTTGATGTCATCACAGCAGCAGGAAAAACATTAGGATTTGCTATTGCTGATCGACCTCCATGATGTGAACCGTCTCCCTCATTTGGTAAAAATAAATCTAGTATTCTCATGGACGGTAAGGTGATATCTTTTGCAACAACAAGTGTTAGATGCGCATTCTTCCATCCGATACCTGTTGGCTTAGACCATTGCACAAAAATGTCTTCAATCTGGAAATCACTTTCGGGATATGTTGTGCTAGAAACGCTTGCAAAATTTTTGGACAACTCTTTAGTTGTAGCTTGTCTACAAGAGTTCGATAAAATTCGAACTTTACTTTTATAATTTTGTTCAAGTATTTCCTTATGACACAACCCTGTCATATATAAGTTTGAACTCCAAGGATCATTTACAATCAAATGTAAAACTTGATACTCATTAACAAAATCACATAGATCCTTAGAAGTACTTACCACGGTTGCATCTTCTCCCGTAAATGGATTAATACAATCAGCTTGACAGAGAAATTCCTCCGGGTAAGTATCATAGATTGGTGGTTAATCCCAATCCACAATAGCTCTTTTCTTTTCCTCACTTACGCAGAAAAGTGACCGATTATCCGCAGTTGGATTTGGTGAAACACCATCATACGCTTGAACTTCCACTTATCACAAACAATTAACTCCTCTGGTTGCAAGCTACTATGTAAGTAAGGGATGTCAACTTTCAATCCGGATTCACAACTCCTGGAATCACGCGATTGATAATCAGCGAGTTGACTACCCACAACGCTACCAGCGAAGACATCATACATGTCTTCCTCATCAAGATCCTCCTCTGCCTCTTGCCGATTCGGATATTGATGGTGCTCTTGCTGTTTCTGCATAACAGCCATCAGACGGGTGAGCACTTCAACCTGTCGTTCAAGTTTGGTAATCCTCTCAAACTTCATCATCCCCTCTAGATGAGGAGCAGCACGACCAGCAACTCTACGTTCTTCTCTTCCTCGAGCCATGAACGTTATTAGTTTCTAGCGCCAAAATTGATGCAGGGTTATAGGATTAAACATAAAACTGAACATTAAAACAAAGAGCTCTAAAATTTTCTTAATATTCATCAAAAAAACTCCCAACTAAAACCTTAAACAAGACCTTAAATAAAACCCTAAACTTGCTAGCAAAGAAAAAGATAAACAAACTAATAAGATAAACCTTATATAAATGCTGAAAGATAGTAAATCCTAATACACGTAAGATAATAAAACACCACCTATTCTTTGTTACTTGCGAACTTGAGCCCTGTTGGATCTCGGGCCTCCACGAATGCCAAAGCCAATACTCATGCTTCATCACCAACTCTCTTTTTTCTATGCACATCAACGAAAACGTCCATTGTGCTGCCAAGTTTGTGAATTTTTTTAAACGCTGGCGCCGCGTATCATCATTTGGTTCAAGCTTCTCCGGAAAACCTTTATCCTGCCAGAAAAAAGTTATAACACATCCGTTAGTTCAATCTTCTTTAGAAACATATCGGTGACAGTAGGGTGGGACCGGTGGGTAAAGTAAAAAATATTTTTAATACTAAGATCGTTCAAGCTTAAAGGAATGCTTCATAGCTGAAGAGAGAGTGTTATATCTGAGTGACACAATCTGAGATGTATTGGCTACTGGTTCAGTTGGCCGGGAGTTTATATATGCTCTTCACAAATTTAAGCAAACCATGCACCATGTTTGTTTGCATCTGATTCACGATCTGGATGTCAGATCATTTTTTTTTAATTTTGAGTCAGATCTGACTCAACCTCTGACTCAGACCTAACTCCTGACTCGTACTCATTTGAGACAGGTAACGAAACACCCTTGACTCATGAGATCAAACCACTGACTCACAATTTTTTGAGTCAGTTGAGTTAGATCTAACTCAAAACAAACATAATGAGTCCGATCTGATTCAAATCAGGTGATTTCATTCAGATCCAAACGACTCAGATCCTGATGACTCAGATGAGTCATGAGTAAACAAACAAGGTGCAAGTTTAATACACAACTCCCTGCGTGGAGTGCGATCGACGTACAGTAAAATATCTGCACCGTGTATGTTCTCAACAGATGCAAATTCCATGAGAAGTCTCAACCAATATGAAAAAAAATCCCAAGTCATCGATAGCTTATATTAATTACTTGTCTTGAAAAATATTCTACCTGATATACCTCGGGTTATCCTGGATACTGGATGGCTGAATGTAGAACAGTAGAATCATTGTATCATTTTAGTCGGTATCAATTAGGATTATAATTAATAAGCACTCACCAGCCTGCACGGATTACAATTAATACGCACTCACAAGCCTGCATGGCCCTGTTAGCACTTAACAAGGTCATGCATTCGAACCCCAGACCGTCATATATATTCTTTAGGTTTCAACTAGGGCTTCATTACGTAACTCTGCGAGGTCCTTTAAATTTACATTTTGGCAGGTACATTTCTCTAGTTTAAGATGGGAAGAGTAGAAGAAAACACAACAGTTTTAGGTGAAATTTACAATCTCAACAACTGTTAAAGAGGCGCCGCGAACCCTGATTCACCTCGATTTTTCTGGAGTTCATTAAATGCAAGAACAAAGATTTTTATTTCTTTCCGAAATCCGTTAACCGTTGTTCATTTCGGCTAGTTCCATTAACAAGTGTTAATAAATGATTGAATCAGATGATAATGATCCCTTCATGCATAATTTCTTCTTCTCCGGGTCCAAAAGCATAGCTCAGTGGTATCCCATCAACTCCAGTAAGGAGGAAATCAGGGGTTCGATCCCCACAGTGGTAGAGGTTTGTATTTAATTAGTTGTATAGAGGGGTTTGGCGGGATTGGGTCTAGCAATGGGGCTAGTCCAACTGGACGGATTTGGGTAGGGGCCTGGGTCCAGCTTTAGCCTATCAATCTCCTTAGTGGCACCCTATGGGTATGTATATTTCACTCACAAATCTATCCTATAAGTCATGTGCCACCTGAAAAACAATGCCTGTTGCATATCTACGAATGAAGTGTTATGTAACCTAATTTATGAGGTGAAGGCACCTAATCTACAGATTTTGTTTCATACAAGTACTATTTGAGATCTTCTTTAAAACAGCTTCCTGTCCAGAAAGGTAAAGGCTAGGTGTAGCAAAATTGACATTAGTCATTGTGAGGTAATATGCCTACAAATGAGGCACCATATATAAGCATGCATGGAGCAAGGGTTGGAACTTATAGAAGCTTGATTTGAATGAGTTTATAGTAACCACAGTATACTGTTAAAATCTGGCTAGACTCCTACTTGAATTATTGGACTTATGAGTAACTGCTCGAATTTCATTTTGAAAGTTTAAGTTTGCGGATTTGTCCATCCACGTTTGGAATCCTCAAGCGATATTATCAAATTTATTCTTCCTTGAGCTATGATCCATTAAATACCATTGCTAGGGCCGGTTCAAAACAGATATATGTATATATATATATGTTCGATAATAAGAGAATTTGATACAACCAATCACTGTATTGGAATTAGGAACACAGGGTTATTTAATCTACTGTATTTTTCTTTTCTTTTCTGCTATTTAGTTAAGCAGTTAAATTAAACGAGTGATTAGGTAAATGATCCTGATTTTGAAGGTTTTGTAGTTTAGACGTTTTGGTTGGAATCAGTATTGCATGATTTTTTTTTATCATATTGTTTGAGGGTGAAAACGATTTTTGCTGATTTTGGTAATTTCGGGTGTGTGGGTGAGAAACTAGTTTAAATCCTAAACAATGTACTGCAAGGGAGTACTTTAGATTCAAGAGATCAATGTGTACAAATCCGGCCTAAACCAAGAAATGGCCGTTCCAGACTTTCTTCGGTCACAAAGTGAAGTAGAAGGGTTGGTTTTGGGGAGGGAAGCGAAGAGAGTGTTGAGACGAAAAGTAGTTGTTTCACGACTTGTATCAGAAAGTGGGAAGCTAACAGATGGAAAGCTAACAAATATTTTTTGAGTGTTGTATCCTCCTGACCTGAACTTGTTGTTCGATGGAAATAGGTAATGCCTATTTATACCAGTCGAAGTGAAACGTACTCTGGTCTCATTAAGAAATGAAAAACGGGTGAGTAAATGGGAGGAAGTGGTAACCGGTAACGCCTGGAATTGGTGTTCCATAAAATAAAGCGTTTCACCATTACTCCCTGTATTTACTAACCGCCTCATCCTTATGACACTGTCTTATAACGGGCGTAGTGTACGCCGCACGCTGTAAACCGCCAAACCAATACCCAATGAGCATCCCCCAGTTTGTGACATGTGTTGATGTATCGAGCGTTTTCGTAGAAAACATGTAGCATGTTGTTGCTGTCTGGAAAGTTGAGCTTGGGAGACTTTCCGACTCGGTGATGACCTTCGACGGTCGAGATTTTGCATATTAAAAGGAAAGGTAGTCGTTGATTATTGTAACCTTTCGTTTGATAGCCAGTGGCATGAAAGCATGATCAGTATGGCTTCAATATGGCCAAGTTTAGGCGCGGCCAAAAGTTAGGGTTTTGGCTTTGTTTAGGAGTGACCAAACTAGGGCCAAAGGTTGCCATGCGTTAGTTGGTATAGGGAAGGCCGACATGGTATGGCACGGCAAGGTGGTTGACATGCCATTGGCACACGTGGCATGGCATGCCTTGGCGCGGTTTGGCGTGGCCAAAACTAGGATTTTGGGCCAAAAGTTACCATGCGTTGTTTGGCGACCTTGGACGGCTAAGATTTGCATCTAAGATGGAAGGGTGGCCGTTGATCATCGCACGCCTTCGTTTTGGTAGCCGCATAGGGAAGGACGACATGTATGGCGCAACAAGATGGTTGGCATGCCATTGGCACATGTGGCATGGCATGCCTTGGCGCGGTTTGGCGTGGCCAAAACTAGGATTTTGGGCCAAAGGTTACCATGCGTTGTTTGGCGACCTTGGACGGCTAAGATTTGCATCTAAGATGGAAGGGTGGCCATTGATCATCGCAAGCCTTCGTTTTGGTAGCCGCATAGGGAAGGCCTACATGGTATGGCGCGGCAAGCTGATTTGCATGCCATTGGTACATGTGGCATGGCATGCCTTGGCGCGGTTTGGCGTGGCCAAAACTAGGGTTTTGGGCCAAAGGTTACCATGCGTTGTTTGGCGACCTTGGACGGCTAAGATTTGTATCTAAGATGGAAGGGTGGCCGTTGATCATCGCATGCCTTCGTTTTGGTAGTCGCATAGGGAAGGCCGGCATGGTGGTTGGTATGCCATTGGCACATGTGGCATGGCATGCCTTGGCGCGGTTTGGCGTGGCCAAAACTAGGGTTTTGGGCCAAAGGTTACCATGTGTTGTTTGGCGACCTTGGACGGCTAAGATTTGCATCTAAGATGGAAGGGTGGCCGTTGATCATCGCACGCCTTCGTTTTGGTAGCCGCATAGGGAAGGCCGACATGGTATGGCGCAGCAAGGTGGTTGGAATGCCATTGGCACATGTAGCATGGCATGCCTTGGCGTGGCCAAAACTAGGGTTTTGGGCCAAAGGTTACCATGCGTTGTTTGGCGACCTTGGACGGCTAAGATTTGCATCTAAGATGGAAGGGTGGCCGTTGATCATCGCACGTCTTCGTTTTGGTAGCCGGACAGGGAAGGACGATATGGTATGGCGCGACAAGGTGGTTGGCATGCCATTGGCACATGTGGTGCGGCTGGCATGGTTGGCATGCCTTGGCGCGGAGGTGCGGATGGCATGGCATGCCATTGGCGCGGAGGTGCGGCTAGCATGGTTGGAATGCCTTGGGGCGCAGGTGCGGCTGGCATGGCATGTCATTGGCGCGGTGGTGCGGATGGCATGGTTGGCATGCCTTGGCGCGGAGATGTGGCTGGCGTGGTATGCCATTGGCACAGTCGTGCGGCTGGCATGGTTGGCATGCCTTGGCGCGGAGATGTGGCTGGCATGGTCTGCCATTGACACGGTGGTGCGGCTGGCATGGTTGGCATGCCTTAGCGCGGTAACATGAGAATTAGGGTTTGGCATAGATGATGTGTGTCAGTGTTAAGGATTCTGCCGTGGAACATGACCCATGTAAAAAAAAAGGGTACCCCAGTAATTCTTACGTAGGCATGCTGATTGATTCAATAAATGTGCTAATGGTCATAATGACGTCATATCAGATGTACAATTTTACGATTTTGACCTTAAGCTAAAAACCACCATCAACACGTGTAGAGGTGAGGTTTCAAACAGAGAAGGACGCTATATTGGTATAACTCCATAGGAAAGCCATACATATCAAGTTTATGCTAAATTGCCATTTGCAGGGAGCGCCTGCAAGATCTTACTGTATGATTATATAGGATGCCAACATTATTGAATCAACGTAATGTTAAAATAAAGTTATCTGAAATGCGTACTCGAATTGACATCATTTTAATTTCCCATTGTTTGTGACGTTTGATCGAGTTTCCTTATCCTGGACACGTTCTCTCAAACTTCTTGATTATTTGGCTTAGAAAAAGTCGCCAGGCAAGACACAACTTAGTAGACATCACCTAGGTAAATCTAAGGATTTGTGGTTGAAAGTTGTTGCGTTTTTAATTGTCTGGGTCGAAGGAATGTTCCATTTGCGAAAAAAATTCTCTCTTTTTTGGTTACTTTGTTTGGGTTTGTTTTAGTGCTCTCTTGAGTAAATTCTGTGTTGTTTGATTATATTTTTTGGCAAGTTTTATGCATTTAAAAACTACCGCATTTTAATTTTAATAGACAATATAACACAGTACGTTTCCATAACATTTTATAAGTCTTTTCCCGCTGATTAACATTGTTGGCGGAAGTATAATATGGGCAGTCGAATTAGCTATTTTTTGTAAGGAGTGCATGATTAAACATGACTACTGTAAGGAATGCATGATTAAGCATAACGATCATAGCTTATGGGCTCTTTTAGCTTACTTGAATATCCAGACTTTGGAATGAAATTGTAACGATGTATCATTACCTATTGCAGGGTAACAGTGATACTTTGATTTCAATACATTGAGGACAGTTTTATTAAAAAAAAAAGTGTTGTACAAGTTTGTGCTAGGTGGATGATCCACCGGTGGACACGTCTCTGTGGGTCCCACAACATCCAGCAAGTAAAAGACACATCCGCTCTTATGTGTCTCATGTACAGTGATAGTTATCACTTAACTATATCTCGATAATGTATATCCATTTCTCTAGTACAAGTATAAATACCCATTTAGGGGTGCTGTATACGGTGAACTTTGTGATAGAAAAGAAGAATGAAATTTCTCACTCATTATTTCGTTCTTATGTCTTTGTATACTAGCACTGTTAGTTGTTGTTGGTTCTTTCCTTTAATTTGCATTTGTTTCGTAAACCAGTACACGTATAATATTGATATATGAGAACTCAGCTACTGCGAGTTAGGAAAGTGGCCCAGCTATATCATTTTGTTACAACACGTTATCAGCACGAATAGCTCGATGCCGTCAATTGATAAACCAGTGTTCGACGATGTTTATGCCAAGCTTTCGGGAATGATATCCACAAAGCCATATAATCAACTTCACAATTTATATTTGTGTTTTGAGTTGAATTTGTGTTTTTGATTATATATGTGAATAGTAGTACTGACTCTGTTGCTTTTATTAATCAGGGTAATAACACTACTAATGGAGGCAAGTTATTCTATACAAGTATTGCAAACTTGTACGGATGTTTTTGGGTAAGTGCGGGATGGTGAGAACCGCGACTCCGTAAACTTTAATAATTTTCCGCTATATTATTTTTCTTATGATACTTGCGGTTTTAATACCGGCGAAGCGAGAAATTGTTGTATCCCTAGAGGATAACATAAATTTAATTTCTCTTGCTCTAAATAATCTCCAGAGATTTTGAAACAATTCCACCAGAAGCTGGAATTTCGTCTAGCATAGTATGGATGCAAAAGGCACGGTCCGCTAGCCGCTGGTCCCAGAAGTGACCCGTTATAAAAGTGCTAGTCGTTCCTATTTGCGGTCCCTGAAGTGACCAAGTAGGAAACTTTTCCATAAAATAGTGTATCCATTTGTACACTTGTAAACTAATATTTCGTTGACCTTGAAGGCGACAAAATTGGAGATTTATTGTTATTGTATTAGTACCATATGTGTTTTGATGTTGTTTTAAGTTTTGTTTATTTTCTTTGCTTATTTTTGTCAGTAATGGATTCCAGAAACAATCCATGAGATGTTGTCGACTCCAGAAGAAGTCCAACATACATTTTGTGCATTCCTGTAATAATCCATAAAATAGACTCCAGAAGTGGTCTATCGAAATAGTTGGATTTCAGGAATCAACCACGAATTTTTGGGTTCCCAAAGTAGCCCATGGTTACATAATGATATTGTTAATGACTTATTAATGTATGTCTCTCGTCCAACTGTGACATCGGATATGGATTCCTGAAGTAATCTATCCATTTTAAATAGACGATAGAGATATTTGTCTCTAAACAAGGGAACAACAAATACAAATTTTTCGAACCATTTCTGTAACCTTGTAGAGGTTTTTGGAAATGTGAAATGTCATTTCGGGTTCAAATAATATGATAGATGGCTCCGGAAGAGCGTGTATCATTTTGGTGGTACAACAGTCATCTTTATTAACGCCTTATAATATTTCGGATTCCTGAAGAATCTGTTGAGTTTTTGAGAATATTTGGTGTTACCACCTTGAAATGACAAACGAGCATTTTTATGGAGTATTTTGTTACTTCATTTGTTTTTGTGCCAGAAGCACATCGTAAAGAAACGTAAGGCTTTCTTTTATGGGGTGTGCCATAGAAGAACTCAAATAGTCGAGTTCCATAGTGTCATTAGCCAGAAGTTTAATGACCCTTGAATTATTCATGCTCAGGCATGATCAGTATGGACACTAAAATTCTACCAAGATGAGTAGACGATTCAAAATGCTCATGGACATCCTTTACTGAACCTGAAGCTTCTATTAGATAAGGATGTAAATTGTGTTATTGGTCCCTGAGACAATTAGTTGTTAAATTGCATTAACATTAACATTATGGTAACCCATTACTGAGTCACCAACATTAACTCCTAGAAAGGATTCAAGGTGGAAATTGCAGAACTTATTCACCCTGCAATATGGACAATTATTTCAATACTTTAATGTATTGATAGACAATCTATTAGATGGTCTCTTGTTATATTAACACGTGATGTTAGATTTTGCCAAACTGTTTGTGCAAATCTTGAGGTTGCGTATCCATTTTTGGACTTTCCAGCTAAGTCCATTTATTTTGGTGGTAAATTTATAAGCTTTTGATGATTTGCCTTCAGTTGGTATTATATCGAGCATATAGTTAGCACATGTGCGCACTCGATATGGTCTAGTTGAGTTCTTTGTTTAAGCATCTTTAGTTTATTGCTCGACCAACTATTTACCATCAATTATATCTTGGGAAGCAACCTTACAACTTACGTGTTTGTTCCAAAACGTCACCTAGCTATATATGTTGGTTTCGATTCATAAGACATTTAAAACCATGTGTTGGTAATGTCTTATTGAATATGAGACTGTATTCCCGCCGTTAGGGGGAGGAAGTAAACCGTTATAAAGAACGGCGTGAAATGTCTCATCTTCTGTCGAAGCCTGCATCTGTTTTTGGGTAATTTTTGTGCAGTTAAATTAATACCCAAAAACTATCATGAGCAGAATTGCCTTTGAAAATAGGCAATTATGGAACCAGAAGTTTCCAAAAATGAGATAGTAATGTCTCCGCCATGATCAGGAAAACTAAAATGCCACCATAAGTTGGCATGGCAACCCGCCACCAGAGTTTGGCAAGAGTAGGGTTGATAACCTTTAAGGTTCTCCCACTTTAGTCAGGGGGAGAAACGCCACCATAAAAGTATGGTGCAAATTATGATAACCTAAAAAGGTTTTTTCCCGCCTAAACAAGGGGGGAATGACTGCCATCTAAAGATGGCACGAATTATGTCGACAAATTTAAGGAATTTTCCCTTGAAGTCATAAAGATGACAGACACCACCTAAAGGTTGTAGTAACAGATGTCGACAATCAAATAGGTTATCTGATTAAGTATTTATCCTGATCAAACAAAGTTTGGCTGCCACTAGAATTGGCGTGAAACATCTCATTTGTTTTCTCACACCAAGATATTGGATGTAATTGAGGTGTTGGAGATTACTCATGATTAAAAAAAATAACTGCAGTAGCCCTTGGAAACTTTTGTTTGTTACTTGCTTGAGGATGCAGACACAAGAAGTTGTCACAGCAGGTTAAATCATGCATCTTGCAATGGCCAAGTCGTGTATTCAAACACGCTTGAGGCCTGAATAACTGCCTCATATATGCCTCTTAAAAGAGAGTCCAATCATTTTTCCAATATGTAGTGCTCTTAAAGAGAGACTACAGATAGTGCTCGTGGAGATTATCATAATATGACCCACATTCTCTAAGCTTATACCTCATTAAATTGAGGATATCATAATGCCCCTGAAGTGGCGCTGGTACCGGTCTATGAAATTTTCATGAATGTGCATGCACTAGAGAATGTGTTGGATTATATATAATTGTCGATTACTGTTAACAATAGTAGTTGTGTACCCTTCTGCAGAGGAACATCGACATTGTGATTGGTAGGCATATAGTCTATTCCCCTCAAAATAAGGTAAAGGATGGAATCTCTCCAAAAAGCGCAAAAGATCGGATCCGACTCACACCGTAAAAAATCATGAGGCCTGAATATTACAGGCTGGTGTTTGAGATGAAGCGCAGAGAGAGTAATATAATCGCTCAAGGTGCGATTTAAGGGTTTCCTGCTGAATCCCAGGATTGGTTCTAAGGTATTCTCCTAATATTGATGCACTTTAGCGTGGTATTCCGTGAAGGACTCATATTGCATCTTGTTATGACTAGTGAACATAATGAATCCCTGAAGGATTCGAGTTTCCAACTCAGGCAGCCACCTGACTTTATGAACTATGTGAGGCTTGAAATCAAGTCATAATCACCAGTTAGAAGAGGAGAATTTTGTGAACAATCTTTTGTGTGTTTTTAATTGTTGAAAAATGACTAAAGTCCGGATAAGCTGATGGTATCATCCTTGGCCTCTTAACGAGCACTTAATAACGCCAAAATCCACGCTTGAATTAAATTTTGAGATCTCGTCGAAATTGAAATATTTCTCGGCCAAAAGTTCGAGAATATGCTAGCACAGATTAGGGTATCTAACTTTTGATACTGGTAATACTTATTGTGCTACTAAAATTTACACCATTACTATGTGATTCCCAAAAATGGGAAGTGGACGATCTATCTAATACGTACGTAGAAATAATACTTTATGGTACAGAAGTACCATATACGAATATAATGCATGCATTATCTTGTTGTGTTCTAACTATTGTTTTGCAGGTTACACTTTTAGAGGCTGAAATTGAGTCTACGGTATTTATGAGTTTACAAAAGGCCTTTCATTGTTATGCCTGAAGTTAAAGCGGAAAAATGAATTTGGTGTGCAATGGGCGGAGGATTTAAATGCGAGGTGTACAATGGAGATTGTTCACCCGGCGCAAAATCTGGCAGTCAATCCTCCATAAACTGAACTTAGTAAAGCAGTTTTTCTAAAGGCTGTAAAATGTCCACACCACCAACCGCTTTAAGAAGTCATACTTCAGGGGGAGTAAACTCGTAGAATCTTTGGCTGAGCTTAAACGCGCTGTACTCTTTTTCCTTCATCAAGGTTTTTTCCCAATGGGTTTTTCTTGTCAAGGTTTTAACGAGGCAGCGTATGCGTATCCAGCACTGTCATTGGACGACGTCCGTTGTACTCTTTTCCTTTGATCTGGTTTTGTCCCACGTGGTTTTCCAGACGAGGTTTTTAACGAGGCAACATGCTCTTCGACGTCGGCATTATTCTGAATTTTGGTGGTCAGGTTTTGTCCCAAGCGGTTTTCCTGGCACAAGCGTTCAGGTTTTGTCCCCAAGTGGTTTTCCTAACACAATTTTTATGGTGGAAGTATTTCTCGGCGCTAAGGTTTTATCCCAAGTGGTTTTCCTGGCGTAAATCTTGTCAAAGAAAATATTTTGTGGCGGCGACCACCCTCTTTCTAAGCTCGTGCTTTTTCCTAAATGGTTTTCCTGGCGCAACTTTGGCAAGAGGAGAAAATTCAAGACGACCATCATCACTCTAAAGTTCCAAAAGATTTTACAGCGAAGCTTCAATGAGCCAACATTTTTGGAACGGTGGATCATCCAAGGGGGAGTGTTGTACAAGTTTGTGCTAGGTGGCTGATCCACCGGTGGACACGTCTCTGTGGGTCCCACAACATCCAGCAAGTAAAAGACACATCCGCTCTTATGTGTCTCATGTACAGTGATAGTTATCACTTAACTATATCTCGATAATGTATATCCATTTCTCTAGTACAAGTATAAATACCCATTTAGGGTGCTGTATACGGTAAACTTTGTGATAGAAAAGAAGAATGAAATTTCTCACTCATTATTTCGTTCTTATGTCTTTGTATACTAGCACTGTTAGTTGTTGGTTCTTTCCTTTAATTTGCATTTGTATCGTAAACCAGTACTCGTATAATATTGATATATGAGAACTCAGCTACTGCGAGTTAGGAAAGTGGCCCAGCTATATCATTTTGTTACAACAAAAAGACATTTTTGGCGCCACCAATTCTCCATTTTTTCTAAAGGACAACTTAGGAAGAAGAAAGTATGGACGGTGTTAGTATACAGACTCAATGGATGTACAAGTGGCTTACAAAGAAAGTGTTTTCCACAACTTCTACTTCCAAAGTCAATCTGCAACATTTGAAACAGTTTTCTCATTTTTCAAGATCAGTAGTTGTACAGTATGCAGCTTTTCAAGTAAAATGAATCCTCAGGTCAATAGCCTGAGAAATAGGCCCGTGCGTAGCACGGGTTGAAAACTAGTAATTAATAATGGACGGCTTACTGCCTTTTTGTCATTGTGTTCAAAATTTCCCACATATTTACACCATTAATTGCCCAATTTTCCTTAAATTGAATTGCAGATTTTCGTGCTCTCACAATAAGTACTAAAATAGAAGGAAATCTTTTATCAAGTTGAAAATATGAATTTGAAAAACATAATCTTTTTTAGTCATCTAATTAATTACGTTCCATTTCATTCCTGAATATACACAGCAAAATACTCAATTCTTTTGTCATCGGATTCAAATATTTCCGTTGCACTTTAAATGCTCAAACCCATTTAGTAAAATGCACATGACTCTCCTCTTCCCTCCACTTTCCATTTGAACTCCTAATTCTTTGTATTCAATTCTGCGTTTTCTCCGACTAATCTCATTCGTCCGAACCCTAACTTCCGGACATCGACATTTAATCTTGTTCCAAAAATGATATCAGTCTTTAGTGCTTTGATTTCTACCTACTTTTTTTATTTCAAAATGACAACATTAACACCATTCTTACGATTATATATAAGGGCTCTTTGACAAGGTGTTTTTCCTCACCACACCTCAAAGATCTGAAAACAAGAACAATCTCACTCAAATTTTTTTTTCCCAATATGGGGGCTACAGAAGTTGCACAATTGTCTACTAATGGTTCATCTAAAGTAGTTGAACAATTTGCTAGTGTTGGTTTATCAAAAGTTGCAGTTTCTGATAGTCATGCAGAGAATTCGCGCTACTTTGGTGGTTGGAAAGCTTACGATGAGAACCCATATGACGAATTGACAAACCCTAATGGTGTCATCCAGATGGGTTTAGCAGAAAATCAAGTGAGTAGTTTTACAAAGATATCCATCATAAAATAACGCCGTTTTTTTTCTTCTTTTTTTGAGTTTTTCACAAAAACATTATACTTATTTGTCTTGAATTTTTTGTGAACAGGTTTCATTTGATTTACTAGAAGATTACTTGGAAAAACATTCTGAATCACCTGCTACCGCACCGAAAAATGGGATCTCTAAGTTTAGGGAAAATGCTTTTTTTCAAGATTACCATGGGCTCTTAACTTTTCGAAAAGCAATGGCAAGTTTCATGGAAAGCATTCGAGAAGGGAGAGTGAAATTTGATCCTGAACGGGTTGTTCTAACAGTAGGTGCAACCGCAGCTAATGAATTAATCACATTCGTATTGGCTGATCCTGGTGATGCTTTGCTTATTCCAACTCCATACTATCCAGGCACTACAAGAAAAACTGGATTAAGCAACCAGACACTTTTGGTTGGAAAAGCCCATATTGAGTCGCTCTAACCCTTAGAGCGACTTAATTTGGCTCTCGCTCTTGAGTTGCAAAAGGTGGGATCTCTATAGGTCTAGAGCAGCTAGGAAATTGCTTTAATAATCAACCAACTATCATGTAGCGTCTCCTTTGTTCATTGCTTCATAGCTAGACCGACCCACCTAGAGCAAGCAAAATAATCATCACTTCATAGCTAGACCGACCTGCTTAGAACAAGCAAAATAACCATCGCTTTAGAGTTAGTCCAACCATACTTGAGCGAGTGAAATGCCGATCGCTTCATAGATAAACCAACCATACTAAAGCAAGTGAAACGCCGATCGCTTCATAGATAGACCAGCCATACCAAAGCAAGTGAAACGCCGATCGCTTCATAGATAGACCAACCAAAACTAGAGAGTGAAATACCGATCGCTTCTTAGCTAGACCAAATACCCTTTGAGCAATTAAAATAAATTTTGATTGCTTCATAGCTAGACCAAACAACCCAAGAGCATTTAAAACACCTATACATCGCCTGAAGTTGGTTGCTTAAACCAAACTTTTGTGCTCCTGGTTTAGAAAATCCGAAAATTAATTACAATTTAAAAATTTATACTGGAGGTAATTACTAATTAAGATTTCATAATTATAATTATCCATTTCCAATTATATAAACCATTCTTTAATTACACGTGGTATGTATTTCAGTGTCCCCACCAGAGAAAATTAACTTTGTTACAAAAAAAAACAAAAACCATTAAGTTAACCAAATTGTTTGCGAACCATCTTCGAAAATAACAAAAAACATACAGGTCCAAACAAAAAAGTAACATAAGGAAATCGATCATCAACTTCATGTTCACTTTCATCTTGGGACTCATCCTCTGAATCATCTGGCACAGGTTGACAACCAAGCGTCTGCAAAACATCATTCAAGTACTCTCTGAGATTACGCTCCCTCTTTTGAAGCTTTGAGATTTCTTTGTCTTGCTTCACAACTTTCTTCTTTTCAGAGCCCAACTGTTCTTAGAGAGCAACCATATGAGCTTCATTTTTCTCATATAAACTGAAGCGGACAACAACTTTTGACTTACGAGCACGGTTAGCCCCTATACGACGTGGATCAACAACCATTGCATATATTTCCTCAGGTGTGTAGTTGACTTCTCCTCAGCGAACCTGCTCACTGATCTGGTTCATCTCTTTCTGCATACAAGTTGTAAAAACAAGCAACTAAATCAAAATTCAAGCTTATGTAGCTACTATGAAGAGAATGAAGAAAAGACAACAAAACAAAATTACAGTAATACAATAAGCAGAATTTTCATTCAAAATGCAGTAACTAGAGTAAAAAAGCAAAAGATAAATGGATCAAATACTACCCTAAATTAGGTTTTTATGTATCATCAAAGAACCCAAAATCTGGAAACAAAAAATAGTTCATAACAAATCATAGTTTGACAACACAAAAGCATGCAGGCATTTAAAACATCAACGAACAAAGAATTAATGGATCATGAAAATGAAAAACTACGCGCAATAATCCTATCTTCCCGAGTTGCTCAAAAATATTGCTATCATACAAATAGGTTGAAAATGTTACAGAAAGTTTGTGCGTCCATCATTCCTATACAAATTTAAATTGCCTAGAAGATATGCATGAGACAATTCTAAGGGGTAAGAGTTAGTGCCCAAATAAGTGGCATGTCTGTGAGTCTGTTACAAGTTGAAGAGAACTTAACCAAGTGAAAAGGCATGTGTTTATTATATCTGCACTTTCTCTTTTCTTTGCAGTTTCATTTTATTGCCTAAAAAGATAAAGGTTTGGCGACCATCTCCAAACGTATTCAAGTTAAAGATTGCAACATCTGCTAATCAAAGTCTTAGGGAGAATGAAAACATTGCCATCATACCAACAGTAAGAAATGCATAGCCAAAAAGCTACACAAATTTGAGCTACACATTGCTATCAGACCAACAGTAACAAATGACACATGCTGCGTATCTGGACCTTGTAGCTTGGGATGCTTAGTTCATATTTAGACCAACAATAAGTCTCAAGCATTATTCAAATTTATTACTAGTAAGTGAAGGAGATTCGTACCTGCCAATCTTTAGTTTACCAAAGCTTCTTAGTCTTGTGGGTTACCATGAGCATACTGAGTGGATCAATCGGGAGATTTTTGCGCGCCTAATGAAATAGAACTTGTGAGTTTACCACCGTTAAAAGTAATTAACACATGAAGAACAAGGAAAAGGCATCAATGAATAATTTAAAACTTACCCTATCATACGCTTTTCTGTCCAAACTCTCTGTACCATTGGTATGGTTCAGAGCTTGTGCCTTCCGTGCAACCCTTGATTTCTCAGGGCAGCCTACAATTAAATATAAAAATGAAAATTAAGAGACACTCCTTCACCAAAAATATAGCTTTTTACTGTTTCTTATGATAGAGAAACCATAATCAGATTTACAAGCAACTAGCTGGACACCGCAGCTCCATGTTAAAGGTTAAACATAAAATATAATTATCTAAAATGTCAAATCATCAAAATGCATTGCAAAGGATAAGACCAGCAAATTTTATATACCTTAAACTTTACACTAGTGTTAAAGAAGTCACACATATAAGCCCAATCATCAACATTGAGGATTCTTGGGGATGGATGTCGCAAAGCTTCCTCATGACTATCAAACGTTCTGTAGTACGCCGCCAACTCAGATCGATATCTAACATAAGCCAACCTCATTTGTGTTCTAATAGCCTCTTCAGCGTTTTCATCATCAGGTACTAAGATATAGTAATCCTAGAACAAAAAAAACATAGTTAAACAGTGACCAGTGATCAAAAAATTCCAAGGAACTAGAAAAAAATAGAAACAATGAATTAAGTATTATCCTGACAAGTTTAGATAGTCTTGCTATCTTTTCTTCAGGCATGTTTCAAAACAAGCACACAGTCAAAGGGAAGTTGTCACTTTGGTGCACCCACATTTCTATCGCGAGAATACATTCAAGGCTGAATGTACCCACCAAGCTCTTTTCAAAAACTTCCACTTTCAGTTTATCCGTGTCAGTATCTCTAATTGCAACTTTAGGAAGGGTGGTAATACCCCTAGTAATCTCTATGCAAGAAACGGACAGCAACCAACAAAATCAGTTTTTAGGATGATCATGTTAACTATCAACTGTGACAGAATAGATAAAAGTTAAGAGATTTTATTTATAGCTGGTGGATGGGCAGAATCAGTTTCCACAGGATAATTTGAAGCTTCCTGCGAAAATCCTCGACGACTTAACTCTGGTGATATATCTTTATTTTCAGCCAAATGAGTTTGTTGTCGATGAGACAATCGAGGACTCCAATGAGGTGTTGATTCACATGCATCATGAGCCAATAGAGTACGTCGTAGAGGACTCCTACGAGGTGTTGACTCACGTTCGTTACGAGCAAACTGAGTATGTCGTCGAGGAGACACCCGAGGACTGCTGTGGTGCACAGATGTCGGTTGAGAAGCTGAAGTAGAACGCTTCCTGCTACGATTTCAAACTCAAGACACCGTGGATTAGATAACTGCCTAGAAGCAGAACGTTGACTGGAGTTTCCTTCAACATCATTATGTGGTGGAATATCTATCACTGACTGTCTTCTCTTTAACGGCCTTTGAGGAGTTGTTACTGCTGCAGCAAATCGCTTCCTGGACTTTGATACATTTAAAGACGTACCACCCATTGCTGCAGTAACCCCGTAAACAAAACAATTAGATATGAAAAACAAATGAAATGATACGATTAACAAAATAGGGGAGAAACTACGAGAAAGGGGAAAGAATATTGTTACCGTTTACAGATCGCATATTAGTCGGCGCCCTTTCTTGTGTTGGGGGAGAAGAAGAGTACTGTGGAGTGGTCATGGGATCACCACGGGAAACTTGTTTCACGTGACCACCTCTATGTCTAGCCATTTCTGAAAACAAAAATCAGGAAAATCACTCAACAAGCTAAACTTCATAAGTTTACCAGCACCCAAAACTTACAACAAAGGTATAAATGACAAAAAAAAAAAATCTATAAAACTTAAATGTTCTTTATTTTTTAAAAGAGAACTATACAAAGATTAAAGCAGCAAAAAAGATACATCAAAAGAAAAGAAAAGAAAAGAAAAAAACCCTCTATTTCTATCCGTTTCTAAAACGACTATAGGGAAAACACTCAACAAGCAGACCTCACATTTACCAACACCCAAAACTTACAGCAAGGGTATATGAACTTCAAAGAAAAAATCCATGGAACATAAGGTAAATCAAAGGATTTAGAGTTCTTCCTTTCTTTTTAAGTTACAGGACAAGTTATAGAGAAAGAAGAAAAACAAAAAAAACAAAGGTTAATGGAAGATTCCATCCAACCAAAAACAAATGTAGAAGAGAATCAAACAAACATCAAAAAAAAAATAAAAAATCCCCAAACTGAACCCTAGGCGGTGGAATCTTAAAATAAAATACATGCCTGCTCAAAATGAGATCTTAAGCTTAAAATCAAAGTTTAAAGTAGCAAAAAGACAACTTCAAAGACTAAAAATAAAAATCAATACTTTTGATGAATCCCCAAATTAAACCCTAAACAATGAATCTAAAAGCTTAAATTCAAAAGTATGCATGCTCAAAAAGAAAACATGAACTTAAAAAATCGAAGTAAAGAACAATGATTTACCCAAGAATTTAGAATGTGATGAAGGGAAACCCTCGATTTCCTGCAGTCGCCGCTACTAAACCTAAAAGAGAGAGAGAACAAGAACTTGAAAATGTGAATAAGAAACCCTAGCTTCTAACTTATACGACTCATACGGGTGAGAATATAGTTTATAACTTTTGTTCCCATTTCACATAGGGCGGAAACAAATTTACTCAGGGAGATTTCTTTATTTTATTAAGTTATTTTTACCGAGTGGATGTTGGCGGGGAGAGCTCCCGCTCGGGAAATTTAACAAAATTTGAACCAATTTTCTTTGGCCTCTGAGTGAGAAGTTGGGGCGAAATTTGGGCTCGCCAAATTACCGAAATTTGAACCAAATTTTGTTTGGTACATGTTGGAAAATTTGCCGCTCCCCCAAATTATTAAAATTTAAACAAAATGTTATTTGTCATGTGAATCACGTGTCGGGCTTATTTGCGGCTCAACAAATGTTTCAAGTCTACGATTGGCGACCAGAATAGATGGCGACGAAGTCAGACTAATTTTTAGGTGGAGAAAAAATTTATATGATGCAAACCATCACATACAGGAGGTTACCGGCCACAGGATGCTCGATGTTTTTTTTGCATTTTAATTCATGTCTTAGTATAAGTTGAGTCGATATCAAATTATGAAACATTTGATTGAACATCATATTATGAAACATTTGATTTTTAGGTGGGGAAAAAATTTATATGATAAAAAATGCGCACGCAAATTGGTTGAATGTGAAAAACGTTGATTGGCAATTATGTGGGCACAAATCGGAAGTGTAAAATGTAAATTTAATTGAATATCATATTTGGTCAAATTTGGATTATTCGTCGGTCCAGTTTCTTGAATTTTAATTGAATTCGTATTAATTTTAGAAGTAGCTCTTGTTTTAACTGGTCTCGAACAAAAAAAACCGGAAAATGAGACCAAGAACATGGATGCTAGATATTCGCGGACAAGTCATACGGATACCGACTCTTACTTGTTTTATTTTGCGAATCATTCTCTTCTGATATATAAGGTCACTCGCCATCTGGTATGCATACTCATCTTACCATATTACTAGAAATAGACCTTAAGTCTCATTCACTGACCTGAGATGTAAATATATCAAATGTTATGATTCTCCGAAAGATATAGCGATCTGGTATGCATACTCAGCTTACCAGACTATTAAAGTATGAAATTCAACTGCAGATAAACTTGAGATGAAAATATCATATTTCAAGGTTCCTCGGTGGATCTATCTATCCAATATGATATTCAACTTACTAGATTACAAGAGATATACCATGGGTTCTCATTGATGAACTTGAGATAAAAATATCATATTTCAAGGTTCCTCGGTGGATTCATCTACCCAATATGGAATTCAGCTTACAGGAATACAAAAGATAGACCTCAGGGGTCATTCTGCTGACTTGTGGATGTAAAGTATCATACTCATCTTACCAGATCACTAGAAATAGACCTCAAGTCTCATTGATCCGCTGATCTGACATGTATAATATTAGATATTATGGTTCTCCAGTGGATTTAGCGATCCAATATGCATACTCAAGTGAACGAATTACTAAAGATAAACCTCAAGTCTCATTCGTTGATCTGAGTTGTAAATATATCAAATGTTATGCTTCTCAGCTTACCAAACTATTAAAGTATGAAATTCAACTTCTAACCGAATGTCCATCGGTGTTAGGCAATTTGGTCAAGGTGTAAATATGGCCACGTGGTGAAGTTTTAGATTTGGAGGCACATTTCTAGCACTAAGCAATTTTATTGAGTTTTTGGTCACTCAATTCCTAAATCATTCATTATGAATCATAATCTACACGATAACACGTGTGTGTATATATATATCATCGGTTTCTACTATTATCTATTAGATTCACTGAATGTCATATATCAATTTAAACTGAACTTTCACTAGTTTCGCTTAGGTTCACTTGTTATCCATCAATCTTACCCAGTACCGGTATGCATACCTTAAAGACATAACCAAGTTTCGGAGTTCACAAAAGAATTTCGGTATGAGTACTAGTATGGATACCATTAAAACATAACCGAGTTCCGGAGTTCAGAAAATCTTTTTGGCATCCGTACCTGAAAAAGTCAAGGGTACCCAAATGCACCACAATATTTTTATTTCAACCCATAAGTCCGATACCAACTGTGATCGTCTATGGACAAAGTCGAGACACTACGGCAACTTGATATTCAAAAGATAAGCGTTATACTTCGTAGTCTAATTCCTTAATACTATGATCATACTATTATGATCATGTCACATCACTAGAGTATTATATACAATAGGTACAGTATATACAACTTCGCAGTTAGGTTTTCAAAATAGCACGACTTGAAAGATACATTAGGAATGAAACAATTCAAGTCAATATTACTAACCTCAAGTGGAAGGATGATATCGTCTTTGTAGTTCGTTACTTCCTCGCGTTCTTCATGTCTTCGGAGTAATAATTTTGTGTCTCAACATTCCTATAAGTTGACTCTAGTATTTAGTCAAGCGACTTTAGATGAGTTTTGATACTAAAATATGACAACCAAGCTTGACATAGCAACACTTGGTGAGTCTAATCGAGCTATGCTCTAACAACACCGTTATGTATACCAAAACAGTTTGGGGACCAAAAATTCTTTTCTAGTATGATGTGACGCTCCAACCTAATCACCTGCTTAGCTAATAAGATTATAAACTAATTGAAGCATCAAAACTAGATTAAAGATCTTAAGAATCTCAGATACATAAACTACTATTTGGTTTAGATAAGTGCATCTCAATCTGATAATGTCCTCACGACACAAGTTTGTGTTGTTATATATCCAAGGAACTATCCAAAGTTTATAACAAAAACGGATTTGTGCGGTTACTTCTATTTCTTCGGTCTCAATTTTGTGCGGTTACTTCTATTTCTTCGGTCTCAATTTTGTGCGCTTAATCCGTATGAAAACCCGAAATTAAATATCCGTCGTCCAAAAAATTACACTATTCGTATGACTATGCATTATTCACCGTCTAAATTTCCTATACAGAATCCTAACAATTTTTGGCCGATCAAAGGGAGGCCTTCTATAGGGTGAAAAAACAGCCTCCTGACGTCACAAACATTATGCAGTGAAATTGAAACTCAAAATTTTATTTACAAATTAAGATTCATATACCTTAAGTTTTATCTGAACTCCTTAATTAAGCTCAAGTATCAAATTTTAGATTTACAATTGAAGTATCGAATTTTGATTACACTTGTTCAATTTGACGCAATCGCCTCAATTCAATAAGGTTGTTTTTCCAATTTCTTCCAGTTCACTACAATTTGAACTCGTATTTAACTATTAATTCATTCCAGATTTCCATCTGGTTTTACTTAGTTTCGTTTGTTATCCGTCAATTTTCCCTATGTCGGTCGTCTCACTCAATTTCTCTCGCATTTCATCGTTTTCTCTTGTTATCCATCATTTTAACCGAATATCCATCAACCTTAGTCAATTTCATCTCTTATATACTAATCTTCTCCAATAATACTCGACCTCACTTATTTTTATTTGTTACTCGTCTATCTTACCAATTTTCGTCGCATCGGTCATTTTCAATCGATTTGCATCGTTTTTTTCCAGTTAAATAAAGTTTTAACTTAATGTCAATTGACTTTGGTCAATTTCACATATTATTTATCAATTTCTATCCAATATATCCCTCGAGCTCACTCGGTTTTTCTTTGATTCCTTGGATTTATATGGTTAATGCAAACCGGATTTCCGGAATCACTCATGAGGCACAGGTCACGCCTCGCTTGGTCGGATAAAGTCTTTCTATCTCGGATCGAATCAATCCCTCCTCATTCGTCGAATTTGGGTTTGTCTTCATCATAAGTCTTGAGGAAAACCTGTAGAATGACCATTTCACCCTTTGCCCATCATTTATTAGAAAATGGCCATTATACCCTTGCTGGAACACACAACAAATAATTAAGTGACTTCGAAAATGACCAAATTACACTTTCCGAAATATGTGCAACGAATAGTTCGGTGATTATGAAAATGATCAAATTACCCTTGTCGGAAAATTGAAACAAATAATCATACGTTTTTGAAAATGACCAAATTACCCTTGCGAAATATGTGCAACAAATAATTGGTAACTTAAAAAATAACCAAATTACCCTTGCCAGAAAATGCACAGCAAACATTCAGGTAATTATGAAAATGACCAAGTTACCCTTACCGAAATATGTGAAACAAATAATCCGGTGACTTAAAACTAGTTATGTTTTTGTTCTTCCATAATATTTTTATTTCTACGTCTTCATAAACTACCAAGTTAATAACTAAATATATTATTCAATTAAAATTTAAAAAATTTGCTTATGCATTCTTTAACGGATGTCGGATATTATCCTTTAGGATAATGCCTTTTCTGTATCTGTATCATTAAAATAAGAATATCTGATAAGACATTCGTATCCGACATCCGAAATTTCGCATAATATTCTGACGATTCGAACGAACTCCAATGGATATCCAATATTCATTGACAGCCCTGGTTAAAGTTTACATATTTGTGGCTAAAATTGGGACTAATTCTCACACAAAAAGATCATCACCTAATTTGCACATAGGAGGATCCGTATGATATTCACTTCCGCCAGTAGAAACCCATACCTTATGCAAACATGAAACATCACACGGATAGCCACCTCGTTGTCAAAAAAATTTCAATCTCAGCCACAAAACATCACATGCGCGACAACTGTTAAAGAATCTAAGGCTAAATTTCTAGGCGGGAATTGTAGAGCACTTTTACTTATAATTTTGAATTTTGGCTCCATGTTTCCCTCCAAATGTTTATTTTTCCCTCCAATTTCTATCTTTCTGATAAATAAGTATCTGGAAAGATCCTACCCAATTCCCAGATGTCACGCCCAAATTTCTCTTCACCACCGCTTGCATTATCCATCTCCAAAAAAAGAAAAAAAAGAAAAAAAACTCACCAAAGCCTCCACCAAATCTTCACCACTGACACCAATTCCACAACCGTATTTATGAACAAGTTTCTCTTGAGTCTTGAATCGATCTAACAGACTAACACAAAGCCCATATTGCCTTTATGAAAGGAAGAAAATTATTGAGTCTTTCTTGTCTATGAATTTCTTTGCTTAGGTCTTTGTTATACTTTTACTAGATGTTTATTCTTTTCATTTCAATTGAAATCGAATGAGTTTTCTTGTCATTGATTTTCTTAATTTCTGTAAAAGTAATGTTGTGGATTAATTATTAGTTGTTGATTTCTCATTTCAATTCAAGTTCGGCAAAAGCTAGGTTTTTATATGGTTGGCATATTGTTCTCAATTGAATGTTGAATTGGTGTTTTTATTTTTTTTTCAGATTAATGGGTGGAATTTTACTTCCTGTTTTTTCTTTTAAACTTGTACCATTAATTGTTGGAAATTTTCCCCTGGTCAATGTTTATAGAGATGAGTGTTTTATTTTTCCAGAAACTTACTGGTATTGATGCAATATGGTATGATGAGGTTTTTTTTTTTATCATCAGTACAACTTTACAAGCGTATACACTGATGAAATTCTAATCTCTTGTTGAAGTTTAGAATGTTATGAACTGCTGCAGATTTTGTTGGTGATGTTTTAATTTATAGTTGTGTTTCGGTGTATCTCTACGTGTGGGTAAATGTTGCTTGTGTGGGTCATTCAATGCTTCTTGAAGCAAAAATTTCACTTTTTATTCAAATCACCTATTTGGATCAACAAAAAATCAGTATCATCGATTTCTAATTCTTTTTGGATTCTTGTCCTGATCGTTGACAATATTGAGTTTGTGTTAAAATTTTCAATTTACTTAGTTGAATTTTGTTCAAGCATACTTAGTGTTCGAGATATTGCCTCTGCCAGAATTGATGTAGTTGTAACAGTCCTTAGTGGTTACGATGCATACAACTTAATGTTTAATCGGTAACATTGAACTAGATATTACATCTACTCTCTCCATGACTGACAGATGAACTCAAAATCTGGCACAAAGAAGAAAAAAATAGGAGAAGAAATATATCCGATTTTTAAACAAATTTTGAACAGAGGAACTCCATTATATCCAGGCTTCATTCTCGTGTCTAAGATAATCAGATAAAGGTGAAGTGGATTGATTGTGGAGAAGCTGTTTGATTCGGTAACAAAATTTGTTTTTATTTGAAACCGTAGTATGTATCTATATAAAGCCATTCGCTTTCTCTTTTCTGAATTGGCGATCGCTATAACTTGTTTGCTGAGACGGGTTTTACCAGCGAAACGTGTTTTGAATTGCTGATCTATGGTAGCTTGAAGTAAAAAGCTAGTAACCTATTATTGTACTCGCTATATATGACTGGGAAAAATGCTGGAGCAACCAACAAATTTATTTACTAGCTGCCATAAAGTGGATACAGGTTAATAGCAGCCAAGATTTCTGATAGTTGCAGACATGGTTGTTTGACCGTTAAAACGACCAAAATTTTATGCTCTTGGTAAGATTTTGGTCGCTTAAACCAAGTTTTCTTGTAGTGAGGGTAAGAATATGCATATTCCTTTATACAATATTGAACGAAAAGCGCGCAACATGGAATTTAAAATGATTTGTCATCTCTACAGTTTAAACTAAGATCTGGGAATTTGGATGCTGTTTTGTTTGCAGATTCGATAGAGATCTAAGGTGGAGAACCGGTGTGGAAATTGTGCCTGTTCATTGTGACAGTTCAAACGATTTCCTAGTAACTCCTAAAGCTATGGAAGAAGCTTTTAACAAAGCAACTTCTATGAACATTAAGGTTAGGGGATTTCTATTGACAAACCCTTCAAACCCATTAGGCACATCAATGCAGCGATCCGTTCTCGAAGAAATTCTCAACTTCGCTGTAGAAAAGAACATTCACCTGGTCGTGGATGAGATCTATTCAGGTTCGGTTTTTTCTTCATCCGAATTCATAAGCATTTCAGAAATTCTTGAAGCTCGAAACTATAAGGATGCTGAAAGAGTTCATATAGTTTATAGTTTTTCCAAAGATCTTGGCATACCCGGTTTTAGAATTGGAACGATTTATTCGTACAACGATCATGTCGTGACAACTGCGCGAAGAATGTCAAGTTTTAGTTTAATATCATCACATACACAACACTTATTTGCTTCAATGTTATTAGATACCGAGTTTACAAAGATATATATACAAACTAATAGAGAAAGATTAAGAAAGAGATATGAGATGATAACCCAAGGGTTGAGGAAAGCTGGGATAGATTGTTTGAAAGGAAATTCTGGATTATTTGTTTGGATGAATTTAAGCCCATTTTTAGGGGATAATCCTACAATAGAAGGAGAAATTGAATTATGGGAATCATTTGTGCATGAAGTGAAACTTAATATTTCTCCTGGATCTTCTTGTCATTGTTCTGAACCTGGTTGGTTTAGGGTTTGTTTTGCTAATTTGAGCGAAAAAACTTTGGATGTTGCTCTCAATAGAATTTATGCATTTATGGAGAAAAGACGAAAACTAGAATGTACAAGTATATCTAGCAATTAATAATGGGTGGTACTGTAGAATGCGAGCATTGTTGTGTTCCCCCTCAATATCTGTTCTTGAGAACTTTTTTGTTATCAGAGTTTAGGCTGCTCCTTCATGAACGTTGAGGGTTGTCTTGTGTGGGTTTTGTCATGCGTGGGTTTTATATATTCGTCTATTGTTGCTGGAAAAGAAAAAAACATTATTAGGGTTTTACTGGGCTATTTTGATTTTGTTGTATATATGAAAATCTGTTATTTATCTAATATATTAGAGTTATCTATATAAAGAGCTCTAAAAAATCTGATAGTAGCTAGGGAATTTGAGAGCTAGCTAGGCCTCTTGTAATATCGGGCACACGTTTACCTCTTTATTTTTTTTGATAGAAAAAGAGAATATATTAGATAAAAAAGAATGTTCACAATTGCTACCAGTAATAGCAAAGAAAAGAAAAACAAAATAGACTAATAGAAAAATGATTCCCAATTAAGAACAGTTTGAGAGAAATTGGAATGAATTTTGTTTCCCGCTGCTGTAGCCCAAGAGAGGATCAGGACTTTTGCATTATCACAAAGATCTTCATCTGTCTTGAAGCTGTATTTGTCATTGAAAGTACATCTTTGCCTCCACTGCTATATGTTTTGGGGAAATTAGGGGGAGACCCCAAAAAAATAACATTCTCGTTCTTAGGTCCACAGTTAATTTTGTATACCGTGACACCCATAATTATATGAAATTATTATATGAATCAATACATAACTGGGTATGCATACTATCTTTTCAGGTATAACTCGTTATGCATACTATCTTTTTCATGTGTATAATTGGCAGCGCAACTTGGACATAACATATCTAAAAATCCGCGTCTTAGAATTTTACAAATTTTATATCGTTGGAAATCTATTTAAAAGAGCTACACAACGAGTACAAACAAGAATGTCAAATTTTTGTTTTTAACGAAAAAATCGGAGGTGATCCTCATTTTAGGGAAAGTTTTTTAAAACTTGATACTTAACCATTATGCAGTCACCAAAAACGATGCATAACACATTCTGCAGACGCATAACAAATTATGCAACCATTTTTTCGACTGCATAACAAGTTATGTATCTGCATAACAAAGTTATGCATCTATAACAAGTTATGTAACCATTGTTTTGGTTGATTTTAGCCGTACATATAAAAAATTGATGCATAATGCAGTATGCATCCATATTTACGGATGTATATCAGGTTATGCATCTATTTTCTCGATGCATAATGCATTATGTAGCCATATTTTCGGACGCATAACAGGTTATGCAGGTTTTCTAGACTGCATAACAAGTTATGCAACAAATTTCGTAGATGCATAACAGGTTATGCATCCATTTTCACGAATGCATAACATGTTATGCAAACAGTTTCTCGACTGAATGACATGTTATGCAGTCATAACCACATCATCATCTTCTTTCATGTTTCATTAACTCCCACGCAAACCATTATCTTCCAGTTATTCGGGGGCTCTTGGTCAAAATCATGTATTTACACCATCATCTTCTTTCATGTATTTACACCATCATCTGCAATTAAACCTCCATAACAGGTTATGCAGGTTTTCTGGACTGCATAACAAGTTATGCAACAAATTTTGTAGATGCATAACATGTTATGCATCCATTTTCACGAATGCATAACATGTTATGCAGACAGTTTCTCGGCTGAATGACATGTTATGCAGTCATAACCACATCATCATCTTCTTTCATGTTTCATTAACTCCCACGCAAACCATTATCTTTCAGTTATTCGGGGGCTCTTGATCAAAATCATGTATTTACACCATCATCTTCTTTCATTTATTTACACCATCATCTGCAATTAAACCTTCTTCACAAGTCATCCAGTATTGCTTACTCCAACTTAATTCCAGGCTGAGAGTTTCATAAAAATATGAAATTCATTTCAAAATCTTCATTGAAAACAAGTTTTGATCATAAATCTATGATGACCAAACCGTGTTCTACAAACCCATTTAGGGATTTTTGCTGCTACCATTAATAACAGTAGTGAATTTAAATTGTAATGAAGAGAATCGGTAGTAAGAGTTTTCGTCGTTAATTCGAAGAAGAAGACGATTTGGTGCTGCTGTTGAGATCAATCGAATTTAGGCATGACTTTGTTCTTGAAATCATTCGAATCTCTCCCTTTTTCTGAGATCTAGGTATAGTGGAGAAGAAGAAGAAGAAGAAAAAAAGACGAAGAAGAAGAAGAAGAAAAAAAAGAAGAAGATAGAAACAGAATTTTATATATTTTGGGTTTGAGAATAATTTTCTTCCAGAATTTGGGTGCGCGCCTGTAGTTTTGGGAGCGTGTGTTTCACAGTAGAAACATCAGGGAGAATGGGTCTCCCTGTAGTTTTCACATATGTTTTTCTTCAAGAATGACAACCAGGCCCAAGAAAAATATCATAAACTCATCGAGAAACAACAATCTTACATGAATTACCAGCTCTCAGATGATTACCCTTTGAACAAAGATGTCGTATGACTCATATTTTTTCATCCTTTGTCAAGAACGAGGATTCAAACTTCCAGCGAACTAGCGCCAAATATTGTTGACATGCTTACTTGACTTTGTTTTTCATCATCACTTACTTGACATGCTTACTTTCCTTAACCTTATAGGTGATCAGTTATTATGTTATGACCATATATTAGGAGTTTATAGTTTGGCATACAATTTCTGGCGCGTGATGCTCTTGGATATAAATCTATATAAATCGTAGTTTATTAATTAGTGAATATGATCATAGTGTTTGAGAAGTTGAAAGTGGGTTCTATTTCTTAGATTGGATTATTTGTGCAAGATGGAGTAGGTTAAAGTACTCAAAATTAAGTTTGCGAAAGCATATGTAATTCATCAGCATTACATGTAGTCTCCCAGTACTTGGTCCGATGGAATACAATATTTACTTCTTAAGATTCACAAAGAAAGGATTTCATTTTGTACATGTACACATACTATAGCTTCTGGACTTCGCCTGACCAACCAGTACGCATACGGGTGTATGCATACTAAGTTCCGGTTTTGGATCAACACATATGCAAGTACGCATACTGTGCTTATAATCCAATCATGGTTAAGTGTTCTAAGCTCCCATTTCAATCATTGAAACATTCTTAGAAGAAGAAAATAGTTGTCTCACACAAAATATTAGCTTCAAAGTAGTTTTCAAGTAATCGAATGATTAATAGGAAACATTCTGAGTCTACATCAAATGACTGTCTCACACAAATCAGGTAAGATGTTACCAGGCGGTTTTCACTAGATTATCTTTTGACTTTCGTCAAGAATATAAGATGAACTTGGTTAAAACAAAAGCTTACTAACACATATTTCAAGAAATATGTAAGCGAGTTAAACTCAGCTTGAAATATCAAAGGTGTATAATATGAAGTCTATATAGTTATATGACTTTTGTTTCAAATAGGAGATAGAGTAGAAATATACTTCTGAGTGATAGATGAGTTTCAATCTCCACATACCTTTTGTTGATGAAGTTCCACAAGCTCCCCTTAGTAGTTCTTCATCTTGAATTGATAAACGTCGTGAAGTCTTAAGCTCAAATACACATTCTATCCTAGTATGAGACATAACTATAAGGAGACTAGAAATAAAGACTTATAGTTTTGATCTCTAAACTTGACAATCAATCTTGAGATAGCAACGCTTGCGAGTTTGACCGAGCAGTGCTCTAACACTTTATATCTTGGCACTCTAAGTTGGGACATTTCTCTTTCTCCCGTATTTATTATATGATTAATGAAGGGTTATTAGGAAATATACCTTTCGATAAAGAACCTCATTGCATTGCCTGTAAGATGGGAAAACAGCCTCCACTTCCTTTTAGTTAAAGTATTACCTCTTCTAATGCACCTTTTGATCTTATACATTCTGATGTTTGGGGTAAAGCTTCTTTTGCTACTAAAGGAGGGGTTTGGTACTATGTGATATTTATTGACGATCATACACATTATACATGGATCTATCTTTTCAGCACTGGATCAGATTTCTTAAGAATATACACAAATTTCTCTAGAATGATTAAAACCCAATTTGGTAAAACCGTCAAAAAAATTCGTGCAGATCAAGGTGGTGAGTACATATTCATTTCTTTCAAGGATTTCTTAAAATCATAAGGAACCCTTCTTCACCTATCTTGTACAGAAACTCCAAAACAAAACGGTGTAGCTGAACGAATACGCCAATATACTACTGAAACAACTAGAACGCAACTTTTATCCTATTCAGTTTCCTCAATTTTTTGGGGAGAATCTGTCCTCATTGTCGTTTACACTATCAATCGTATTCCAACTATGGTTATAGGAGGTATATCCCCATATGAGTGTTTGTTCAATAAGAAACCAACCTACTGTGAACTTTATTTTTTCGGTTCAACTTGATTTGTTATTCTCTCATAATGTGAACGAAATAAACTTGGAAAGAAGAATACTATATGTGTTTTCTTAGGTTGTGTTATAAACCAGAAAGGTTACAGATGCTATGACCCAGTAACTAGAAGATTACGTATTTCTCGTCATGTCACCTTTTGGGATAAAATTACATTTTGTTCTCTTCCTAGTATCAAATAATCCACCTTAGAAAGCTCTTCGCATATCTTGATCCTTTTGAAGATATCTCAGTCGAAAATTTCTTGTCTTATCACAGTGCAAACACCCTGGTTCCTATTTCCGCTGAAAAAACTGAAGTTACTGAAGATGAAGTTGCTACTGATCACTCTTTGGAACATCCTGACACTGCATCTTCAACTGGGGATCATGTACCTGAAGTTGTGTCTCTGCCACCTCGTGTTCGACGACCACCACCTAAGTTATCTGACTATCATTGTTCTTTAACAACTATTTTTTGTCTTTACACGAACCTATGAGTTACAGGGAAGCTTCACTGATACCATAATGGAAAGACTCAATGAGAGAAGAACGGACTGCACATAAACTAGCTGGCACATGGGACATGTTGGATTTACCACCTGGAAAACCGTTTGTAGGAAGTCACTGGGTTTATAAATTATGGACTAAATCAGATGGTACCTTAGAATGATGTAACTCACGTGTAGTTTCTCAAGGAAATACACAACAATATGGGATTGATTATGAAGAGACTTTCGCTCTTGTTACTCGATCGTATGACAATAATACGTACATCTATCGTTGTGGCTGTTGTACGTAATTGGGACCTTCACTAGATGGATACTAAAAACGCATTTCTGCACGGAGAACTACAAGATGAAGTGTGTATGCGACCACCACCAGGATTATTTCATCTTTCGAATCCAGTATGTAAGCTTCGTAAAGATTTTTATGGACTCAAACAAGTACCTCGTTCCTGGTTTGAGAAATTTTCTACTACTATTCTTCAATTTGGTTTAAGTCAAAGTACATATGACTCAGCAATGGTCACCAGAAAATCTGAAAAAGGAATATACTTCTTCTTCTTTACATCGATGATATGGTTATTACAGGCAGTGACTCATAAGGTATAAAATCCTTGAAATTCATCTGAATTTGTGTATGAAAGATCTTGGTCATTTAAGATATTTTCTTGGAATAGAAGTTGATAGATCATCTGAAGGTTACTTTATATCTCAAGTTAAGTATGCCTCTGAGATTCTTAATCGGGATGGACTAAGTGATAGCAAATTTTCCGAAAAACCTTTAGAACTGAATGTTAAGCTTAATCATATTGATGGAAAAACTCTTTGGGGGCCAACTTTATAGAGAAAACTAGTGGGTAGTCTCAATTATCTGACCATCACAAGGCCGGATATTAGCTATGCAGTTCACATTGTAAGTCAATTCATGTCAGCACCTCGTACTAAACATTTTGCTGCTAGTTCTCAGAATCTTAAGATACACAAAGGTACATTATATCAAGGCTTGCAATTTTATTCTAAGTCAGAACTTCGTCTTCATACTTATACAGACTCAGATTGGAAAGGAGATGTAACAGACAGAAGATCCACATCTGGTTATTATATGTTCCTAGAGCAACTCTTTAATCTCTTGGCGTAACAAGAAATAGTCAGTTGTCTCTCGATCTAGTGTTGAGGATGAATATAAATCTATGACGCACACTACTTCTGAAATAGTTTGGCTGTGGTGGTTACTTGGTGATATGGGCATTCATCTGACAGATTCAACTCCTTTATATTGTGATAATAAAGATGTTATTCATATTTCCACAATGATGTGTTCCATGAACGCACAAACCACATTGAGATTGATTGTCATTTCGTACGGTATCACTTTAAGAAGAAAACCATTACACCTTGCAGATATTTTCACCAAGTCATTGCGCTTTTTGGCTAGCAACCTCAAGATGTGTTCTGTACCATCTTGAGGTTGAGGGGGGTATTAAAAGATATGGCTCATATCGCATATCTTTTATATTATCTTATTTCCTTTAAGTTTATATTTTGTATTCATTAAGTTGTATTTTCTATTGATCCTATTTCCGTTTATAGTTAGATATGTTGTGTATAAATTGAGTTGTAATACTTTTGTAAATCAATCAAGTAATCAAAGAAGATAACCTTTTTCTCTCAATAATGTTGTCATGACAAACTTTGTCAATACGTACATGATTTATATATTTTCACCATATTAGTTATGCTTGTTAGTCCTCGCATTCACGTTAATGCATCTTTCTTTTTATTAGATAAGCTTCGCAATGAAGAGCAATTACGCGTCAATATTGAGCCAGGTGACAACAAAAATAGCATAAATATTCATGGGAAATAGGCTCGAAGCCTCGAAGCATGACCGGGATCAACATATCCGAGAACGTGCAATAGTCTTCTCACAGATAAATAACCAACAAGATAACTCAAACATCATACCTAAGCAACAAGATTAATAGTCAGCAATGTTTGCAAGACACCAATACCCGTAGTTGGGCTAAACACATTAATATGAAGGACACAAAAAAACATATGGAGGAAAAGGGAGCACAAAGTAAATTTGCAGGGAACAACTCACTTACCAAGATCAAGTGATGCGGTTTTCTGTAAGTATTGCTGGCCAAAGCTTTAACACTATGGGTTGGCCAGTCATATAAATTTGACGTTCACCAAGCTTTTCTAATTTTCTTGTTTGAAGATTGTATTCCCAGATGTAGGTCCCGGCACTAAACATAATAACATTCTTGTCTAATGGATTAAAAAATAACGTATCTAAAATATACCACGTACTATTCATTATTCCAAAGATATCATCTAATTGTATATATATCTTGCTGCAACAACTGCCAATTCTCCTTAAGCATCCAGACACTCAATCTGAATCTCACTATTTTCTGCCGAACTCTAGAGCAACATATCAAACCTTCAGACACGTATAAACATTGTCTGTGAAGTAAATAACCACCGTCTGCCTCTTCGGGAGGCAAGTCAATTAACTTACATTTGTTTTTGTTAAGATTGTAAGCCAAAATTCTGTTTTCCTTTTCAAACCAAATCAAATCACCATTATGATCAACTGATTCACTATGCTGAAGTAACTTCCAAGTGACATCTTCAAGGCATGAAACTTCACGGATCATGCATTCATTTTTATCAGAAGAAAATATATCAACGCTGAGTTTTGTTTTTTCCTCTTTGAATCCGTGTTAACGCACAACTTTGTAACTTGTGGACGGAAAACACTCACACACAAGACAAGTCATAATTACACATGACTCGACACCTAGGGGTGGTGGTGGAAGTTTAGTTGCAGGAAATCCTACAACCACATCCTTAAAATAATCTATAGAACAATCTAAGTAATCATCATAAGAATTAAAAGAACATTCATTAGGATCTTCAAATTGGATACAAATTAATAAGAAAACCCTAACTTGCTCTCCAAATAATCTTTCTCTTTCCTAAATTTCTTGTCTAAGATCTCAAGAAAATCTCTCCCTAATACAAGGTCGCTCGGCTCCTCCAACATGTTTATGTGATTTAGGCACTTACGCGTGTCCTCTCAACCATTCGTTATCTGACACGTCTCTCATAACCGCCTCTTCCTATCCGTTCACTTTCAATCATCGCATTAATGAAGTAAATACATTCGGAACTGGGAGTAAATCTCTTATTTACTCTTAATCATCTTCTTCTTCCCTCTTTTTACTCTCTTCTTTTTCTCTTCAATTCTTATTTTCCTCTTCTTATGCTCTACTGGTTTGATTGAATTTTTGAGTTGATTATCATCTTTTCTTGTTTCATCGTTCTCACCACTCTTTTATTTCTTCGATTTATCTTGATCACCCTGATCTTGATTTATTTGATTATCTTTGATTATTTTTTCATTATCTCTCATTCCCATTCTAAAGATGCCTCCAGCTGGTTGGAAGAACGAAACAGAATTTAAAAGATTGAAAAAAGAATTTGGTGAAAGAGGCTTCTCACTATCCGTCCCTCTTGGATCAAAACCTTCATCTATGCTCGAACCTGAATGGTTTTCTCTCGAAGAATAGAATGACCAGAAGATTATCATTTCAGTAGGATAGCTTCTCGCTGGTCTTCCTATTCCTCTTTATAATCCTAAGATTTCTCTGTTTTATGAAATTCTATCTGATGCGAGGTTCTCGCGGGGCATTTATCAACTAAACGGTGATTGCATTAGAATAAACACGAAATATGCTCGTCGCGCGGGAGGACTAGAATCTCTTTACCCAGTAGAAGTACGAAAGCCAGAGCATACCCATAAGGAAATCAATCCTTCATATTACACCATTGAGAATTTTTTCAAGAAATATGATATTGTTATCATGAAGAATAAGTCATCTAAGTGGGGTATTCGCTTGTCAAGAAAGGATGGTATCTCGGAGAATAAAAGAATCATGCGGGATGTTGACTTCCATGACTCTACAAATCTCACAGCTCGTAAGTCAAATGATACTCGATGGTTGGATTATCCCATCCTTTTAGTGGGCCCCTACATTACTGGCAGAAGTGGAGATGGCTCAACTCTTCCCTTCCTGTGGGATTACATGCTTTTGACCCATGGGTATTCAGATGGCCTGAAGAAGCTGATGTGGTATGTTATCTTCAACTCCCCCCTTTTATTTTCTTTTAATTCTTTTACCTTTCTCTTACCACTTTCTTTGGTATCAGATTTCCAAACAGTCAAAGAAGGCTAAAAATTTGCCTCACAATAATGAAGTAAGAAATATTCTTTGTTTAATTTTAACAATATTATTGCCTCTGTTTTTTATCTCTCATTATTCGCGCAGGTGGAAGCTGTGGGCGCTAAAGGCAAGGGTAAGGGTAAAATTAGATATAAGAAAACCGCTTCTAAATCCTCTTCCGAGAGTCTGTCTAAGAAGCAGAAGGCATTTTATCCCTCTTCTTCAAGTTCTCACTCTAGCGATGATGATATTCTTCTCACTGAAGACCCCTCAATAACATATTATATGGGGAAACTATCTAGTATCTTCTCTGATTCCATGTCAGCAGTTGGTAATGAAGAACTGACTCGCACCTTTGGAATGCGATGCCCCTTCTTTAGATCATGAATCCCTTCGCGGAGCTGCCTCAGTGTTAAGTCCAAGCTTTCAATTTTCATTTGGCTCTTTGGTAATCTCTACATCTTCGCACTCTCTTTGATGATGCTTTGACTTCTTTGATGATGTTTAATATTCGCCTTATATCTTCGCAGATGGCCCGCATGTCTTATGTTGTTTCTTCAGACGATCAAAGAAGACTTCGCAAGCTTGACGCGAAGAATGCTAAACTTAAAGCTGAGAATTCTTCCAACTCCGACCGTGTTGTCAAGCTCCATGAAAGAAATAATCAACTGATTGGTACACATTTCTTTGCTGCTTTCCCCTTTTGTGTATTGCGTTATTTTCTCCTTCTTTGATTCTATATGTTCGTAGAGCTTTACAATTTAACCGATGAAGCATCTATCCTCCCTGATGATGAGGAGATTCTCCTCAAACACCTTAATTCTTCTTTGAACCGTTTCCCCAATGATGGATAGAGGATCTTAGTCTGGAAGAGTTAAAATCGAAGTATATGGCTCTTAAAAGTGATCATAGATCCATGTTATCCGTGATAGTTTTCAACTTCGTCTTCATAAAGAAAGGAGACAATCCAAATTTTGGAGGCGAAAAAGAACGCACTTATTAGTGAAAAGGATGAGGTTCCTCTCAAGGGTGCTAAAGCTTTAAATAAGTTTCAAGAAACTCTCCTCCAAGTTCAAATTGAGAAAGATCTAGCTTTAAGCGAAAAGAACACACTTATTAAGCAAGAGAACTTGATTCGTTCCCGACTTCTTTTAGAAAGTGATGCTGAATTTGATTGGGCTGCTAGGGTCTTAGATAATGCTAGAAATGATTTAGCTGTGAATGTTATCCTTGAATCTTATCATGCTACATTGGTTAAGGATATTATTTCTAAAAAAGAAGGTTGTTCATTATTCTTTTCTACTTGTTATTTCTTTATAATCATCCTTATGTGGCGCTAACCTTCTGATTTTCTTTTGCATAGGATGAGAAGAAGTATCTTGAGAAAATTGAGAGTCTAGAGGCGAACTTATCCGCTCGTGACTCTAAATACCGCAGACTCAAGAAAAAGCTTACTGTCACCGTTTCCAATAATAGCAAGGATGCTATTCGCATTCGTCATGCGGCAATTAAGAAAATCTGTACCGATAATGGCATTCCTCTATCAAACTATAATCTTGCTGAAGTTTCTCTTAACGAAGAAGACTCTAATATCTCTGATAGAGAAGTAGAATATGAGGAGTATGAGGAAATTGATGAAGAAGGTGGTGGTTCTGAAGCTGATGAGGATAATGCAGGTGATATGGGTGGAAATTAGTTATTTTTCGCTCTTGTAAATTCTTTTTTTCCTTTTTGTATATCAAATACTTCATAATCTTAGAAATTTCTTCTTCAATGTAAACTTTTTAAATATTTGAGGTTCCTTTAATGTAAATTCTCCTTGGATTATATCTGCATAAAAGGAAAAGTACTGTTCTTTCCAACAGTTGAAATCAATCTAATGATAATAACATATATAACAATATTTATTGACAATATAGCATGTGCGTGAGTTTATCATATGGGCGCGAATAACACTCTTTTACATGCTTTCATTCCCAGTCTTGACTCTATTAGTCGCCACAAGATGATTGAGTTATGCAGATATCATCTATGAATTAACATATATAAATGATAATTGATAGATGTAAAATTATCATGTATGTGTGTAACTAACTTGTGGGGTATTTCCTTATGCAGTGATCTATTATGTATTTATTCACACACGCCGATTATATAACTGAATCATGATAATATAATATCCAAATTTCTTTTCCTTACCTTATCTTACCTTACGAATATGTCTTCATTTTCTGCCTCAGATATGTTTTTCTTTGTTATTTTGCTTCTATACATCTACTTATTTCTCCTTGTGATAAATACCCTTTGTCTTTTCCATGTGCGATTATACTCGCAAGCTATTTGCTCTCTTATTATTTCCTGCAAAACAATATTAGTTTCTATTTTATTTTTCTCATGAGATCTTATTTAGCCTTCCTAATTAAAGGTCTTATTTTGCTTGTTATATGACTTTGTTTCTGTGCGACGAGATCGTAGGCGGTCTTTAGATTTTAGTGTAACGACCCATTGATCTCGCCTTATCATATTCTTGTATTATTTCCTCTGCACGTTTTATTGATGCGTTAATACGACGATCCTTAATTCTCCTGTGAGTAAAAAGCCTCATGATATTTGCGTATTTTGACACAATTCAACTCCCTAATGGAGGGTGTCATCCTTATATTCCCCCTAATTTCCCCTTCAAGGAATCTTACTCCTACCAGGTTAGGGTGGGATCCTCCCATCCAGTGATGCAAAAATCAGTTATTTTCGTGGCCTCTTATCCCTCCACCGATATGGCTTGTGGTTACGAGACTGCACCCTAATCAGTTATTTCCAGGGTCGGTGTAGCTTTCAATTGAGTCATGATAACTAGGTTTTACTCAATTATGACGTGCGTTAGGTCTTATCATTTCCTCTTGATGTATGCGAACTACGGTGTACGCCACAACTGGATGCCTAGCCTCCCTAGTTGGAGCCTTTACTTCTGTTGCCTTCTATTAAGGTCTTATTTTTTCCTTTTTCTGTAATAACATTATCATAAAGAAGAAATATTTTTCATTTGCATTCATACTCTTGATTAATACAATGATGAAATCTTCTCTTTTTGCTTATTCGCCTACATTATAACTACTTTTTAAACGATTTCATTTCTGAGATAACTTGCTTGCTTCTTTCGCCTTCTGTGCGTTTTCCAATACATTGATTCGCATATGTTCTACAGCTTCTGATGTGCTATGACCACCGCACGAATCATATTTCTTCAGGTACACCTGGTTCCAGAGTTCATCAGATGTCTTTCCTTCTTTTTCGTCTACACTTCATACATTCCGTTACTAACAACCTTCTTAATCTTATATGGCCCTTCCCACATGTTTTCCATGTTTCCTTTACCATTTTTATGATAATGCGGCTTCTGCTTCAGTACCAATTCACCCTCCTGAAATTCAGTCTTTCTAGTTCGCTTGTTGCATTCATGTGCGGAAAGTACCGCTTCAGCATTATTCTTAATAAGTTCTCCACTTTTAGACACAACATCAACCATTAACCTTTCGCCTCTCTGGATTTCTTGTATCTGCTTCTTCCAATTTCTTCTCTTGCTTTTGCGTTCCTCACATTTGTCAACATCAATTTCCTGGCAAGTTTTACCTTCATTCGGATCTCCTCTTATTACTCCAACACCTTGAGGTAGAGGGAACTTGATACATTGGTGGAAAGTTGAGGCCACTCTTAGAATACCATGTAACGATGGTCTTCCTATCAAAGCATTATAGGGTGATTCTACGTCAACGACGCAAAACACGATTTCTGTTGATATGCTCTTCAGAGGAATTCGCATTGTTATCTATCCCTTTGGCTGTTGGATGTTCCGTTGAAACCATAAATTTTGAAAGTTGATGGAATTAATTCCTCATCTCTACCACCCATAATCTTGTATGTGGATAAAACAGAATATCAACTGAACTGTCAGGATCTATCAGTATTCTATTTATAGCCAATGTATTCGCGTTATCCTCTTCGTCTTCGTCCTCTTTTGCTTTTGGATTGATTTGTAACTTTACCACTAATGGGCTCTCGTGCGGTTCTCCTCCTCCTGGTACTTCCTCTGCGTTAAATAAAATAAGTTGCTTCTACCAATCTTTCAATGGCGATATCTTCGCAAGGTTGAGTATATCTCTTCCATCATTATCTCTTGCATAAACTCGACTTAGGATATTTTCGTGAAAATGTTTTATGCTTTTGAACGAGTGTATTATCGAATTACAATATAAATTCTTTTCCTTCGCTCCTACTTCGATCAAATATGTATTCCTTCCTGTCTCCATACCTTGGGCATTCCCTTCTGGTGGTGGTGGTGGTAGATTCTGTGGTTGCTGCACTAGGAAATGGCTGAGTTTTCCCTGATCAATCATTCTTAGTATGATTTTCTTCACATTTCTACAGTTGCTTGTTGTGTGACCGTGGAAACGGTGATATGCACAGAATTTTCTACTTCTCCTCCCTGGTGGTGGTTCATTTCCCATATTTGGTGACTCAGGAATGTCTTCCATTAAAATTATAGCTTCCCATATTTTGTCTATCGCGGTGTTTAGATGCAGCATCTTTATCTTCTCCCAAACCACTTTGTTACTTCCTGGTCCTTGGTTGTAATATTGTTTTTGCCCTCCATAACCTTCTGGTTGGTTATCAAGACTTTGAATCTTATTATTTCCTCCACGATTGTTGAACTGCTTTTGTTTGTATTTTCTTTCAAATTCTTCTTTATCTTTACTACCCATGGCTACTAGCTTTTGCCCTTCTTCCATTACTTTATTTCCTTGACTCCCTTGGGATGTAATTGCAACAACATTTGTTGTCCTTGGAAGTAAGCTTGAATTCCCATCATTTGCGTTTGTTATCACAACTGGGTAAGACTCCATTTCTCTTTGTTTTCTTCAACAGCTATGTATTCTTCTTGGAAATTGCACAACTCCGCCATGGTTATTGTATCTTTTGTCCTGAAGATCTGTATATACAATAAATCTGTAGGAAAAAGTGCATTGATAAAATCTAGTATAAGGTTTCGCTCATCTACTCGTCCAACCATTTCACTGCACATGCTCCTCCAATGCATTGTTAAACTGCGTAAGCTCTCATTGATCCTTCTGTGTAAGCTGAACACCTTTTCAATCCCTGGGCGTAACATGTTATTGCTGATGTACTGTCCTAGGAAGATGTTTTGTAAATGATGAAATGATCTAATGGTTCCCACTGGCAGTCCTTCAAACCATTGCAAAGATTCTCCTGTTAGACTCGTCGGGAAATACTTACATACCACCGCGTCGTTTTCCTCCCACTGTAATAAGGATCGACTATATGCCCTAATATGATGTATTGCGCATGTGCTTCCATCAAATATGTTAGTGAATACAGGTAGGTTACATTTAGGTGGTACTCTTGCGAGTTGTATCCGTCTTGCGAATGGTGTTTTCCCCGATTCTTCTATTGCTTCATCCAACTGTCGCCTACCACCATCTCTTCGCGTCTTCATCATTTCTCTCACCTCTGCCAACTCTCTAAGGATTTCTCACTCATGGTTTGGTTTATGTCTTGCCGCATGGGTCTCTTTAATCTTGCTTGCCTTATTCTGTTTTCATGGTTATTTTGACGCACATCCTCTTGTATCTTTCTTGCTTCAGCCTCTTCTCTCCATCTCTTGCGTCTTTCTCTTTCATCCCTTGCACGCTCCAGTGCGGTATTGTTTCTTTCAGCTTACTCTTCACGTTTGTATTGATTTCTCAACATTTCTCTACCTTGCAATATAATTATTCCTTGTTCTTCATCCTCTTCACTATCGTGATCATGATGTGTGCGATGGCGTTCTCCTGTGTTTTCACGTCTATTGCCTCTTTGACCTTCTTGCATGCGATATTGTTCGCGCTGCTGTACGTATCGGTCATCTGCTGGTTGTTGCTCTATGCGTCGTTCATCGCGTTGATCCTGTAAGTTATCATCTATCTGAAAGTTTCCAACAATGTTGTCTAGAGGTTTTTCTCGCCTGATATCTCTTCGACTGGATTGGCTACGTCTTGACGAGCTCCTGCTTTTACTTGACCTTGAGATTGCACGTGTGGTGCTTCTTGATCTCTGCTCTTGTAATCTTATATTCTCTTCTCTCAACTCATTATTCTGACACATCAAATTCGCACGTTCTTCATCTTCTCGCCTTCTTTATGCAACCAACCTTTGTCGAAGTTCCTTGATTGTCATGTTCTCTTCATTTCCTTTTATTAATCTTGCGTCTCCAGTTCTTTGTTCATCTTCTTCTGTTGAATCTGTATGTGCGGTATGAACACTTACTCTATCGTAATCGATAGTGTATTCTGCTCTGGTTCACGCTGAGGCTGAGTTTGGACTTGGTTTCCTTGATTGTTTTTTTCTCTCATCCTTGATTATTCAACAATTCAGTTCTTCTTCTTCCAGCGACTCTTCTGCTCCTCCTGATTGTTGCCACTTTTTCTGTTGTAGATTCTTGTCTTGGCATCTTTACTTTCTTGCAACAATATAGGAAGAATTGTTCTTTGAAGAACTGAAAACTCAAACGATGAAGATAATTTTTCTGAGATTGTAACTTTTTATTGAAATTTTTAGATCTAAACTTCTAATGACGAAAAACTATGAAAAATTTGAAGCTTGTTTTTCAAGTAGATTCACCAACAGGGTATATCATTCCGAGCTGTTTTCTAGCGCCAAAATGTATTTGCAGGAAATCCTACAACCGCACCCTTAAAATAATCTATAGAACAATCTAAGTAATCATCATAATGATCACAAGAACATTCATTAAGATCTTCAAATTGGATACAAAGTAATAAGAAATCCCTAACTTGCTCTCCAAATAATCTTTCTTTCTCCTAAATTTCTTGTCTAAGCTCTCAAAAAGATCTCTCGCTAATACAAGGTCGCTCGGCTCCTTATATAGGAGTTTACATAGTGGATGACAGCTAATAAAGCCCTTATTTTCGGATCTGGCGTGCGTCATTAACGCATGCTTACATTGACTCTTCTCGCACGTACTCTTAACACCGCATAGCTCTTCACACTTCACTCGTGATTAAGCTGACTTCATCTGGTGCGTCATTATGGATAGGTTGTATGCAGTTGTCTTCGCTCGGTCTTGATGATCATCATTTCGCATACTTGATTGGTGTGCGGTATTTTGTATCCACTGGAAGTGAAACCCGTTTTTCTCTGAGGGGATTACATACAAAATATCTAGTTGAGGTTGATGCTAGCAGCACCAAACCATTACTTGAACCCATAACATCCAAATTTTTTATCCTTTTCGAGTAACTGTGGTGTTAAAAACTTAAAGGATAACCCATTATGAGTCGATATAAATTGTGAATGTACTGCAAGAGACGTGTTCCAGAGACAAATGTAAACTAGAGCCCATGGGAGAGACTTGGCGCAAGTGTGGTGTTTGATCCACTTGTTAATGAAATGTGGGTTAGATAGCAGTGCAAACCATACCTTTGAAACACACTTGAATTTGAAGATCGAAGTTAGAGGGAGATAAAGAAAGATTTCTAACAAGATGTCTTCTCCTATATCGGTAGTTCTGCAACCTTGATAAGTTGATGGAAATTCACCTAATCTCCAAGGCAATTAATCGGCTGATGGTAATTCACTCGATCTCCAAGGCAATGAACTAGAGAAAGAAGAAGGGGCGCACACCTTCATCTTTCTCATCATCTTGAGAGCGAAGCAAAATCTAAAAAAGAATCCTATAAGAAGGTTGGAAACTTAAAGAATAAACAATAAGCAAAATCAAAGTTTAAATAATTTACAAACACTGCACGCTTCTTTTAAGGTGGCCGCCTCACCACGCCTGAAATCTCAAGTCCCCGATTTACTAATAAATTGCTATATATATGTGTACCTATATTCGGTAAGCACGTAGTCTAGTAACTGTGCATTCACAGCCTTGATACCTATAGATAGTAGTGGAATGTGAAGGGTGAAACTTTAGATCAGTATTTTTGGGGGGTTTGGGAGGTGGGTTGAAGGGCTTAGGTTGTTCACGATGGAGATGGAGTGGTCGTTACAAGGGAAACTTTAGGAAAGTATATTTTGCTCATACATACCACTTCTCAAGATTGCACGCAGATACGTTGTTTTTTTTTCTGTCCAAATTATAAGTGGTTTCCTATTTGAGAGACGAATTAAATATAGTATATATAAATAAGTTGGTCACATTCCTTATCTCATCATTCATCACCTCGCTAGTTAGTTTTTATTCTTGCTTTGTTCCCTCTTCTTTCTCCTACTTTTTGTCTAGTTTTTAAGCTTATCTTGCTTCGTAGAAAATTTGGTGGCGCTAACGAGTTTCAAACTCGGAACCACGAGTTTAACGCTTATAAAAATTACAGACATTTGTTAATCTTTCTTCTAATTAAGATGCCATTATCGGGCCTCTACCCTTGCATGGATGTGCGCGATAGAAGGGTAGCAGATCCTTCTACCATGACTAAAGTTTTCATTGAGGTCCAAGTTCGAGAAAAGCAGGTTTATCGCACCAGGAGTGGTATAATTCTGAACCACCTTCACGTGTCATCCCCGCTTGAAGCCAGACCACCTAACAAATATCTATCATCATGGAGATTGTTTCCCGATCGACTTTGAAAATCTACTTGCCCAGGATGTCTTCCTCCATTGTTGTGATGCCAACTCTCTTTTTTCTATGCGCATCAGCGAAAACTTCCACTCTGCTCTCAGGTTTGTGAATTTCTTTAAACGCCGAGTATCATCATTTTGCAAGAGAATTGCAGGAAAACTTGTTGAGACTAAGCCGAAATCAGCGACTATTGTTACATGTATTACTACTGTACGTGTATTTGATTTGGACGATGATTCTGAAGGGGAGCATTCATAAAAGGTTGCGGTGAAAGTTGTATTACAAGGAAAAAAAACCTTTATTTGGCCACCCGTCTCCCCAAAACAGTTTTTCTGTTCAGTTCTGTTTATGGGAGTTTCGCATTCAGAGATTTCGTTGAGTTTTATGGAGAAACTTGCGCAACTTGTTTGGATGAGTTAACGAAGGACAGTGACATTATCAAGATATGCTGCGGACATGCATTTCACTCTAGATGTCTGATACCTTGGTTCAACAAAGTTGGTACTTGCCCACTATGTCGCCATAGACTGAAGAATATAGAACGGCAGACAAATTCCAGCACATATTGCTTGCACACCGTAAGTTTGGGTACGTAGAAGCTGTCAACTACACCATGATCGGGACGCTATCAACCAGGAGGCTCTAGATGGCAAATAAATGTTGTGTTTATGATGGTATTAAACTAAAACTTGCAGTTGTCGTAACACTGTGTTTTACGAAGAATAAATTGTTCAGACTCTAAAACTGGGTATGCCAAGATCTTTCGATATACTATAAACAATGTGAACTCTTGCGGAATTTTGTGAATTTCTAGTAGGATTATAATATGAGACTATAATTAGGAGATATATTTTAGTTTATTTTGAGTTATATTAGGAATTGGATGTCTTGAGAACGAAGTCTTGTGATTTTATAAATAGCTTGAAGAATTAATGAGAACGATACACCGAATTATTATCAATGTAGTCTTCTATTGCTTCCGCGCGTTTATGCTCTCCTCTCTCTTGCTCGATCCTTAACACGGTGAGAGGGAGAGAGAAGAGGCTGAAATATTTTCATAAGTTTTGGTAGAGAAATCAAAGAAAAAGAACAAGAAGAAGAAGAAAAAAAAAGAAAAATTGTCGATGATGTTCATCTGAAAGGGTAAGGAGGGTGAGCAAATCGATTCTGCTTCCCTGGTTAGTGATTGAATTGTGAAGAAGGCGTAAAGTATTTTACTGCTCCGTGACTTGTTGCCTGTGAAGTTTTGTTCATGTGTTGAATCTAAGAAAGATGGGTTGCGCAAAGTTTTGATAAAGTTGCATTTGGTTTTGCTAGAAAGAAGACGTATGTTGATGCTCCAAGACCTGTTGCAGGCGTTGTTGCTGTTTTCAGAGGAAGGAAAATGCTGTCATGAAATCAAGGTTACTGTTTTATGATCCGTTGGATGTCGAGCAGTGTTCGTGTTGGGTTCGTGTGAGTCCCTGAGGAAAAGGGCTTTGAGTAAGGTCAAGAGTTTAAAATATATATATATATATTAGGGTTTCGAACGATTTGTGATGACACCCGAGATAAGGAAATCCCGGGAAGGGAGAAGGACGAGAGAAAAAACTTGGCTGCTGATGGAAGGTACTCGAGCTTGGCAGTGACGATGATGATATGTTGCTATTGTTAAAAGATGAAGATGGAAGAAGCTCGTGGTCGGAGACTGGTATAGGATGTTAGTACTGGAAACGAAAGAAATCACACATAGATAAAACTTCTCAATGGAAGAGTATGATTATTCAAAGTCTGCCTTTTTTCCTTACAGACGAGGCCATATATAGGCCTTATGACAATTAATACTAATGCAAATATCTTTTAAGATTAATGAAAATAAAGAGGAAATCCTAAACAAATATGATATCATGCCAATTCTGCAAGATATCTCTTATTTCCTAACAAAAATAACAAAAAGGAAAATATTCCTGCATGGCTAACGAATATTCTTTCGTCGCTCTCTTTCTTCCAAGTAGGATTCTGCCATATCTTGCACTACATCATTCTCCCCGGGAAAGAGGAAATTCGCCCTCGAATTAGGCAGGTTAGGAAGATCATCATCGGACAAGTCGCCGTGGTAGGGAATTAGATGACGAACATTGAACACATCAGCCGTATGAATATGACTTGGGAGCTTCAGACGGTAGGCATTGGGGTTGAGTTTTTCAATAATTTCAAATAGACCAATCTTGCGAGGACCCAACTTGTTGTATGTACCCGCCGAAAAACGTTCCTTAATAAGCACAGCCCAAACGAAATCACCTACCTCATATTCAACATGACGACGATGCTTATCAGCGGACGTTTTATATTTGGCAGAAGAAACTACCAAATTTTGAGCAGCAATGTCATGTATTTGTTGAAGATTCTTCACTAAAGCATCTGCAGTGGTATGCACACGTTGTAGGTCGGGAACCGGTGCTAGGTCGAGTGAAGAACGAGGGTTAAACCCACAGACCACCTGAAAAGGACTAAACCCTGTGCTCATATGAATTGTTCTATTGAAAGCGAATTCAGCTTGAAACAGATGTTGATCCCATTGCTTAGTGTGAGACCCAACCAAACTACGAAGTAAATTCCCAAGAGAACGGTTCACTACCTCTGTCTGCCCATCCGTTTGTGGGTGATAAGCGCTGCTAAATTTCAGCTCCGTACGTAACAATTTCCAAAGACATTTCCAAAAATGACTAAGGAATTTGGAATCACGGTCTGATACGATGGATTCCGGAAGACCATGCAGACGGTACACATTTGTGAAAAATAATAGCGCCACATTAACCGCGTCCGTAGTCTTCTTGCAAGCTACAAAATGTGACATCTTAGAAAATCTGTCAACTATAAAAAAAAACAGAATCCATCCCCTGTTGTATGCACGTCAAACCGAAAACAAAGTTCATACTAATATCAGTGCATGGCTTCGAAAGAATTGGTAACGGCATATACAGACCCGCATTCGTAGCTGACCTTTTAGAGACCTGACAGACGTGACAACGGGAGACAAATCGTTGCACCTCCTTAAACAGACGCGGCCAAAAATAGGATGAAGAGATCAGCTGGAATGTTTTGTCACGACCAAAGTGACCTTCGTTATGCATCTCCTGGATGATCTTCAATCGCCAGCTACAGGCTGGGATGCACAGCCGAGTGCCTTTGAAGAGAAATCCGTCCAGCAAGGAGAATTGTGCACTGTTGCCTGCACGTACAGCTTCCAATACGACAGAAAAATATGGGTCTGATTGGTATAATGTTGCAAACGAGTCAAACCCCAATACTTCAGTCCGCAGTGATGTTAAAAGGTTTCGTCGACGACTAATACCATCAGCCACACGGTTTTGAGTACCAGCTTTGTGTTTGAGGACGAATGTAAAATCCTGCAGATAACTTGCCCATTTAACCTGGCGTGCACTCATCTTGTCTTGATTACCTGTTTGGCTCAAGACGGCACCAATACCAACCTTAGAGGCGTCTGTGTGAACTTCGAACGACAAAGAAAAATTGGGTAAGGCTAATATAGGAGCCGAACAAAGCTTCTCTTTAAGCAAGATGAAGCTTGCTGTCGCCTCTTATGTCCAAGCAAATTTACCATTCTTCATGCAGTCCGTGATTGCCGCTGCTATCGTGCTAAAATGGGGAATAAATCTCCTATAAAAAGATACAAACCCGTGAAAACTCCGAGCCTCGTGGATTTATTGGGGGCAAGGCCAAGTACGTACAACATCGACCTTAGACTCATCCACCGAGATGCCATCCTTGGATATGACGTATCCAAGAAACAGAATACGATCCGTACAAAAAACACACTTCTTTGTAGCAGCAAAGAAATGTTGCTGGCGTAAAACTACTAAGACCTCACGAAGATGACACAAGTGACAATCCAAGTTAGTACTATAAACCAAGATGTCATCGAAATAAACGACAACAAACTTACCCAAAAATGATTTTAATACTTCGTTCATTACGCGCATAAATGTACTAGGAGCATTGGAGAGACCAAACGGCATCACCAACCATTCATAAAGTCCTTCCCTCGTTTTAAAAGCGGTCTTCCATTCATCTCCTGGCCGTATACGAATCTGATGGTAGCCACTACGCAAATCCAATTTGCTAAAAACCGTAGCACCATGAAGGTGGTCAAGTATATCGTCTAACGGAGGAATAGTAAAACGATACTTTACCGTTATCTTATTAATAACACGACTATCCACGCACATGCGCCATGTACCATCCTTCTTAGGAATGAGCAACGCCGGAACTGCGCAAGGGCTGAGACTCTCCCTGATAAGGCCTTTGGCTAATAACTCCCCCACTTGACGTTGTAGTTCCATATTTTCTTTTGGACTCATGCGATAATGAGCTCGATTAGGAAGCACTGAACCAGGCACCAAGTATATCCGGTGCTGAATAGCTCGAGAAGGAGGCAAACCCTCTGGAAGATTAACTGGGAAGATATCCTCAAAATACGATAACATCCCCTTGACACATGCCGGAACCTCCACAACAGCTGTAGCCTCACGAGAGAGACCACACAATATGAACACCATCCCCTCAGTGAGCATCTCGTTCTCAAACGGACGTCAAGAAATAAAATTGGAAGCCACGGGAGAAATAGGTGCGTGCACTGTCACATTGGAAGGAACCAGCGTAACACGAGTATTCTTAAACATGAATGAGTATGTATTCAGTTTACCATCATGAGTCACTGCCCTATCGTTTTTCCATGGTCGACCCAACAGCAGATGACAGGCATCCATCACCACGACATCACACCACACGGCATCTTCATAGACAGAACCAATGGAAAACTTCACAAGACAATGTCTGGAAATAGTTACCTCGGATCCCTTACTAAGCCAGTGAAGAGAATATGGGCTAGGATGTTTTTCCGTGGGAAGCTTGAGTTTCCGAACAGCCTCGTCAGATACCACGTTTTCACAGCTGCCAGAATCAACGATCAAACGGCACACCTTGTCTTCAATGTTACACGTTGTCTGGAAGATGTTCTTTCTTAGCCATGACTCGTCAGCGTTAGCTTTAGGAGTAAGAAATGATCGACGGTAGAGCATCAAACATTCACCTTGGTCACCCGGTAGGAACACCTCATCGAACTCAGCTGTTGTCTCCTCCGCATCATCAAAGACATCAACAGCAATATCCACTTCCTGCAAGCAAAGCCTTACCAGGTATTCCATCCTTGCGACACTCGTTTGCAAAGTGATTCGGATCTCCACAATGATAGAACTTAGGACCAGACTTCGTAGGCGTACTAACAACCTGTTGTGCGGAAGCAGTATGAGAAGAAAAAGCCGGAGGACGGCCAATTGCTGCTCGAATCGACTTACGAGATAGTTGTTTCTCCAATCGCAAAGCACGCTGATAAACCTCAAACACATAATAATAGTCAAACAGATTAAGGGTATCTTGAAAAGTCTCACGCAAACCCCCTAAGTATCGATAGACAAGTTGTTCTTCAGTGTCTGTAATACCTGAGCGTGTGACCAAATCATAGAACTCTTTCGTATATTCATCAATTGATCGAGAACCCTGACGAAGATTTTGTAAACGAATATAGAGTTCCCTCGTATAGTTAAATGGTAAAAGGGCCGAACGCATGCACTTTTCAAGCCTAACCCAGGAAGAAATAGGAGTTTTACCTTTCTGAATTCGTGAAGCTTTCAACTGACGCCACCAAACAGCAGCCCTTCCTCGAAAACGCGTAGCCACAAGCGGAACCACTCGATCATCAGGAACCCTCTTAAATTCCAGAACTTCCTCCACAGTAGAGAAACAGTCGATACAATCTTCCGGTGATAAACCGCTACCATGAAACTCAGGAATCTCTATGCGGAATGACGATTCCCAACTCCTAGAGTCGCGCTCACGCCCAGCAAAGGGGTTTTCAGTATCATTATCATCATCCGTTCCATCCGAATTGGATTCATCTGTAGGAGGAAGACGGCGCTCACGTCGTTGTGACAATGTTGCTACTTGACCGGTGAGCTGCTCAACCGTGCGTGATAGTTCATCGTACCTAGTTCTCTCCATCACCTCATCAACCAGAGCTTCACGAGGACCACCCTGACCTCTACCACGAACCATGTTGGAAGGATCGATACCCAGATTCTGAATACCAAATGGTGTAGGATGTTAGTACTGGAAACGAAAGAAATCACACATAGATAAAACTTCTCAATGGAAGAGTATGATTATTCAAAGTCTTCCTTTTTTCCTTACAGACGAGGCCATATATAGGCCTTATGACATAATTAATATTAATGCAAATATCTTTTAAGATTAATGCAAATAAAGAGGACATCCTAACCAAATATGATATCATGCCAATTCTGCAAGATATCTCTTATTTCCTAACAAAAATAACAAACAGGAAAACATTCCTGCATGGCTAACGGATATTCTTTCGTCGCTCTTTTTCTTCCAAGTAGGATTTTGCCATATCTTGCACTACATCGGAGACAGAGATGGTTGGCAGTAGAAAAGGGAGAAAGCGTTGCTGCCAATGGTATCGAGATGTCAGAAAACAGAGAAGTGAGATGGACTCGAGAAAGCCGGAGAAAAAGAAGGAATTTATCCGCGAAGGAGCTATATGTTGTTGCTGGGATGATAGCTCGAGAAGATGATACAAAGGTACTCGAGCTGGCAACTGAGGTAAGAAGAAGGGACTGATCATCGTGATCTGTGGTGGTACTTAGGGTTCCTGGTGGAACTCGAGTGGTAGTGATTGAAGTGGTGACTAATGCTGTGGTTGTTGGTATGGTTCGATGCTTCAAATATGAACAGAGAAGAGCAAGGAGATGATGACATAACAGAAAGAAGAAATTGTTGCTGCAAAGTGGTAATTCTGTGGCTATCAAAAGGAGGAGTTCAGGTAAGGTTTTGGCTGAGAACTCGTGTTATCACTATTGATTTAAGTTGAAAGATGAAATATTATCAAGTGAATTCGAGATGAGAAAGTAATTGGTTGGTTGTGATCGAGTTGGAGTTTGGGTGATGTTATCCCAGTGATGGTTATAGGACTGATTTTAGAAGATGAAGAGTGTTGTAATGGGTTGCTGCTAGTATCGTAAGTAGAAGAGGAAGATCATTGATGAATGGAGCGAGAACTGACATATGGGTTCCGGTGGCGAAGAAGTGTGTTGCATCTCCTCCGTTCGTGTGGGTTTGTTCGTGTGGCTGTTGAAGGAAAAGTTAGTTGTTAGCAGAGAAGAATGGAGGAAGCTGTATGGGTTGGAAATGACGAGAAGTTGAGCTGTGAACAGAGTTAGAGACCGAGAAAGAAGGAGCAGAGCTTGGTCTAGTTTGATTACCGGAGATGGTTTATGAATCTGTGTGTGTTTCCTAATTCGATTAAAAAGGGGAGTGAAGCGAAGGTGTTTGTTTAAATGCCTACAAACAGAAGTGTGACAACAATTATGTCACAGCGTGGAAAATCTATCACAAATTCAGAAGTGTGGCATCTGAATAGCGTGACAAATTTGTAACAGAAAAGTAAAGAGAAGAACAGTTAGAGCTTGTGGCAGGTGATGAAAATATTGTGAGAGAATCTTGAAAAACAAAGAAAAGTGACAGTTTTCGTAATAAAAGAGTGACTGGGATGAAGAAGGAGAAGAGACAACAACAAGGTTTGTGAAGAAAGAGAAGCAATCACCAAGAGGTGATGAGAGAAAGAACAACAATAGTAGTTTAAAATCCTATAAGTTGTAACATCACAACAACGAAAATTTGTGATGAGAAGTAATCACCAAGAGGTGACGGGAAAGAGAAAAACAATAGTAGGTTAAAATCCTATGAGTTGTAACATCACAACAACGGAAAGTTGTGATGAGAAGTAATCACCAAGATGCGATGAGAAAGAGAACAACAATAGTAGGTTAAAATCCTATGAGTTGTAGATAACATCACAACAACGGAAAGTTGTGATGAGAAAGAGAACAAAAAAAATAGGTGAAAATTCTACGAGTTGTCTAAAGAGTACAAGAAGTATTCTACTGAAACTAAGAGGACTGAAATGTCCCTAAACAACGAAGATGGGATCGTAATGTCCTTAAACTTCCGAAGAGGACCGAAATGTCCCTAAACTAAGAAGATGGGACCGTAATGTCCTTAAACTTCCGAAGAGGACCGAAATGTCCCTAAACTACGAATGGGACTGTAGTGTCCTTAAACTTACGAAGATGGGACCGAAATGTCCTTAAACTAAGAAAAGGACCGAAATGTCCTTAAACTATGATTGGAAGTTATTTAGAGCATAAAGATTAGTTTAAATTTCTTTTGTCCAAGATGGGCATTCATGATTTCCATGCTCCATCTTGTGGAGGGTATTAGGAAATATAATATGAGACTATAATTAGGAGATATATTTAGTTTATTTTGAGTTATATTAGGAATTGGATGTCTTGAGAACCAAATCTTGTGTCTTGAGTACCAAGTCTTGTGATTGTATAAATAGCTTGAAGAATTAATGAGAAAGATACACCGAGTTATTATCAATGTAGTCTTCTATTGCTTCCGCGCATTTATGCTCTCTCTCTTGCTCGATCTTTAACAATTTCCAAAATGCTTATGTACGTTTTTTTTCCGGATAAAGAATTAACCGAAACTAAATAGATTTCACCACAACAAGTTGTGTGTTTTTCTGTGTTGCGAAGTCCAGAATTTTCTCGAGAACTGATTGTTGCATTGGCATGCATGTCTGATGGGGAAGAACGGGAAGAACAGCAAGGAAAACAAGGATACTGGGAAAGAGGTCAAAGATCTCATATCGGAAGGTTGCTAGGGATGGAACTACACAGGTCCAGGCTTAACGTATGTTAATTGTTAGCTTGCACTCTATTTTCCTTCCTACTTTTTTTTTTTAGTTTGTCTTACTTCAAAAATTGAATCTGTGGTGGTAACAAGTTTCTTTCTAGTTAATTTTGTTTACTGTTTAGTTTTTTTCTTCTGAACCACTTCATCTCTGTCTCAAGCCGAACCGCTTAACAAATTTCTATCATCATGGAGAATTGGAGATTGTTTGATCGACTTTGACGATCTGCTTGCCAAGGATGTCTTCCACCATTGTGATGCCAACTCTCTTTTATCAATGCACATTAGCGAAACAACCACTCTGCTGCCAGGTTTGTGAATATTTTAAACGTGAGTATCATTGTAATGCAAATATATTGCAGCAAACCTTACTGAGACTAAACCGCAAATTATAGTCGTTCTTGCATGTATTACTATTGTATCTGTGTTTGATCTGCACGATGATTGTGAAGCGGAGCATTCATTGAAAGTTTGTGCTAAGAGTTGAGTTTCAAGGGAAGAAAACCCTTAGGGGGCCGGCCACCCTTCTTCCAAAAGGAGCTTCTTTTATTCAGTGTCGATCATGGGAGTACGGTATTTACAAATAAGTACGATCATTTAAATTATCGCGGACAAACTAGCACAATATGTTTGGATGAGTTTTTAAGGGCTGTGAAATTCTCAGGTTACACTGCAAACATGCATTGCACTCTAGATGTTTGATTCCTTGGTTCAACAAAGTTGGTAGTTGCCCAGTATATGCCGCTATATATATTATGAGGGTTTATACGACAATGGTGGGCTGTATGGACCGAGAGAAATGCGAGAGTGTTTAATGTTAAGTATAAGACACTAGAAGATATCTAAGACAGTGTCAAGATTTTCATGTGCACAGGGACAAATAATTTTGAAGGTATCTCTCTGAATTCGGTTTTGCATGATTAGGAGGGTATTATAGGTTCTTCTGTTTTGGTTTTTGGTTTTTGCTTTGGTGTTTGCTTCTTTAGTAGCTCTGCGATAATCGACCTGTTTAGGTTTCTTTGTTTCCAGTTTGTTACCTTCTTGGTGATGAGTTGTTTCTTTGAGTCAAAAAAGAAGAAGAAGATCGTACTTCGACAATCTTGAGTTGTACTTCCAGGTGCGGTACTTGTAGGCTTGTAGCATCATTTCCATCGGTTAGTTAGATATATCTCGAGCTCTTCCAAAGAAAAAAACTTTTGTTCATTATTTTTATTGTCATCATCTAGAGTTGAAAGGCCCATCCAGTCAACTCGAGGTAAATACAAGCTTCTCTAGCAACATGTCGTTGACAGTAGGGTGGGTAGAACTATTTTAATACTAAGACCGTTCAAGCTTAAAGAAATGCTTCATAGCTAAAGAGAAAGGATAAAAATTGCATGATAAATCTCAACCACTGATACGAAAAAGAATCCCATGTCATCAATAGCTTAGATTAGTCATGTCTGAAAAATATTCTACTGGATATACCTGGCGCTTTCCAGCCTGCATGACCCTGTTAGCACTTAACAAGGTCATGCATTCGAAACATTAACCCAGTACCATCATATATATTCTTTAGGTTTCAAATAGGGCTTCACTATGTAACTCTGGGACTGCTTGGTCCTTTAAATTTACGTTTTGGTGGGTACATTTCTCTAGTATAAAATGGGGAGAGTAGAAGAAAACTCAGCAGTTTTAAATGAAATTTAAGATCTCAACATCTCAAATACAACTGAAAGAGAGGCGCCGCCAAGCACAATTTTTTTAATTCTTTACGAAATCCGTTAACCGTTTCTTTGTTGTTCGTTTTTCGGCTAGTTCCATTAATAAGTGTTAATAATAGATCGACTGATCAGATGATAACGATCCCTTCATGCATAATAGCATTCACTCATAAATCTATCTTACAAGTCATGTGCCACCCGAAAAAGAAAAAGAAAAGTAATATATGCGTACTGCATATCTACTAATGAAGTGTTATGTAACCTAATTTATGAGGTGAAGGCACCTGATGACAGTTTGGAAGTCTACTGATCTTTTTTTTTCTGCTCGGATCTTGTCAGGGACAATTTAAGTACAAGTGGACAACTGCTGACAAGTATTATTTTGTTTCATACAAGTACTTCTGAAGGTCTTCTTTAAAATAGCTAACTAGCCATACAGGTAAAGGCTAGGTAGCTATCATGAGGTAATGTGCCTACAAATGAGGCACCATACATAAAGCATGGAGCAAGGTAATAGAATCTTGATTTGAATGAGTTTATAGGAACCATAGTTTACTGTCAAAATCTGGCTACTCTCATACTTGAATTATTGGACTTACGGGCAAGTTCTCGAATTTCTTTTAGACAGTTTACTGTCAAAATCTGGCTACACTCGTACTTGAATTATTGGACTTACGGGCAAGTGCTCGAACTTTTTTAGACAGTTTACTGTCAAAATCTGGCTTCTTTGGCCCATATTTGAACTTTTGTTCGCTCTTTTTCGGCTTTTCCTACGTGGATTTGTATCTATAGATTTTAGTGCTATCTCAACACTTCTTTTTAATGAATTTTACCTTCACCAGAAAAGACCCTCAAATCTTTATATGTTCTCTAATTACTGTGGTCACGCACAATAATGTATAATGAGCACGTCGTTTTAACTGTAAAATTTTACGGATCCAAAAAAAGAAAAGACTGTCAGATTTTTATTATTGAGATGCATATAAAATGGACCGCTTACAACATGCTCCTTGTCATATTTACACCATTAATTGCCCAACTTTTCTTGAATTGAATTACAGATTTTGCGTCATAAGTGCTCTCACAATAAGTACTCAAATAGAAGGAAATCTTTTATCAAGTTCAAAATATGAATTTGAAAAATGTAATCTTTTTAGTCATTTAATTAATTACTTTCCATTTTTGATTTCTGAATATACACAGCAAAATACTTAATTCTCTTGTCATCGATTTCAAATATTTCCGTTGCCACTTTAAATGCACCCATTTAGTACAATGCACATGACTCTCCTTCCCTCCACTTTCCATTTCAACTCCTAATTCTTTGTATTCAATTCTGCATTCTACTCCGACGCATCTCATTCGTCCGGAACCCTAACTTCCGGTGGTCGACGTTTAATCTTGTTCCAAAAATGATATCAGTATTTAATGCTTTGATTTCTACCTACTTTTTCATTCCAAAATGATAAGATTTACAGCATCCATATGCTTATATATATAGGGTCTTTGACATGGTTTCTTCCTCACCACACCTCAAAGATCAAATTACTTTAAAACAAGAACAATCTCACTCCAATTTTTTTTTGTCCCAATATGGTGGCTATAGAAGTTGCAGAATTGTCTAGTAATGGTTTATCTAAAGTAGCTGAACAATTTGCTAGTGTTGGTTTATCAAAAGTTGCAGTTTCTGATAGTCATGCGGAGAATTCGCGCTACTTTGGTGGTTGGAAAGCTTACGATGAGAACCCATATGACGAATTGACAAACCCTAATGGTGTCATCCAGATGGGTTTAGCAGAAAATCAAGTGAGTAGTTTTACAAAGATATCCATCATAAAATAACGCCCTTTTTTTTTTTTTTTGAGTTTTTCACAAAAACATGATACTTATTTGTCTTGAATTTTTTGTAAACAGGTTTCATTTGATTTACTAGAAGATTACTTGGTAAAACATTCTGACTCACCTGCTACCGCACCGAAAAATGGGATCTCTAAGTTTAGGGAAAATGCTTTTTTTCAAGATTACCATGGGCTCTTAACTTTTCGAAAAGCAATGGCAAGTTTCATGGAAAGCATTCGAGAAGGGAGAGTGAAATTTGATCCTGAACGGGTTGTTCTAACAGCAGGTGCAACCGCAGCTAATGAATTAATCACATTCGTATTGGCGGATCCTGGTGATGCTTTACTTATTCCAACTCCATACTATCCAGGGTAAGAATATGCATATTCCTTTATAGATTATTGAATCAAAAGCGCGCAACATGGAATTTAGAATGATTTGTCATTTCTACGATTTAAACTAATATTTGGATATTTGGATGGTGTTTTGTTTGCAGATTCGATAGAGATCTAAGGTGGAGAACCGGTGTGGAAATTGTGCCCGTTCATTGTGATAGTTCAAACGATTTCCAAGTAACTCCTAATGCTTTGGAAGAAGCTTTTAACAAAGCAACTTCTATGAACATTAAGGTTAGAGGATTGCTATTGACAAACCCTTCAAATCCATTAGGAACATCAATGCAGCGATCCGTTCTTGAACAAATTCTCAACTTTGCTGCACAAAAGAACATTCATCTCGTCGTGGATGAAATCTATTCAGGTACAGTTTTTTCTTCATCCGAATTCATAAGCATTTCAGAAGTTCTTGAAGCTCGAAACTATAAGGATGCTGAAAGAGTTCATATAGTTTATAGTTTATCCAAAGATCTTGGCTTACCCGGTTTTAGAATTGGAACGATTTATTCGTACAATGATCATGTTGTGACAACTGCACGAAGAATGTCAAGTTTTAGTCTAATATCATCACATACACAACACTTATTTGCTTCAATGTTATTAGATACTGAGTTTACAAAGATATATATACAAACTAATAGAGAAAGATTGAGAAAGAGATATGAAATGATAACCCAAGGGTTAAAGAAAGCTCGGATAGATTGTTTGAAAGGAAATGCTGGATTATTTGTTTGGATGAATTTAAGCCCATTTTTGGGGGATAATCCTACAATAGAAGGAGAAATTGAATTATGGGAATCATTTGTGCATGAAGTGAAACTTAATATTTCTCCTGGATCTTCTTGTCATTGTTCTGAACCTGGTTGGTTTAGGGGTTGTTTTGCTAATATGAGTGAGAAAACATTGGATGTTGCACTCAATAGAATTTATGCATTTATGGAGGAAAGAGGAAAACTAGAATGATACAAGTATATCTAGCAATTAATAATGGGTGGTACTGTAGAATCCGAGCATTGTTTTGTTACCCCTCAATATCATTGTTCTCGAGAAGTTTTTTTATTTATAATCAGAGTTTAGGCTGCTCCTGCATGAGCGTTGAAGGTTGTCGGGTTTTATTTATTCGTTTGTCGTTGCCGGAAATGAAAAAACATTACTGGGTTATTTTGATTTTGTTTTATTAGAATTATCGATATAAAGAGCTCTAAAATATACATGGATGTTATATTAATATTAAGCAAGTATTTATTTTGTTATATAATTTTGTTCAAGTATATTTTCTAAGTATTCTTTTAAAATCCGATCATTTCCTGAGGGTTCATGTGACATCTCAGTTTCATTCTTTCAGGAAAAGTACGAGATGATATACTTAACCATCAATGTAGGATGTGTAATTTCTTAGTCAGGTGACGACAAAGATAGCATTAACGTTCACGAGTCCGGGTACTACAAAATCGAATTCAGACGATTTGCGTCAAAATATAGTTACATAATCAAGACTCGACAATTCTGTTGAAAATTTGACCGAGTCAGAACGAGTTCGAGCGAAAATGAAGAAACCGGAACTCCATCCTTTTTAATTGAGACGCTTACATAATCAAGACTCGGCAATTCTGTCGAAAATTTGACCGAATCGGAACGAGTTCGAGCAAAAATGAAAAAACCGGAACTCCATCCTTTTTAATTGAGACGATTTGCATCAAAATATAGTTACATAATCAAGACTCGACAATTCTGTTGAAAATTTGACCGAGTCGGAACGAGTTCGAGCAAAAATGAAGAAACCGAAACTCCATCCTTTCGAATTCAGACGATTTGCGTCAAAATATAGTTACATAATCAAGACTCGACAATTCTGTTGAAAATTTGACCGAGTCGGAACTAGTTCGAGCAAAAATGAAAAAACCGGAACTCCATCCTTTTGAATTGAGACGATTTGCATCAAAATACAGTTACATAATCAAGACTCGACAATTCTGTTGAAAATTTGACCGAGTCGGAAGGAGTTCGAGCAAATATGAAGAAACCGGAACTTCATCCTTTCGAATTCAGACGATTTGCGTCAAAATATAGTTACATAATCAAGACTCGACAATTCTGTTGAAAATTTGACCGAATCGGAACGAGTTCGAGTGAAAATGAAGAAACCGGAACTCCATCCTTTTGAATTGAGACGTTTTGCGTCAAAATATATTTACATAATCAAGACTCGGCAATTATGTCGAAAATTTGACCGAGTCGGAACGAGTTCGAGCAAAAATGAAAAAACCGGAACTCCATCCTTTTGAATTGAGACGCTCTGCGCCAAAATATATTTACATAATCAAGACTCGGCAATTATGTTGAAAATTTGACCGAGTCGGAACGAGTTCGAGCAAAAATGAAGAAACCAGAACTTCATCCTTTCTAATTGAGAAGATTTGCGTCAAATGGGGCATAAATAGACAGGACAGGATCAGGAGAATCGAGTACACCGACCGAATTGAGTGAATCGGGTCAAACGAATAGATTATGTTACTGAACCGAAATATTGACCAAAGTTAATGGTTGAGTCTGAGTAATACTCGTACCTATGGGCCAATGTGACAAACAACATTTCATCTAAAGAAATATGGCACATGTACATTTTTGCCGAACACACAAACACCAAATATTTACATTTTTTTTTCTTTGATATATCTCGTGGTGGACCATGTTTTATTTTCTAGCTAAACCAGTTTGTTTCTTTTTTTTCTTAATAAACCGAACCTTGGATTAGATCCCAGAAACCTTGTTATCGGAGTATTTTTCCACTCTCTAATGAAATTTGTTCACCATCAGAATTTTTTTTGCGCGGGATAAAATCAAATGGATTAATTTTTGGCGGGATTGTTCCCGCGTATCTCTTCATCTATAAAGGGATCCCTAAAGTCGTTTGACATTCATTGTAAACAAAACCCTAAATCGTTTCGAAACCCTAATTGATATTTTTTCTATTGATAGGAAACTTATCGATTTTTGATTCAAACCTTCATCTTACCAAGGTATGTTTTCTGTTGACCTCTTTTATTTTAGTTATGGGCTCAATTTAGTTTAGTTATGTGTATGTTTATCAACCGAGAATTTAACAACTTAACTTTGTCCGTGAACCTCTTTTCCTGCTATGATGATTTTGCACACCAACATATTTAGCTTGAAATTGTCTAATTTCTTTGTGTTTAACTCTTAATATCAAGATGTGTATATATTTTAGTGTGGTAAATGATTTCATGAAGATTTGTAAATCTAGGCAGCCAAATAAGTTATAATTACCATCATAAATCAAGCCTTGAATTGATTACCTAGAAGTTCTAATTGATTGTTTAGAGTAGCCTATAACTGTTTGTGAAAATTACCTAGTCAATTAGAATTTTGAAACTTAAAATACAGTCTATAAATGCCGTGTGAATTGATCTTGGTCTTCTTTATAGACCTTGATTCATGCATTTTCGTTTAGTAACTATCTAAACAAGTACTTCATCAGCTGAAAATCTTACAACCCATGTTTGCACGATTCTACTTGAAATGTACTGCCATATAAATTATATTCATTCTATACAGGCTTGCACTGCGACTTGCTTTGATATTAAATAATAACTAATTCTCATTCGTGTTCGTTATGTCATGATGTTCCCTGGATTTTTTCTTGATATAATAAAGCTATTGGTTACCATTGATGTTGAATTTACTGGAGCATGTTTAGTTTAGTGATCTAATTCAGACTATATTTTTAGGTATCTTAAATATTTGCATCTAAATTTCTCATCAAAATCGAATTGATATATTTACTCTTTATGTTCATAGGATGGATTTCCAAGAATTCACTACTATTGACAAGAGCTGGATAGGACTGCCAAGAGACGACGATGCATTCAAAGCAGGAGTTCGAAATTTCATAGACTATGCGAGTTGGGATTTAGAACCCGACCAGAAATATTTTTTTTCCTTGTAAGGATTGCAATAATAATAAGAGAGATCTTGTGTCTGTAGTGCACGGACATATTCTGTGGAATGGCTTTATGCCGGGATATGTTGATTGGGTATACCATGGAGAAGGGGATGACCAGGTGATGGAAACAACCAATACTGGAAATGTGGTGCAGGACGATGATGAAGAAATGTATGATTTGCTGCATGAAATGAACTATGACGCCTCCAATTTTTACAAGTTGCTGAACGATGGGCAGGTGTCACTATATCCTGGCTGTGAAAAGTTTTCAAGATTATCCTTCATTGTGCACTTTTTTCATGTCAAGTCCCTCGGTGGATTGAACATCAAGGGGTTTGATGCGTTGTTGAGTCTCTTGACCAAAGCCTTTCCGGATGCCAAACTACCAAAGAATTTTTATGAAGCTAGAACAACAATCAAGGGCTTGGGGCTTGGCTACATTTTGATCGATGCTTGCGAGAATGATTGTGTTTTGTTCTGGAAAGAGAATGCAGATAAAACTTCGTGCCCGGTATGTCATGCTTCAAGATGGAAAACTACTGAATTGAATGTGGATAATGAATCAATCAAAAGGACACCAAGAGGTAAAAACATTCCAGTAAAGCAATTGCGGTACTTCCCATTGAAGCCAAGACTTCAGAGGTTATTTATGTCTTCAAAGACCGCTTCTTATATGCGATATCATGCCAAAAGACGTCCCAAAGATGGAGTTTTGAGGCATCCAGTTGATGCAGAGACATGGAAGACCTTTGATAAGAAGCACCCAGCGTTTGCAGCTGATCCTCACAATGTAAGACTTGCATTAGCAACTGATGGGATGAATCCGTTTGGGAATATGTTGCATCCACATAGTACATGGCCAGTTGTTCTCATCAATTATAACTTACCACCGTGGTTGTGTATGAAAGAGGAAAATTTTATCTTGTCTATGATAATTACTGGACCCAAATCCACAGGAAACGACATCGATGTGTATTTGCAACCACTCATAGAGGAATTGAAGGAATTGTGGGATGAAGGTGTTGAAACTTACGATATTTCAAAGAAAGAGAATTTTAAATGTCGTGCAGCATTACTTGGCACCATCAGTGATTTTCCTGCACTAGCTATGCTTTCCGGGTGGAGAACCAAAGGGGAATTTGCTTGTCCGTGCTGTGTGCCTGACCGATGTTCAGAACGGCTGAGCAATGGGGACAAGTATTGTTACATGCATCATCGCCGATACTTGCCCGCTGGTCATCATTGGCGCCACCAGAAGTCAGCCTTTGATGGAGAGAAAGAACTTCGAGAACCACCACATCTGATGAATGGGGATGAAATTGCTCAACAGCTGGCTCATTTTCGACAAGTTCAGTTTGGTAAGAACGCCAAACAGACTGGTCTGACAGAAATAACACCGGTTACTTTTGAACACAACTGGAAAAAAGAGAGCATATTTCATGGGTTGTCGTACTTAAGATCAATTATATATTTTTATAATGTCGATGTGATGCACGTTGAGAAGAATATTTGTGAAACTGTATTGGGCACAATGATGAATGTATAAGGGAAAACGAAAGACAATCTTAAGGCCCGGTTGGATCTTATGGATGGTAGGCATTTAAATATGTGAGAAAATAAGACAATGAAGCAGCCTACATGTTATACCTGCAAGTGCACAGGGTCAGTTGTAGCTTGTGTGCAAGAACAGGGTCATTCCACAGGGACTTGGGTATGTGATTGAAGATTTCCTAAGCTAATTCTCTAAGCTAAGCAATGACAGTAAGTGACAGTGGCAGTGAGCCAAAGAAGCAAAGGCAATGAATAACAGTGAGCAAAGAGCAGTGAGTTCTCTAAGTAAAACAGTGACAAAGAAGTAAAACACTAAGGTCTTGAATCCACCAATAACCTATGCTAAGGCAATCTCAATTTCAATATCACTCTTGTCCCTGGTGTAGATACCAGTGAGCTTCTAGGCTTGCTGACTATCTAGATGGCAGTGAAGGTTCAAGCCTGCTGCTCATCAAAGGGTTGTTTCAGGAGGATGGTTTAGTATCACTAAGATAATTATCTAATCCTAGTATTAGCTTTCCTCTCACAAAACAAACTAACCGCAGATCAATCACTTAGATGAGTAAGCAATCCTGAAGGATAATTTATCCTAAACAGTTCTAGCACAACAAGAACAATATCTATGATTTCAACTAACTAGCAGTGGCATTGGTTTCATCTCAACCTTAGCACCAGTGATTTAGAACATAATGAAATAGCACAAGAAAGTTAACTACACATGACAGAACATACTTGAACCTTAAACATTAACAAAACATTGAACACTAACACAACAGACCTTAACAGTGGATAAGAAGAAGATATGCATTGGATTGAAAAATCAAATTAACCCAATTAGGGGGTTTCTCGGATGACCCAAGAACAGTTTAAACATTCTACATCAGTTTCTATTTATAGCTTACAAAAAATCCCTAATTTTGAGAAACCCTAAAATTTGAAAACCCTAAATTGATTTGGGGAAAATCAAATTCTCTCACCCATGTGTGAATTCTGCTCGACCCATGCTTCTTGATGTCCCTCTGATGCTCTTCCTGCTCTTGTTGCGCTGTTGGCCTAGCCCTAGACTTCTGTGAACCCTAGCTTCTCTCACTGTCGAGTTTGTAGCATCAGGACTCGATGCTACACACGAGAAAGGAAGAGACAAGGGTGGTGATGGAATACTGAGTTTGTCGGGGGAAGGTGGTAGTGGTGGTGTTCGAGGTGGAGATGGAAGAGATGGTGGTGATGGAGATGGCAGAGTTTTCTCTGCAGACGGAGTGGAGGAGAAGAACTCGATGTTTGGGAAGAAGGGTGCGTTTGGTTTAGGTCGATGGGTTCGATGGCTAAGGTGTTAAGCGGAATCATCTGAAGTTGATGCGCAGCGAGGAGATCCGTTGGATAATCACTTACTAATTGAATTGAACGGCACGATGTAAACAAGCTCTGAGCGACCGTTGGATTAAGTGATACAACGAAGCTGACGGCTCCAGATGGAGTTAGGTGCTGTAATGTTAGACATGAGCTTCAGACTTTGATGTACGGCGATGAGGCGACCTTTGGATGACAAGATGGATCCAATCTGACGGCTCTCATGGAAATGGGTATGGATAATGGAAATGGATTTGGGTAAGGGTTTTGGGCCTTGGGTATGCCAAGCCCATATCTTCTTTAAGAACAATTCTTCCTCTTCAAGCCCACTTCTAGTTGATCAGGCTCTTGCAAACATCATTCTTCGCTTCCTCCTAGCGAGAGTCTTTGCCGTTTCTTTGCTCTTTTCGCTCCGTGAGTTAACCAGGATTTATTTAGTACCTAAAAATGCAAAATTAATTAAGAAAAGTATTTATTCTTGAAAACAACGAAAACACAGAATATGGGATAAAATGTAGAATTAATGCACAAAAGATGAGTTAAATGCCAAGAAAAATATATAGAAATATGCACTTTTTAGCACTCATCAAATACCCCCAAACCTGAATTTTACTTGTCCTCAAGTAAAACAAAACTAAGGAAATCTTATCTATACCACTGTCGCTGGTCTCTCGAATGCATTTAGCGTATGCACTAAGCCTTTTAAACCACTAAGTGTCCCTAGTGGACGAGTGAAGTCTCGTGAAGGTTTGCTTAGAACGTACCTACAAAGTTCTAGGTCAAAATATAAGCTCAGATTCCATCAAATGTGACATGTGCAAGACAGTTTAAGCTCACAGCAAAATGGAGATGTCAATATAGCTATCCAAGGCACAATCCTAGCACTGATAACAAATAAAGACATGTGATAAGAGTGTAAAGTGTATCTACACATGTGTAAAGAAAGATCGGATGTTATGACTACTAATCACCAAGAGATAGTTTCTCAGGCTAAGAACCAAGGTCGAAATCTAGCTAGCTGTCCGGACTTTACGAGAATTGTGAATGAGTTGGAGGTATTTCACAATTACTCGCGTTGTACATCAATGGCATACACCCTTCCTTGCTTATTACAATAAAACACAAAAGATGACTCTTATTTACATTGACTACTCTCTTTTATTTTTGGAACAAGAGAGGATGGAATTGATAAATACTTGATTGATTTTTTGATTTTTTTTTTTTTGATAAGGAAACACTTTTGATACATATACAAAAGGAAACAAAAGATTACATGACACTTTGCAAGAGGTAGCCCTTTTTGATGCACCCAGTTAAATTCGATGGTTGTCTTTCTTAATGTAACCTCCACCTTCTATCCCAACCAACCAAAGAACAATCTAGTCAAGTTTCGTTCAGTATTCTAAAGTGATTGGAAATCGTGACTTCCTATCAAACACCTTGAAGATCGAGGCTATACATGTATTGGTAGATCGTGCGCGTGCAAATTTCTTATCACTATGTGAATTGTGCTAGAATCAGGGTGCCTAAATATCTAGACTAAGACTCCTAATAATTACATATTTGCACAAGAGTCAACATTTCAAGGTAAATGAGCTCCATTTTTATGTTTTTTTCAATTTTTAATTTTTTATTTTCATTTTTTTCAAAAAGAAGGAGTTCTTGTTTTCAATTATGGCATATTATCAAAGTATCTACTTTTCACCCCCAAACCTAAACTAAACATTGTCCTCAATGTTTCAAAATATGAACAAAATTATAATACAACATATGAAGAGGATCATGTTGAGTAGAGAAAAAGGAAAGAGAATACCCGATTTTGGCGAAAGCAATATTAGAACTCCGTTATTCAAGGCAAGAATCCAACATATCTCAGCCGAGATCATATTGGATTAACAAAATATATACAAAAGGAACAAAAAGGTTTTTAAGAAATTTTATCTACTGGATTATATACAAAAATTCACCATACACTAACAATCTAAAGAGTTGAGGATCAACCCAAAAGACAAAGTGTAGAGGTTTCAACAGCTTCACACAAATATAACAGGAAAGAAACGCAAGTGAAACTGTGAAACAAAATGAGCTACCCCCAAACCTGGATTTTTCAACGGATAAAATTTTGGAAACAAAATCTCGCAGTTTTGGGGGTTCATCATGCACAAGGTCTAGCTCGAAATGAACTTTGCTAGGGACGGGCAAACATGCTAATTGCAACTGTGGCTCCTCAAAGATATTATACTTAGATGCAAAATAGTCCAAAAGGACTTGGGAAGCACACAGTTCCAAACCTAGATTAGGGACTCTCAGAAAAGTCGGTTTGACAATATGGGTACAAACCAAATCTAGGTTGGGTGGAAGGCCATCAGATTGTGACTTATGTAGGACGATAGGCACATCATTACTAATCACATCAACATCTCCTAATTCTTCTACAAGTGTCACAACATGCTCACAATCATCAAACAAATTGGCAAGATCACAATCAGAGTCATCAACATCATCAATAAATTTATTCTCATGCATCGGCAAATCAGGAGAAATATCACAATGTGACCTAGGTAGAGAATCAGACACATCAAATATATTTTCATGCATATTAGCATTAGTGTCTACAGAAGATTCAACTATTCCTATGTCATGCTCATCTTCGCAGAATAATTGTACGTATCCCATGTCAATATCAAAATCATATGAATAACAATGAGTATTAGAAAAAACAACATTCATGAAGGTCGAGGGCGAGAAGCCATATGTTATTGAACCAACAGGTTCCACAATATTTTCATGTTCTTCTAACATATCATCATAATCATCATCATGGTAGCATGCATATTGGTCCTCATTAACAGTGGTGGTGTCATTAGTCGATTCATGTTCCTCTAAATTAGGTTCATATTCAACATCATTTACATGAATGGGACTAGACACTTCATTAGGGACAACATACATTTCCTCATGAATTTCCTCCTTTTGTAGGTGAAGCAAAATCTGATCTAAATATGCATGAATTCGTGATGTAGATCTATCAAAGTTTTGCTTACTGAGTCTTAAAGCTTCTGTGGTGGAGTCTAAATTCATGGGAGTACAAAATTCTTCATGTTCAAATTGTGGTGAATGGTACATGTGTGCATGGTCATTAGGGTTTACAAAATATTGATCGCAACCCTCAAAGGATTGGTTATGGTCCCAATGACTACCATTCTCACAATTTATGGGCATTTCATACCTTGGATTTTCTCTAGATTGCCTAAAATTATGCAAAATATGACAGTTCTCAACAGGGTGGTCTAAACTACCACATGCGGGACATGCATAGATTTCAGGTTGCCTAAGAAAATTAGATGTGACAGATTCCTCATGTGATTGCATTTCTAAAGCTGCGATTCGAGCTTCTAATTGATCGATCAGTGATGATTGTGTGAGTGAGGCACTAGCAAAATATTCATTTTCACGTTGTGATGAATGATGCATGTGTGAATAGTCATTAGGGTTCATGTATTGAGGCTCGGGACTTTGAAAATGTCCATAATAATTCCTATAACTATTGACATCATGGTCTATGGGAGGTTCATAACGTGGAGTATGTCCATACGCAAGTTCTCTAAGGGATTTGTTGTATTCCCCAACTGTAGACCAAGATCTAGACATGATTTGGCTCAAAAGCTAAGTAACTATGTTACAAAGCCCAAAATTTGGTTTTTAATGGGTTTGGATTTTTGGGAAAAATTTGGTTTTTATGGGTAACATTTGGTTTTATCGGGTTTGAAAAGAAATTTGGTTTTTAATGGGTTTTAGAAAATTTTGGTTTTAGACTTTGAAGACAAAGCCCATTTGGGAGCTTTTGGTTTTAATGGGAGCAAATTTGGTTTTAAAGAGGTAGAAAAATTTGGTTTTTAATTGGGAGCAAGAATTTTGGTTTTAGTGTTGGGAGCAAGCCCACATTGGTGGGAGAAATTGCTTTGCCAAGGGAAGGTGAACTAAGCCCACAATGTGTATGCAAACTGAAGCCCAATGTAGCTTTTGAAATAGCCCAACTGTTGCTTGTTTGGTCTGAGGCTCAGTTGGGCTTTTAAAAGTTCAGTTTTTCTAATTTAAAACTACAGGCCCAAATCAATCTAACACCACAAGCCCACAAGCAATTAAACAAACAAGCCCACAAGAAATTAATTACAAACCCAACAGAAAAATGGAAAAAAATTATTACAAGACCACAAATTAAAAATGGAAGCCCACAGGTTGGGTTCTCTTAATGGGTTTAGGCTTACTTGCTTAAGCACAGCCCAGCTGCTCAGTTTGGTTGCAAAAGCCTAGTTGGGCTTTGGTTCACCTTCTGCAGCTTACAGCCCAGTTGGGCTTGGCTTATGAATGGCAGCAGCACCACTTCAGGCCTAGCAGCAGGAGCAGATCAGCAGCAGCAGCAACAGCACAACAGCAGGCTTTGCAGGTTCACAGGGCCACAGCAGAGCAACAGGTGCAGAAGGCAGCAGCAGTTAGCAGCAACAGGTGCAGAAGGCAGCAGCAGTTAGCAGCAACAGGCAGCAACATGGGCCACAGCAGCTCAGCAGCAGTCTTGGCCTGGCACAAGCAGGAGCACCACAGCATCACAAGCACAGCAGCTCAGCAGGAGAGCAGGAGTACAGCAAGCACAGGAGCAGCAGCAGCAGCAGCTCCACAACAAAAGCAGCAGGATAGGCAGGTACCTGCTGGCTCAAAGCAGAAAGTGAGTAAAGATGCAAGCTATGATGCAGGAATGTAAGTGAACAATATGCAAATGAGTATGCAATGCAGGGAAAGATGCAAATGCAATGAACTATGATGCAAATATGAAGATGAAAGTGAATGCAACAAAAAAGCAAAGAACAAATCAACACACAGCGCCAAGTCCCCGGCAGCGGCGCCAAAAACTTGGTAGGCATTTAAAGATGTGAGAAAATAAGACAATGAAGCAGCCTACATGTTATACCTGCAAGTGCACAGGGTCAGTTGTAGCTTGTGTGCAAGAACAGGGTCATTCCACAGGGAGTTGGATGTGTGATTGAAGATTTCCTAAGCTAATTCTCTAAGCTAAGCAGTGACAGTAAGTGACAGTGGCAGTGAGCCAAAGAAGCAAATGCAATGAATAACAGTGAGCAAAGAGCAGTGAGTTCTCTAAGTAAAACAGTGACAAAGAAGTAAAACACTAAGGTCTTGAATCCACCAATAACCTATGCTAAGGCAATCTCAATTTCAATATCACTCTTGTCCCTGGTGTAGATATCAGTGAGCTTCTAGGCTTGCTGACTATCTAGATGGCAGTGAAGGTTCAAGCCTGCTGCTCATCAAAGGGTTGTTTCAGGAGGATGGTTTAGTATCACTAAGATAATTATCTAATCCTAGTATTAGTTGTCCTCTCACAAAACAAACTAACCGCAGATCAATCACTTAGATGAGTAAGCAATCCTGAAGGATAATTTATCCTAAACAGTTCTAGCACAACAAGAACAATATCTATGATTTCAACTAACTAGCAGTGGCATTGGTTTCATCTCAACCTTAGCACCAGTGATTTAGAACATAATGAAATAGCACAAGAAAGTTAACTACACATGACAGAACATACTTGAACCTTAAACATTAACAAAACATTGAACACTAACACAACAGACATTTACAGTGGATAAGAAGAAGATATGCATTGGATTGAAAAATCAAATTAACCCAATTAGGGGCTTCTCGGATGACCCAAGAACAGTTTAAACATTCTACATCAGTTTCTATTTATAGCTTACAAAAAATCCCTAATTTTGAGAAACCCTAAAATTTGAAAACCCTAAATTGATTTGGGGAAAATCAAATTCTCTCACCCATGTGTGAATTCTGCTCGACCCATGCTTCTTGATGTCCCTCTGATGCTCTTCCTGCTCTTGTTGCGCTGTTGGCCTAGCCCTAGACTTCTGTGAACCCTAGCTTCTCTCACTGTCGAGTTTGTAGCATCAGGACTCGATGCTACACACGAGAAAGGAAGAGACAAGGGTGGTGATGGAATACTGAGTTTGTCGGGGGAAGGTGGTAGTGGTGGTGTTCGAGGTGGAGATGGAAGAGATGGTGGTGATGGAGATGGCAGAGTTTTCTCTGCAGACGGAGTGGAGGAGAAGAACTCGATGTTTGGGAAGAAGGGTGTGTTTGGTTTAGGTCAATGGGTTCGATGGCTAAGGTGTTGAGCGGAATCATCTGAAGTTGATGCGCAGCGAGGAGATCCGTTGGATAATCACTTACTAATTGAATCGAACGGCACGATGTAAACAAGCTCTGAGCGACCGATGGATTAAGTGATACAACGAAGCTGACGGCTCCAGATGGAGTTAGGTGCTGTAGTGTTAGACAGGAGATTCAGACTTTGATGTGCGGCGATGAGGCGACCGTTGGATGACAAGATGGATCCAATCTGACGGCTCTCATGGAAATGGGTATGGATAATGGAAATGGATTTGGGTAAGGGTTTTGGGCCTTGGGTATGCCAAGCCCATATCTTCTTTAAGAACAATTCTTCCTCTTCAAGCCCACTTCTAGTTGATCCGGCTCTTGCAAACATCATTCTTCGCTTCCTCCTAGCGAGAGTCTTTGCCGTTTCTTTGCTCTTTTCGCTCCGTGAGTTAACCAGGATTTATTTAGTACCTAAAAATGCAAAATTAATTAAGAAAAGTATTTATTCTTGAAAACAACGAAAACACAGAATATGGGATAAAATGTAGAATTAATGCACAAAAGATGAGTTAAATGCCAAGAAAAATATATAGAAATATGCACTTTTTAGCACTCATCAATGGACTGGGGATTACGACCGGAGTTATATTTGAGACAAGAGGGAGATAAAATAGTGGTGCCAACAGCTTCTTTTGTCATGTCTCCTAAAGAAAAGGAATCTTTTTGTAGAACTTTGAAGGATATTAAGGTTCCCGATGGACACTCATCAAATATTTCTCGGTGTGTGAACGTTGAGGATCGAAAGATTATGGGTCTGAAAAGTCATGACTATCATGTATTAATGGAATATTTATTGCCTATTTCCTTACGTGGACACTTGGATGGGGATATATTGGAAGCACTGAGTGAGTTATGTATGTTTTTTAAAGTGTTGTGTACACGGGTTCTCAAGATAGAGGATCTGGATAAACTACAAGATAGTATCACAATTACTCTGTGCAAGTTGGAAAGAATATTCCCCCCATATTTTTTTGTTGTGATGATGCATTTGCCCATTCATCTAACACAACAAGCAAAGGATACAGGTCCAGTTCAGTATCGGTGGATGTATCCGATCGACAGGTAAGGGTATTCATTTATTTTATGTGCAACATTTGTCTAATTACATTGACGACTTGGGTGAATATTTCTTTTTGTAATTTTTTTTATACAATCACTATTTTTGCATCCTTTGAAGTCTTACTGTAATTATTTAGGTATCTGCGTAAGTTGAAGTCTTATGTGCGGAATAAAGCTTACCCCGAAGGATCGATGGCTGAAGCATACCTTATAGATGAATGTATCACTTTTTGTACGCGTTACTTGAATAGTGTTGTTACAAAATTTAATAAACTTGAAAGGAATGAGGATGATGAGGCGCCACAACCTGATGATCGATTAATAGTTTTCAAACAATCCGGTAGGCCCCTTGGAGCTGAAACTTGGGGACAGCTTACGGAGTCAGAGATGAAACAAATCCAACTTTATGCTTTGCTGAATACCAAAGAAGTGCTGCCATATGAGGAGTGAGCGTGCTATTTATTTGTGTTCTTATATCCATTAACTTGTTCATGATCTCGTAATATTTTAGCACTGTTGTGGTTAACTATGTTAAGCGCTGCACCTGCAGGTAACACAAAAGTGAGCTGCAAAGCCGTGGCTTAAGAGACGCCGAGGTTAATAGAAGACACATCAAAGAGTTTCCTCATTGTAACACAATTTCTTTTGCGATTTTAATGATTCTCACTTCGTTTTTTTCGTCATTGATAAACATCTCTATGCATGTATGAATAGATATACCAATTCCATAAAAATGGTCAGGTGAGTGATGAACTATATTCGTTGAGTCAAGATCCTTCTAAAGAATGTTTGAGTTACAATGGCTACATTATCAATGGGTTTAGATTTCATACAAGAGAGTGGGATAGTCGACGAAAGTCACAGAATAGTGGACTGTGTGTCCCTCGGGAAGACGAAGGTGTAGCTGAAGATGAAAATGATTTTTATGGAGTTGTGAATAATATTATCGAGGCATGGTATGTGGGTAAACTTCGAGTTCTTCTTTTCAAATGCGATTGGCGACCGATTGCAGGAACAGATGAGTTTGGATTTACTAGTGTTCATATGAATAGAAGATATTATGTGAATGCACCGTTTATTTTAGCATCTCAAGCACAACAGATTTTCTATATCAATGATGTATATAATAAAAAAAATGAAGTGGTTATAAAAACGCAACCTCGTCGGTCTTTCAATATTCCAGAAATAGATTCGGATGGGGAGACTGAAACAGAAAGCTCGACTTCTAGTGACGCATATCAAGAATGGCATTCAATCTATTCGATAAAAGATCTTAGAGGAGAGCCACATCAGGATCGCAGTGAAAGTTTTGCTTGGGATAGGAACGACGTTCCCCCAGAAACTATCAGTCGTGCTACAGCAGCAGTAGCTTGTCGAAGCCAAGAAGATGAAGAGGAAAATAACACGGATGCCGTTTACACCTCTGATGATGAGGATGAATATGAATTTGATGATAATAACAACCGCGATGATATGGAATTTTAATAGTGGTGAGCATTATTTATCGGTCTAATAAAAGTTTTTCCCAGTGTGATGCTTAGATTATATTGAATTTAAGTGTAATCTATGAGTTAGTTACTGAGTAATCCATATTTTGCAGGACTTGTCCGGTTATCAACTGCCAATGGCTTACAAAATGGACGGGTTTCTTCGTTTCTCTTACAAAATGGACGGTTAACAATTATTGTAATCTTTATTTCATAAAATCTCTGTGCCACTCGCCCTGGCCTTGTAGAAACCTCAATTGTTATTGCACTGTCTATATTTCCCAGTTCACAAATGGTAGGAAAATATTGAACACTTGGGTGTCCTTCCTCATTATGTGTGTAACGCAGTTCCGAGCTTGTATTCTGGCTATAAGCATCTGAATTCAAAGAATTGTTTTCAGTTAACTCAGATCAACTCATTTGCTTTGGTTAGCTCTCCTGACCTTCCTACTCCTGTTCCACTGTAAATTTCTTCTGTTGCTCGTTTACAGCCAGCTAATTTGGTCCCTTTCTTTCTTCTTTGTTTCTGTTTTTTTTTATTTTATAAGGGTAGATGTTTATTTCCTTTCTCAAGATTTGTCTGGATCTGTTTCGAGTTCATGTCTATTATTTGTAGGATACCTGTGGTTCTAGGCATTCATACCTCCTGTGCAAACACTTTCTTCAACCTGTATTCTCGACCTTTCCGGATATGTTGGGTACAAGTCTATACTTTGTAGAATGTTGTAGTTTTAGCCTTGTAATTGGAAAGCTCACTCTGAACCGTTGTTAGCCCTTCCATTCTCCGCCCCTGCTTTTTCACTCGTCACATTTCTTCAATTTTTCTTTGTTGATACAATCCATCAATCACCCTCATGCATAAGCAGCCACCACTATCAAAGAATCATCATGACAACCACTTAACGTCAACACAATGCTGCCAATATGGACTGACTTGACCACCTTGTATAATAAATGTAGGGATCATCGTCACTAGATAGAATCTGTCATTTTATTAGTCAAGAGATTTAAGTTAATCACTAATTCCATTTCCGAACAATAATTCAACCAGAGTGTTGTAAGGATTTAAGTTACACATTTAACTGTGAAAACTTTTGTAAATCCCATACCAAACAGTGACGCCATCTTAACAGTTAAGGATTCTCGAAAGGGAAGAGTAGTAGTTCAAATTACTTAACTTAGATCACAATTTAATGTTTTCAAAAAGACTGATCAAGAATGAGTGTGATAGCGAATCAAGAACAAGTATTATAATTTAGAAAATTCTTATTTAATTAATGGAAACTCAATACGGAGGATATTCTTACCCTTTCCCTTGTATTTTCTTTAATATAACTTTCGTTCCAACGAGTAATACTGTAGGTGACTTCTTGAAACAAGAGCAGAAAAACATCAAACTATTTTATTTATTTTTAAGCATACTATTTACTGAAGAACGAGAAACATAACTGCAAAGGGCCTCAAACTTTTAATTTAAATGTCAACATGTGTTTTAACAATTAACATAATCTAGTTGGTGTATTTGGGTGCTCAAACCTTTCGCAATCTAGTTGGTGTACTTGACCACCTTGTATAATAACCAAGCCCAAGCACGATATCGTAAACTCATTGCGAAACAACAATATCAAATGAACCAGCCAGCTCTTGGATGATTACCATTTAATAGAGTCTAATACTATTGTCAAAAGAAAGCTGGTTACTAGTGTCTAGGACGAACAAACATGTCATGTGACTCATATTCTTCGATATTTTGACGAGAACGAGGATTCAAACTTCCAGCGGAACTAGCACCAAATATTGTTGACATTCTTACTTGTTTTTGTTTTGGCCTTTATATTAGGCACTGATGCTCTTGGAAGCCTGCAAGACTTGTAAATCTATTAACAGTAGTTTGTTAGTGGATATTCGATCAAAGTTTGTGAGAAGTTGAAAGTGGGTTCAAGTTCTTAGATTGGACTATGGAGTAGGTTAAAGTACTCAAAATTAAGTTTGCGAAAGCGTATGTAGTTATCAGCATTATATGTAGTCTCCCAGCACTTGCGTCCGATGGAATACAATATTTACTTCCTAAGATTCACAAAGAAAGGATTTTATTTTGTTCTCTTTGCAAGTATCCGCTTCTGGAAGTCACTAGTTCGCCGAAGATTTTACAACACAAAGGAGCACACGAACTGCAGTTAATTTGAAGCTAGCTAGTTACTATTTACTAGTATTTTATCAATGCATCAGATCATCATACAAGCTATCAAATACGTTTGTCTGAGTCGAAGATATATTCTTCACAGAGAGTGTCGATCTCCGGGGAAGTGATACCGGTACGTAATGGAAGTTTTCTCGTTGCATAAATCTTCATAATAAGGCGGCATACCGGGCAAGTACCAACTTTGTTGAACCAAGGTACCAGCCATCTAGAGTGAAATCCATGATCGCAGATTATGATGTTTATATCATCACAGCCCACCAAAGCTCATCAAAACAAACTGCGCAAGTTTGTCGATGAAAATAAGCGTTAGAATCTGGAATAGCTAAACTCCCATGTGCGGCACTGAATAGAAAAAGCTCCTTTAGACGGATGGCCCCATAAGCGTTTTCTTCCCTAATACAACTCTTACGGTCTTACCACAAACTTTAAATGAATGCACCGCTTCGCCCAGATTATATACACATACAGTAGTAATATGCATAACAATATCTCAATTAGGTTCGCTGTATTCCCTTTGCAAAACGATGATACTCGACGTTTAAAAAACTTCAGAAAGCTGGAAGCAGTGTGTTTGTTTGAGCTGATAGACATACATAAAAAGAGATTTGGCATCACAACAATAGCGGAAGACATCTTTTGCAATTACTTCATCAAAGTCGATCTGAAGCCATCTCCATGATAATAGATATTCATAGGGCGGTCCGACTTATGTTCCCCAAATGGTACTCTAAGTACTAAAAAGAAAAAATTCCCAAAACCTAAAGTTTAACAAGGTCTCGGCAGATAATCCTATGGAGTTCGGTTAGTCGCTTAGACTTTCCCCATTTAAAAAGGGGTCGCCAAGAAATGTTTAGCGATCTAGCGAAAAAACATGATGGTTTAATTATCGGGGATGTTGATGAGTCTACTAATTGATAGTAGGTAAACCGTGGTCTTCATTTTGGTTTGCAAGTTGTGTTCTGATTTTCAGGTACCTCAAGATATGTCTTCTACTCTCGATCCTCTTTGTGTACTTAGCAATTTCTTTTCTTGGGTTTTCGCTTTTTTCTGTTGCTTTTTCTTTAGGCTCTTCGTTATCAGCTGTATCCGCCTCCACGTCGGTTGTGTGCTTTCTAATCTATTCTTTTTTAACGATCAGAAAGAAAAAATGGTGGTTCGACTTGAGACGGAGATGAAACGTGAAGGTGGTTCAGAGTTAAACCACTCCTAGTATAAACTCGTTTTTCTCTGACCTGAACCTCAATGAAAATTTTAGTTACGATATAAGGATGTGCTTCCCTTCTATCGAGCATAAGTCGGATAGGATCCTTGTAAATCCATATGATTTCCGAAGGGAACGAAACATGATCAAGATGTCTCGGTTTTTTTTTTCTTAATTATATCACTAAAACGTATTTAAGTAAAGATCTCTCTGATGCAGCGCATACTACAATTCCATAAGATTCCGCTTAGAGGTTTGGTTTCCATGGTTTCCTAGTTTCAGTCTTTCTTATTTTTAGGATTCTTTTAGATTTCCTTTTAGTTTTCTGTTTCCTAGTTTAGTTATTCTTCAAGCCTATATAAAGGCTAGATTAAGTCTTGTAAGAGCTATTTATTACTCAATCAAATTATTAAACACAAAACTTATCTTTCTCTTCTTGCTTGAATTCTCTTCTCTTCTTGCTTATAGCAATCTAGTATTGCTTTCTTTTACCTTGTTCCACATTAATTGGTATCATCCGCTTAGTTTTAGGTTTTTCAACCAGTTACTCTAGCAGCAATCGAATCTCTCATCAAATCTCATACCGAGATTTTGGCAAAAAACATTACTGAAACTCTTGAGAAGTCCATGGAGGAAAAATTAGGGTTAAGAGATAACAAGCTTGAAGCAATGCAGAATCAGCTTTTCAAGGTTGCAAAACACATAAATATAGATTTGGATATGCCTGAGCTTGTAGACTTAGAAGACAAAACTAAAAACGATACACTTCAGTTTTTACAGAATGATGAAGTACCTAAAGATGTATTGCGTACTTTAAACATTAAGAAACCGTATGAAGGGTTCATAGGTCATTCAAAGAAGAAGCTAGTTTCTCCTACACTCGACAGTGATGATGAAGATGAACGTGAGAACGATCTAGAGAAGAATTGGATTGAAGAACGGCGTTTAAAAACTGGTCACAACCCTTACAGTTCTTTACCCAAATATAAGCTAAAAGCTGATATTCCCAACTTCTCTGGAAATTTTCGTATTGAAGAACTAACTGATTGGTTCTTTGAGGTAGAAGATTTTTTTGAATTTATGGAAGTCCCTGAAGATTCTAAGGTCAAACTTGTGACTTACAAGCTCAAAGGAGGAGCTGCAGCCTGGTGGGATAAGATCTGTGATGATCATAGAAACGCTAACAAACCGAAAACACGTACTTGGACACGTATGAAAACTTTGATCAGGGATAAGTTCTTACCTAGAGACTTTATGCAGCAACTTTTCATCAAATTGCAGAACATTCAGCAGGGGGAACGCACTGTTGAAGAATATGTGTCCGATTTTTATAATTTGGTGGCACGAAATCAACTCAAAGAATCTGAAGAACAGTTAGTTGCAAGATTCATTGAGGGGCTGAATAGATTAATACAAAATGGTATGACTCATTCAGTTTTTACTATGGTCGAAGCGGTGCAGCAAGCTATTAAGATAGAAAATCGCCTTCTTCGTTATTCTAGGACTTATCCATCCAGACAAGGGCGTTATCAAAATAATTCCAGGGGTACCAATTCATCTCAAAACTTCTCTCCAGATACTGTTTTGACTATGCCCAGGCCTCCTTATGATGATGTTAGCCATTCACATCGACAACCTAGCCATATTGTGCCTTATACTCCACCTATGGCTACACCTATCTTAGCCAATCCAGTTGATCTTCAGCCAGGTCAGCAGTCTCACTCTCTGCAACCAACTCCTTCTACTACAGGGAATCGGTTTCATAACAGGCAACAACAATTTCCACCGCAACAGCGAACTACTAATACTTATGCAAAATTTCGTGGAGATAAGTGCAATAAATGCCAGCAATCGGGGCACACGTCTAGTGATTGTCGGAAATTCAATGCTTTGATTGGTGAACCTCAGTTCATTAATGAAGTCACTGGTGCGCTTAATGAGTTCGAAGATGAAGACTCACCTGGTGATGACGAGTTTGTTGGGATGATTCGTCCATTATTTCTTACTCAACAATGCAAGTCTCAGAGACACAGTATCTTTAAATCCAGATGTTATATTGGGGGTAAAATCTGCAAGATGATAATTGATAGTGGCAGTGTGGATAATTATATTGCTGATCACGTAGTTAAGAAGCTTGAACTACCAGTAACTTCTCATCCAGAACCTTACACTGTAGGATGGGTTAATGCCTCTAGCACACAGAAGATTACTCTTCAGTGTTATGTGTCATTCTCTTTTGAGGGTTATGAAGACACAGTTCTATGTGATGTCATTAATATGACGGCAACCCATCTTCTTCTTGGCAGACCTTGGCAATACGATCTTCACGCGGTTCACAATGGATTCGAGAATACTTACACTTTTGTTCATAATGGGAAAACCAAGGTTCTTAGTCCATCCAATTCCACTTCAAACTCTTGTGCGCAGACTGTCGTAGCCACTGTTATTCGTTCTTTGCACCCACAAATTCTTACATTCCCATGAAGATTCTAAGCCTATGATTGAGTTGCCTGCAAAGGTGAAGCCCTTATTATTTCAATATAATGTTTTATTTCCAGATGAACTACCAACTGCATTACCTCCTTTACGGAATATTCAACACTGCATCGATTTTATTCCTGGAGCCTCTTTACCAAACCAAGCACACTATCGCTTGAGTCCTGCTGAGCATGAGATATTACAGGGACAGGTAAATGATTTGCTTACAAAGGGTTTGATACGACCTAGCAACAGTCCTTGTGCCAGTCCTTCCTTCTTGGTTAGTAAAAAAGACAATGGATGGAGGATGTGTATCGATTGCAGAGCATTAAATCGCATCACCATTCCTTATAGATTTCCGATCCCGCGTATTGATGATATGATTGATTTACTGTCGGGCACTATTATTTTTACTAAGTTGGATTTACGCAGTGGTTACCACCAAATACGCATTCGAGGTGAAGATGAGTGGAAAACAGCATTCAAGACACGTGAAGGTTTATATGAATGGCTGGTCATGCTATTTGGGTTATCTAATGCACCTAGTACTTTTATGCGACTTATGAATCAGGTTCTCCAACCCTTTCTCAGTAAATTTGTTATTTTCTATTTTGATGACATACTAATTTTTAGTCGCAGTGAGCCAGAACACCTCCAACATCTTTCACAAGTGTTTCAAGTTCTTGCTAACAACTCTTTATATGTTAATTTGAAGAAGTGTACCTTCATGGCTTCTTCAGTAACATTTTTGGGATATGTGATTTCTACTGATGGTATTCATGTCGATCCTTCTAAAGTTCAAGCAACTGAAGATTGGCCAGTTCCTACTTCTATTCGTGATGTTCGTAGTTTTCATGGTTTGGCTTCTTTCTATCGAAGATTTGTGAAGAACTTTAGCTCTATTTCTGCACCTTTGACTGATTGTCTCAAGAAGGAGAAGTTTGAGTGGACGGAAGCAATGGATAAAAGCTTTATTCTTCTTAAAGAAAAGCGTTGTACGGCACCAATTCTTGCACTTCCGAATTTCAACAAGCCTTTTGAAATAGATTGTGATGCATCTGTTGTTGGTATTGGTGCAGTATTATCACAGGAGGGTCATCCAATTGCATATTACAGTGAGAAGAATTCAGATGCACAAAAGAAATGGTCTACATATGAATTAGAGTTATTGGCTCTTGTTCAATCTCTTAAGCAGTGGCATACTTATCTTGTACATAGGGAATTTGTTGTCAACACTGACAACCATGCTTTGAAGTTTTTGAACACTTCTGCTAAAGTTAACAGAATGCATGATCGATGGCTTTCCACACTCAACAAATACACTTTCTCCGTGAGACATAAAAGTGGCAAATTGAATCAAGTTGATGATGCCTTAAGTAGAAGAAGTCATCTATTAACAACAATTCGTAATGAGAGATATGCATTTGACTATATCAAAGACATTTATCCAGAAGATGAAGATTTTGGCAAACTATGGGATCAATGCAGTTCTCAAACTCATGGGGTTGATGATTTTCTTATACAAGAAGGTTTTATTTTTAAAGGAAATCGATTATGTATTCCTCAAGGGTCTTTACGTTTACATCTTATGCGAGAATTACATGGCAGTGGTCTTGGTGTTCATTTTGGGAGAGATAAAACCATTGCCCTGATTGAAGAAAGATATTTCTGGCCATCTTTGAAACGTGATGTACAAAAGTTCGTACAAAAATGCATGGTCTGTCAGAGAGCAAAGGGTACAATTCAAAATACCGGGTTGTATACTCCTTTACTAGTTCCTGATGCACCTTTGGTTGATATAAGTATGGATTTTATACTTGGTTTACCTCGTACTGCTAGAGGTAATGATTCTGTTATGGTCGTAGTTGATCGTTACTCTAAAATGGCTCACTTCGTAGCTTGTAAGAAATCAACTGACGCTTCTAATGTTGCTTCTTTGTTCTTTAAAGAAGTAGTAAGATTGCATGGGGTTCCAAAGTCTATCACTTCTGACAGAGATACAAAATTTTTGAGTTATTTCTGGAAAATTTTATGGATGCGCTTAGGCACAGTTTTACAATTCAGCACAACTTCAAATCCACAAACTGATGGACAGACTGAGGTTGTTAATAGATCACTTGGGAATTTGATTAGAGCTAAGTGCCTGGATAATAGTAAGCAGTGGGATGTGTTATTGCCACATATGGAATTCGCTTTCAACACTTCTGTGAATCGTTCTACTGGGAAAACTTTATTTGAGATTGTGTACTCTAAAGTACCTAATCATACTCTTGATTTGGTAGCCTTACCCACCACACAGAGTACAAACACTGCAACCGACTCTTTTGTAGACAAAGCAACTGAATTACATAATGAAGTTAAATCTAAACTGGAGTAGTCCAATTCTAAATATAAAGAGGATGCTGATAAACACAAGAGGTTTAAAACCTTCAAGGAAGGGAGCTCGTGATGATACATCTAATAAAAGAGAGATTTCCAGTGGGTACTTATAACAAAACCAAGATGAAGAAATATGGTCCTTTCAAGGTTTTAAAGAAGATAAATGATAATGCTTATGTTATTGATCTACCAAATGATTGGAATATCTCCAACACATTTAATGTTCAAGAGATTTTTACGTTTCATGGTGACAATGAACTTCTGGTTTGTTTGGACAACTCGAGGACGAGCTTTACTCTAGAAGGGGGGACTGATGCAGGGCATACTACAATTCCATAAGATTCCGCTTAGAGGTTTGGCTTCCATGGTTTCCTAGTTTCAGTCATTCTTATTTTTAGGATTCTTTTAGATTTCCTTTTAGTTTTCTGTTTCCTAGTTTAGTTATTCTTCAAGCCTATATAAAGGCTAGATTAAGTCTTGTAAGAGCTATCTATTACTCAATCAAATTATTAAACACAAAACTTATCTTTCTCTTCTTGCTTGAATTCTCTTCTCTTTTTGCTTATAGCAATCTAGTATTGCTTTCTTTTACCTTGTTCCACATTACTCTCTCACAATGTATACGCAATTTGTTGCTCCAATTTGATTCCGGTGTCAAGACGAGCAACATTTTATTGTCACATATATGGTTTTCTCCGAATGTGAATCCAGTGTCGTGTCAAGCAACGTACTATTATTTTCTCCGAATGTGATCTCCATTTGAAGAAACCCATAATTTTTAGATGCAGGTATATTCCTTGTAAGCAGGAGTTCCATTTGGTCTTTCAATTTGTAGTTTTAAGAATCAAGCAAATGTTGCGTCAAAGCCTGCGGAAGAGTTTAGGTTTGCACTACTACGAGGTAGCTCAATATCGCCAAGAACACAATCACACACACAAGAAGAACAAATATTTAACGAGGTTGAATCCTCGGGAAGGAATAACAATCTTATATATCACCGTATAGGATGGAATATACAAAACTCAAGCAAAGAAGAAGAGAACTCTTACTAGTTCTGGTGTGTTTTCTCTAGTTCTCTCTATGGCTATTTATACACATCAATAGGAGTGGATACATTCCTTAACAAGGATTACTTTCCTACAAGTATATGGTTTCCTAACTTAGCTCTAAGAGACAAACCTCTTAAGCTTTTATACTTAGGACACAAGTACTTGGTTTCCTTAACCAACTAGATTTCCTAATCTAGTCCTTGACCGACCTACCAACAATTTTCCACCTCGGATCATGCATTCATGCATGAGACGATCAATAGATAAAATCACCTCCATCTTCCAACGTCGATTGAACCATCACTGGATGCCTACGTATCCTCAATAGGAATCAAACCCGACCGTAGTTCTCTCAAATGGCCTTGCTAGAAGACCTCCACCAGGTTCCTAAGAACCTCTACCCAAAAAGGGCCTTTCACCAAACCGGAAGGATGTGGATCAATTTCGAACAATGTCGAAATTTGATCCCAGATACTACTTTAGTCAACATATCAACTGGATTGTTTTTGGTATCGATCTTCACAAGTAGAATGTCTTCTTCTTCAATAATTTCTCTCACAAAATGAAATCGTACGTCTATATGTTTGGTTCTATCATGATGCACTTGATTTTTAGCCAAATAAATTGCACTTAGACTATCACAATGCACAGGAAGTTGGTCTTGCACAACTCCTAAGTCATCTAGCAAACCTTGTAACCATATAGCCTCCTTAAATGCCTCAGTCACTGCCATATACTCCTCTTCCGTAGTTGAAAGCGCCACACTAGACTGCAAGATTGATCTCCAACTTACTGGTGCCCCTGCTACAGTAAATACATACCCTGTAGTTGAACGTCTCTTTTCCAAATCACCGGCATAGTCAGAATCCACATACCCAACACACAACTGATTGTTACTGCTATCCTTCACAAACTTCAAGCCAACATCAACTGTACCATAAAGATACCCCAAAATCCATTTTACAGCATGCCAATGTCCCTTACCAGGACAATGCATATAATGGCTGACCATACTAACTGCATGTGAAATGTACAGCCTTGTATATACTATCGTATACATCAAGCTACCAACAGCCTCAGCATATGGGACTTGGGCCATACACTTTCGCTCTTCTTCAGTAGTGGGATACATAGGAGCATTCAACTTAACATGAGCAGCAAGGGGAGTATTTACAGATTTAGTTCCTTCGTAGACACCAAACTTCTGTAACACTTTCTTCAAATATTCCTTCTGAGACAAACAAACCTTACCCTTCTCTCTTTCACGTTGAATCTCCATACCAAGAATCTTCTTAGACTCTCCCAGATCTTTCATCTCAAACTCAGATGACAACTTGCACATCAAATTATCGATCTTTTTCTTGTTATTCGATGCAATCAACATATCATCGACATACAAGAGAAAATATATGAAATATCCATCACGTAGCTTCTTGAAGTATACACAATGGTCATAGTGACTTCTTGTGTATGTCTGGCCAATCATAAACTGATCAAATCGCTTGTACCACTGTCTTGGAGACTTCTTCACCCCATACAACGATTTTTTCAGCTTGCATACACAATCTTCTTTTCCAGCAACCTTGAACCCACTCGGATGAGTCATATAGATCTCCTCTTATAGATCCCCATGTAAGAACTTCGTCTTAACATCTATCTGAACTAGGTCTAAGTCATATTGTGCTACCAAGGCCAAAAAAATACGGATTGATAAGTGTTTTACTATCGGAGAGAACACCTCATTGTAGTCAATCCCTTCTCTTTGGGCATAACCTTTTGCAACTAACCTTACCTTGTAGCGTACTTGATTCACCGAAGATCCTTCTTTCTTAGCATATACCCACTTACACCCTATGGCCTTCTTACCGTTCGGAAGATTCATAAGAATCCATGTGCCATTCTTGTAAAGAGACTCCATCTCGTCCTGCATTGCACCTTCCCATTATTTACACTCTACACTACGTACAGCTTCTAAATAGTAAGTAGGAGTACCATCTTCAACAACTGGTAATGAATAAGCAATGTAATCATTCAACCCACCAGGCTTCCTGGTTGATCTTCTCGGTTTGCTGGTTGATATGGTCTCCGTGACCGTAGCTTATATATCTTCTACTGACTCTTGTCCCTCTTCGTCAATGGTGTCACTATCATTTGGAACTTCAGTAGTTACCTCTATTGCAGATCCAATATCTTCATAAGTATTCTGAACAGATACAAACTTAACTGGAATTTGTGGAGTTGCATCAATCTCCACCTGCTGCAAAGGCTCACTAGCACTGGTGCTTATATCCTCCACCTGCCGAGAACCCCAAGACTTTACCATAGACATCTCATAAAATGTGACAGCTCTACTCATGACTATCTTCTTCTCAACTGGATTCCAAATCTTGAACCCTTTTACTCCACTCTTCATACCCATAAAGATTCCTTTTACGGCACGGCTATCAAGCTTGTTTTCACTAACATGATACCACGCAGGACAACCAAAGATATGAATTGAGTCATAATCATAAGCTGGTTTACCAAACCACTTCTCCATAGGAGTTTTACCTTCTAATGCAGCTGATGGAAACCTATTAATGAGGAAGCACGCATACGCAACTTCCTCAGCCCAAAACGCCTTACCTAATCCAGCATTAGATAACATACATCGTATCTTCTCCAGTAAAGTACGATTCATGCGTTCAGCTACCCCATTCTGTTGAGGTGTCTTCTTAACTGTGAAGTGCCTTTTTATCCCCTCATCCTGACATAATTGCAAGAACGGATCACTATTGTACTCTCCACCATTGTCCGAACGCATTACTTTGATCTTTCTGCTAGTTTGAGTCTCAGTTGCCTTTTTCCACTTCACAAAGATTTTTAGGACTTCATTCTTATGCCTCATGGTGTACACCCATACACGCCTAGAATAATCATCAATGAATGAAACAAACCAATGTTTCCCTCCCAATGATGCATTCTTGGATGGACCCCAAACATCTGAGTGAACATAGTCAAGAACTCCACTAGTATTGTGGATTGTTGTGCCAAAGCTTGTTCTTGTTTTATTTCCCTTAACACAATGTTCACAAAATGCTAACTTGCAGGCAATAGCACCTTTCAACAAGTCTTGTTGAATCAACCTATGCAACGACTTCTCACCTGGATGTGCAAGTCTCATGTGCCATAGCTTCGTCTTCTCGGTAGCTTCTCTCTCGATGTGTTCAGAAATAGACACATCCCCTGTTGTTGTACTCCCAATCAAGTAATACAAGTTATGATGACGTGTGCCCTTCATGATTACCATAGATCCAGATATTACCTTTAGAACACCATTTTCAACAACTATCTTACAGCCCTTAGCTTCTAAAGTTCTGAGTGAAATCAGATTCTTCTTTATGGCAGGTACAAATCTTACCTCCTTCAGCTCTCTAACCATACCATCATTAGGGATGTCAATGGATGTTAACGTAACGGATATTGTCTCTTCCGCTGCCGCTGCCATTAAAAATTAGCGGATATCCGTTATCCGTTAAGTTCCGGCGGAAATAGGAAAATCAAAAACGTTGCCGTTACGTTGGATTTACCGGATAACGGATATTTATCCGTTACCATCCGGTACAAACAGAAAATAGGCTAAAAACACATATCAGCTATTAAATCCAACAAAACAGGTTCTAAATCCATGCCACACACACACAAAAACAGACATACAAATATTCAGATGTTCTAGGCTTCTAGCAAAAGAAAAATCATATTTTTTGAAAAGAAAAAGACATCTCCATGACTCCATCTCTATTTTCGACGATACACAAACACAACACAAGTGAAAAATTTTACACGTGCAATACGCACGTTAGCGGATAACGGAACTAAACCTAACGGAAATGCACGGTTCCACTACCGTTACGTTAAGAAGGAATTATCCGTTAACTTATCGGTATCGGATATCCGTTTACCGCTATGTCGGACGGTAGCGGTAACGGCTAACGGATTACCGGTATCGGCTAACGAAAAATCGGTATCCATTGACAGGCCTAACCATCATGCATATTGATACGAACACTACCAATCCCAATCACCCTGCAGGTATGATTGTTTCCCATACGTACTTCTCCATCAAGCTCTTCAAAACTTGATAACCAGTCCCGATATGTACATATATGATATGTTTCTCCAGTATCTAATATCCATGTACCATCTGTAATAGCACAAGCTGATGGTGTCACAGTTAGCGAGAAATCAGAAGCATCATTTGATTCTTCATTACCTTTAGCAATGTTCACCTCGGTATTACCTTGCTACAATCCTTAGCCCAATGACCAAAGTCATGGCACCAAGCACACTCATCTTTCCGCAGTCGCGTTCTACTCTTAGAACGTCCTCTACCTTTACCATAACCACCAGCCTTCCTTCTCCTGTCTGTTGAACGACCTCTTGCAAGAAGCACATCATTATTAGATTCACTTGAAAGGTCTTAACGGTCCATCTTCCTGAACTCCTCACTACGCTATGTTGTAGTGACCTCAGCGTATGTTATCTTATCCTTGTCGTGCATTAATGCTTTAATCACGGGTTCATACTTTTTAGGAAGAGAGTTTATCAGGCACAAAGCTTGTTCCTCGTCGTCGATTATCTCATCTTAGTTAACCAACTCAGCAAGAAGTTTATTATATGAATCTAGGTGCTCGGTTAGGATTGCACCTCTCTTCATGTTACAGCGATACAAATTCCTTTTAAGATGTATCCTATTGTCCACGTTCTTCACAAGGTATTCCTTCTCTACCTTTTCCCAGTGATCCTTAGCTGAAGTCTCGTGCTGATAATTAACTCTTATTGTAGTTGTTAAACACCCTCGTATCGAAGCAAGACATAATTTATTCATCTTGTTTCACTGCTTTTCAGACATCTCCACTGGCTGACCTTCTAGAACTTCTTCTAGGTCAACATGAACAATAGCATCCTTACGTCCGTTCTCCATAAACCAAAGTTATTGGTTCCTGTAAACTTTTCTACCTTGAGTTGTGATTTATGTGAATGAAGTATTTCTTCTTTTGTTTCTTTATCTTTATTTGTGGAATCTGAATGTTCTCCTAAAGGATTTTTCGGATCTTCGTCCCCGTCAACCATTGTTCACAAACAACCAAATATAGATAAAAACAGAAACTTTGAGATTTGTATTACCTCAAGCAATCTTCATAAAAGTACTTTTACTTCAACTGCAATTCGAGTACCCGTATCCAAGAGCGTCTCCTTGCTCTGATACCAATTGTTGCACCAAAGACTGTGGAAGCGTTTAGGTTTGCACTACTACGAGGTAGCTCAATATCGCCAAGAACACAATCACACACACAAGAAGAACAAGTATTTAACGAGGTTGAATCCTCGGGAAGGAATAGCAATTTTATATATCACCGTATAGGTTGGAATATACAAAGCTCAAGCAGAGAAGAAGAGAACTCTTACTAGTTCTGGTGTGTTTTCTCTAGTTCTCTCTATGGCTATTTATACACATCAATATGAGTGGACACATTCCTTAACAATTATTACTTTCCTACAAGTATATGGTTTCCTAACTTATCTCTAAAAGACAAACCTCTTAAGCTTCTATACTTAGGACACAAGTACTTGGTTTCCTTAACCAACTAGATTTCCTAATCTAGTCCTTGACCGACCTACCAACAGCAAACTGAACTTGTTTGCACTTTCAATTTCATGGATCAGGTAAACATAAAAGATCAACAGATAAGATCAAAATATTAAGGTTGACTGAAAATAGATTACAATTTCTTGGAATGAAAATACATATGCTAGAATTTAACAAACACATCTTTTAGTGTTTAACGTACCAGCTATCATATTGCAGATAAAAAAGGATTACGTACTAGCAGTAGCAGGAGTATACGACCATACTCCTGTTTTCTTTCCTCTAATGAGCGTTTCATTACAACCTGGTGTTGGCGATGAGATATCGGGCATTGATACTGTGACATTACAACCATATCCTGCTGTTTTCGTGATGTATACAGTGGTGTCCACGATACAATTTTGTGGAGGGATGGCACCACAACACTGCTCCATCCAAGTATAGCTTTGTCCATAACCATCTCCACTAGTTCCCATGCACTGTGACCCTGCACTAACAAATCTTTTTTCCTTGCATTTGTTCTCACATTGAGGGTTGAGAGCACAAGGTGAGCTTTGTGTATATTCAATTGGTATATATGGTTGTTTAACCTTGCATATATCCCCCATTGTTCGGGCGGTGAAATTAGGTGCAGATGAAGGATCTGCTGGAAGGGATGGTGATTGGGAGAGGATGGAGGTGGTTTGCTGCAGCAACACTGGCAAAGCAACCAGGTATTATCATGTCCGCACGGATTCTTGACTACTGAGCCTCCAGCAGTCGAACATTGAATTGAGCACCAATTTGTGCAAAGGGTACAATCCGAAACATCGCGATAATTCCTCTCTATATATGTATCACCAAGGGTACATATATTAGCCCACCATGCTGATGCCATGTCTGCAAAAACATACAACACTTAGTTAGGGAAATACCATAACTTGGCTTGAAGTACACATAATCTGACGACAAACTAAAATGACCCGACAAACTACCTAGTACAAAGAGACATGCACATTATCAGTGCAACGAGATGATAATTCTTCGCCATCTTTAGTAATACTATTTGCTACTAAGTACAAGCTTATAAATTCTGTTCTTTGATAGAAGTTTGTTTTCTTTGTATTTGTTGAGTCTCTAAGCTTGGATTTATAGAGAATAAAACTTCGGCAATAATGAGACGAAATATACTTTATTGTGTTCAATCTTATGGAAACAACATCATCACATTTTGTATTCCTACTAGGTGCACTAAGTCGTCTGTGATAAACCCAATTTGATATGTGCACTAGACACAGTTGACATATGAATAAAACGCCAACTAATAAATCAAGTGGCCTATGTTTTCTAATCAAAACCAAATTGGCAACTTGTATATGTTGAGTGCGGCTGAGGACGTTTCTTGGAAGGAACATCATCTGAGCAGTCTTTAATTTCGTATACGAAATCAATTCATAGATGATTGTAATCTTTTCTTAATCTGATATATCTACTACTACTAGTGTAATACTTTATGTTAATCCCAAAATATTATGCTCTCTTATCCTCAGAAATTTCAGCATGAAAGCTTCCTGATCATGCATTTAGCAGAAACTAGCTAGCTAGCTAATTTCTGCTAAATAGGATAGAAAACAACATTTAGCAGAATCATGCATGTGACTATAATATACATTTTTGTTACATGTTGCAATACTCCTCTCATTACTTCCATAACTAGTAACCACTAGGCAGGGAGGGAGCTATGTAGAGCTCAGGGATGGCTCCCGCCCCCCTTGTTTTTGCTTAATTCATTAGTGATCCTTCAAAATTCTTATTAATTAAAAATAAAATCTCTTAATAAGCCCCCTAAATAATTTGTTTTGTCTATTAGCCCTTCCAGTATGAAATTTCTGGCTCCGTTCCTGCCACTAGGCACTAAATGCCGTGTGGATGGAGATATGAACAGGTCTTGTACAACAACGCTGTATGCAGCTGGATGCCAAGGGCCAGTCAAGGGCTTCTAAAAAAGCTGAATCCACAATCATCATACAACCAAGCCCTCTGTTAGCCGAGGCAAGATTGTCCTCTTCGCTAGTTTTGAAGTGAGGTTTGACAGAAACTAGCTAGCTAGTTTACTAGACATAAGATGCATGGAAGATAAAATTAGCAATCTCGGGTGGATGTCAACATGTATAGACATAAGAACACCTAGCATCCTGTTGCGGGATAATTTGTTTTTAGAGGTTCAAAAAACTTTTGACTTTCAGCAGCAAAGAGACTGTTGTTTCTCTTTGTAAATATGGTATTTTGAGTTTGTTCTTTTTTTTTTCGAAAATGTTTATATGTATTCGGGACGCGTTCAGGCCTGGTTTCGATTGGGCCTGGTTAGGCGTCAACCTAGCAGTTTTAAACCTCGGAGACCCCATAAGAGACTGCCTATCTTTATGTTGCGGTTTTCGTATTTCATGTAAACCCTACCTAACCGCACCTTCGTTTTTTTTCGGATTTTTCTTTGCTTTGGAGATTTGATGATGAAGATGCAGATGGGCGCTCGTTCTTCTTCTTCTTTCCCTAGTTCATTGCTTTGGAGATTTGATGAATTTTCCACCACTGATCAAGGTTGCAAAACTACAAATATAGCAGAGGATATATGGTTAGAAATCTTTCTTCATCTCCCTCTAACTTCGATTTTCAAATTCAAGTGCGTTTCAAAAGTATGGTTTTCACTTCTATCTAACCCATATTTCATCAGCAAGTGGATTAAACACCACACTTCGTTAAAATCTGTCCCATGGGCTCTATTTTACGAAATAATTCGTCAAGTCAAAACTCATGTGGATGGTATCACTACTATCACAACATCGTATCCAATCACATCTCTAGGGGCAAATTCGGAAATCATTTCACCACATAATGGGTTATCTTTTAAGTTTTTAGCACCACCCTTACATGAAAGGGATGAGCAATTGCATGTTGTGGGTTCAGGTAATGGTTTGGTTCTGCTAACACCAACCTTACAGATTAATCAGATTAAATATGTTGTATATAATCCCCTCACTGAAAAATGGGTAGCACTTCCACCACCACCCCAATCTGTCGTGTCTGGTTTGACTATGTCTGCTCTGGTATCTGAGTGCTTTCCATCTACATGTTATAAAGTTGTGCGCATCCCTAACTTTGGAGTGAACACGAGAAAGTTCAGCCTTGATATATTTTGTTCCGATAGGAATGAATGGACAATCTGTGAAGTTTCGTGCCCTGAAACTGTCACTTGGAGGTTATGCCAATGTAACGAGATAGCAAGCCATTATGGAAATTTGCTTTGGATTGAAAAGAGAAACAGAATAGTGGCTTACGATCTTAACAAAAACAAATGTAGGTTGATTAACTTGCCTGCCGAAGAGGTAGCTGGCCGTTATTCATATTCACTTCTCAGTGAATGTCTTAACGTATCTGAAGGTTTCATCTGTTATGCTAGAGTTCGGTACAGAGTAATGAGTTTCAGTTTAAGTGCTTGGGTGCTTAAGGAGAGCTGGCAATTGTTGCAGAAAGATATACAGTTATAAGTGATTTCTTTGTAAAGGTGATGAAACCGTGGCATTTTTCAGGTGCTTTATGTTTTGATCCGCTTGACAAAAATGTTCTGATGATCGGTATTGGAAACCATATTTTGGCATACAACACTCAAACCGGAAACATAAAAAACTTGTGGGAGCGCCATAATTCATTCACATGTGAAAGAGATGCAGTTGATATAATTGCCAGTCCAGTAACGCTCAAGTTGTGGCCAACATTAATTCCAACATCATCCCTCTTGGATTAGAGTTTTTTCTTTCTAATTTTTCTTTTGCCCTTTATATTAACGAACTCAGCCCAGTTGTGGGAATCATTGTTTTCCAGAATATTGCAGACTTGTTAGTTGTTTTTACAAGCAAGCTCATGCATGTTTATCAACGAAAAATTTAAATAAAACATTAAAGGAATGGTAACCAGCAATTTAAATATATGACCCGACCTGTCATAGCGGAATAACAACAAAAAGGGAATTTTGTTTTTAGTGTCTATGACACATTTCTTCGCTATCGGGGCGATTTTTCTTCGTCTTTAGGACGATTTTCTATTCGTTCTAATAGCGATTCTCTCAAATTTCCATGGTGCTTCTTGGCTTGCTATTCTCGATTTATCAAGAATATCAATGATTCTGCTCGGATTCGCTTTGGATTCATCTTCAACAAGAGGGATTTAGGACATCCGGATTCGTTTGGATCTACAAGATTTTGGGCAAATTACTCCATTTTATTTGGAGCATCTCTTATTGAAGAAGATAATTATTTAAAATGGTCGGAGTTGATTCCGGTTCACACCATCATTCGTCAATACTACTGGTACAAAAATTGGACATCTTTGTGGTGCATGGCTCTTTCTCTTCGCGATGTATTTGCAATTGGTGTCATCATATATTTGTATTTTGATTTTGATTATCTTGCATTTTGGTGTTTTTGATAATCTTGTAAGCAATCATGTAATCACTATTTTGGTTTGAATGAATTAAAATGTGATTTTGAAAAAAAGAAAAAAACAAAACAAAAAGGGATTTTTTATTTTCTTTACCATGTCACCATTTTAATTTGATGTGGCCGAGGGAAGTTTTTACTTTCTTTACCATGTCACCATTTTAATTGGGCCGACCGACTGACCGGAAGGCTCGAAGGGAGGAAGTCCCGTTTTATGATCACCTTTTCTAAAATGTAGACTAACGCAAATGTGTGGTATCTTTCGATTCCTAACCTCCTTTTTAGTTCAATTATTATAACTCCTGATGTATCATATTCTTTTTAGAGTATAATAAGCAAGCATATTAGAATATAACATATATAAAAATCAGTGTCTTGGAATTTTACAGATTTTATCTCGTTGGAGAGATTTTCAAGAGGTCTACACAATGAGTATAAACAACAGCATCCAGTTTAGAGTTTTTATGAAAAATTTGGAGGTGTTTATTCTTTTAAGAACAAGTTTCGAATTGAACGGATAGCCATTATGCAAACCACTACGAACAACAGATAACAGATTATGCAGCCATATTTTTGTTTATGCATCAACTAATTTTCCGTTGCAACTAATAAAATAATAAAACGATGTACTCCCTCCTTTTCAGGAAAACTGATACTTATATTTTTTTAATTTGGCCTATTTTTAGAAAATGTCGGGATAATATACATTCTTTTATAGCCTCACTGCAGCGATATTTCATTTTCTTCGGTCGACTGTCCCCCCTTGGAAGCGGTGTTCTAGTAGTAAACAATGAAGAAGAAAAAAAAACAAAACCTTAAGATTTTAAGTTCTTTTAATTTTTCTTCTTCTTTTATCTTCTAGTGCAACCAGAAGAGATGGTGAAGGTGATTAACATCCTCCTTAAATCACTTCAATTTTGGCATCATCATATTTTACGTCGAGATTTAGGATTAAATCAAAAGTGATAAAATCTACAATTATCATGTTGAAATTTGTTTTTCAATCTCAATACATCATTTTGCAAATAATCTCTTAAATTAGATATATCTATTTGGTCAGAAATAATCACCAGACAATAAACTCTCACCAAAACTATTACCACATTGTCTAAATAATGACTTACCCCCGTTCTTCTCTAATCTCCTCCACCATTTCCATCCCCTAGTTTTTTTTTTAATTTCCCTATCTAGGATTCGCAAATTGATCACCCACCTCGATTAATATCATCTGAACAGATTTCTCTTCTTATTTGTTGAAGGTTAAACCAAGATAATATGAAGATTACACTAAGGATCAACTACGAGAGTTGACAGAGTTTGAGTGGGTCAATAAGTGTTGTTGACACAGTGCGTGAATCAACTAGTTCGGTTGATACGATGGTACGATATTTAGAAGTAAACTTGGGTTGCAAGTATTACTGGTTTTAGAGTTTGTTTACGTGAGAATTTTCTAGAAGATTCTTTGTTAGAGTTTAATTATGTTAGGAAAGTGTTATTACTTTAGAGTCATTTTTGTAAACATATAAATAGGCTGTTAAGCCATGAGTTAGAAACACATCAATTAAGAGAAGTATTTTCGCGTATCTTGTTCTGTTTTCATTAAGTCTTTGATATCAGTTTTCTACATCTGGTATCAGAGCAATGGTATCAGATTCTAAGGCTATGGGTATGAGTTGTTAAGTTGAAAAAGATGACGAGTTTAAGTCCAATTAAGGTACCGGTTCAGGGTTCAGATGGAGAATATTTTCATATACCAAGAGGTATGGGATATTTTGAAAGATAGTTATGTAGAACCAGCAGAAGGAGTAGTACTTGAAGGAGTTGCGCAAACTCTATTGACTGAAAACAGAAAGATGAATTCTAAAGTTACATATATTCTTCATCAAGGTATTCATGAATCTCTCATGGATAGAGTTATCTACATTAAAGAAATTAAAAGAGCATGAGATGGATTGATAAGTTACTATAAAGGATCTGATAAGGTCAAGAAGGTTAGATTACAAACCTTGAAAAGAAAATATGAACTGCAGATGGAGGCTACTGAAACAATATCCTAATTTTTCTAAAAAACACTGAATCTTGTCAATGAGATGAAAGTTAATGGTGATACTATAGAAGATTCACCCATTGTAGAGAAGATATTAAGAAGTTTGCCTGAGAAGTTTGAATCAAAGGTTACAGCTATAGAGGAATGCAACACAGTTGCAACTATGACTCTTGATGAGTTGTTGGGTTCATTACAAGCCTATGAAAAAAGATTACTAGAGAAGACAGTTGTTGTAAAACAATTTGAAGAGGCACTTCAGAGTCAAGTAAGTTAGAGAAACAACCTAGGAAGACCTAATGCTGGATGTTTTCAAGGAATGTACAACACTGGAGGAAAGATCAAATGCTGGAGGATATCAAGGTAGAAAACAAGTTGATAGATAAAAGATTCAATGTTACAACTGTGGAGATTTTGGACACTTTTTTGTTGAGTGTACAAAACCTAGAAATACAACAGCTAATAACTACAAGCAAAACTTCAAAGCTAATATTGCAGAAAGTCAAGAAGAAGAAAAGAAGACTGAAAATATGTTGTTGGCTTGTCATACACCTGAAGAACAACCTCAACATAAGTGGTATTTGGATACAGGTTGCAGTAATCATATGAGTGGAAGAAGAGAGTTGTTTGACAACCTAGATGAATCAGTACGGTCAACTGTGAAGTTTGAAAATAACTTAACAATTCCAGTTATGGGAAAGGAAGAATTGGAATAGTTTTGAAGAATGGTGCTAAAACATATATCACGGATGTGTTTAATGTACCAGGTTTACATCAAAATCTTTTGAGCATGGGTCAATTATTAGAAAGAGGTTATCTATGAACATCTTCAATGGTGTTTGTACAATTCGTGATCGTTTTAGAAGACTTATTAGAAGAGTACAGATGACTAAGAATATATTATTTCCTTTGAACATTCAGTATCAAAAGGAAAGGTCTTATAATAGTTATGTTCATAACGATTCTTGGTTATGGCACAAGAGAATGGGGCATGTGAACTTCAACAGTTTACAAACTTTAGCAAAAAAGGAGATGGTGTCTAGGTTACCTTTCATTGAGATTCCTGAATCAAGATGTGAGAATTATATCTTTGATAAGCAACACAGAGACCCATTCCCGGTAAATAAAGCTAGAAGAGCAGAACAACAGCTGAAGATTGTTCATAGTGACTTATCTGGACCTATTGAAGTAACTTCACATGGAGGTAATAATTATTTTATAACTTTCATTTATGATTTTAGTAGAAAGACATGGGTTTATTTGCTTAGACAAAAGAGTGATTCTTTTCAAGCTTTTAGAAGTTTCAAAGATTATGCTGAGAAACAAATTGGTAAGAGCATCAAGATATTAAGAACTAATAGAGTAAAAGAGTATACTGTGGTTGAAAATTTCATGGATGAACATGGTATTCAACATCAGTTAACAGCTAGATATACACCACAACAGAATAGTGTTGCTGAGAGAAAGAATAGAACAATAATGGATATGGCAAGAACTATAAGAAGAACAAAAGATTTACCAAAGAATTTTTTGGTTATGCAGTAGACACGGCAGTATACTTACTTAACAGATGTCCTACAAATATTTTGAATAATATGACACCAGAAGAAGCTTGGAGAGGTGTAAAACCAAGTGTAAGACATCTGAGAATTTTTGGGTATATTGCATATGCACATGTACGTAAAGAACTTAGATACAAGTTGGACGACAAGAGTGAAAAGTTTATTCTTGTTGGTTATAGCTCAGTAACCAAAGGATATAAGTTTTTTAATCCAGAGACAGGAAAAATATTACAAGCAGAGATGTGATCTTTGATGAAGATTCAAAGTGGAACTGGAATATTGGGTCAACAAACAATGTTGATCCAAATTTTGGGTCAACAAGGAATGTTGATTCACATACTGGATCAACAAGGAATATTGATCCACCTACTACTGTCAGATCAGTTCCAATTGTAGTTGAAGAAGAAGTGCAAACTCAAGACAATGATGAAGAACAACATGAAGAAGCAAGAACAGAATCAACAACACAACAAGAAACTACAAGACCAAGAAGAAAATTTATTATACCTGCTAGGTTGAATGATTATGTTTTATCAAAAGATAATGAAGATGTTGATGATGATGTGGTGAATTTTGCATTATTTGGAGATTGTGATCCTGTAGCTTCTGAAGAAGCTTCTAACTGTACTTCCACCAGGAAAGAAACATATTGGTGTTAAGTAGGTATACAAAACAAAATACATGTTGAATGGTGAAGTAGATAATCTGAAAGCAAGATAGTTGCTAAAGGATATAGACAAAAACAAGGAGTAGATTATGAAGAAGTATTTTCACCAGTTGCAAGACTTGATACAATAATGATGATAATTGCCTTAGTTGCACAGAAGCAATGGAAGATATTTCAGATGGATGTGAAATCAGCATTCTAGAATGGAGTATTGGAAGAAGAAGTTTATGTTGAACAACCAGCGTGCTACATTATGTAGGGGAAGGAGAATGAAGTATACAAGCTAAACAAAGCTTTGTATGGTTTGAAACAAGAACCACGTGCTTGGTATACACGAATAAACTCTTATTTCATTAAGAAAGGGTTTACAAGATGTCCACATGAGCATACTCTATATTCAAAAGCTGATAGTCTTGGCAATCATATTATAGTATGTTTGTATGTGGATGATCTTAATTTTACAGGAAATAGTTCTGAGATGATTAAGGAATTCAGGGAGGATATGGTGAAAGAGTTTGAAATGACAGATCTTAGTTTAATGTCATATTTTCTTGATATTGAAGTACAACAAACGGAAATAGGAATTTTTATTAATCAACAGAAGGAATATTAAAGTGTTTCAAGATGGATAATTGTAATCCAATTTTAACACCAGTAGAAGAGGGGTTGAAGTTGACAAAAGATGGAACATGAGAGCTAGTGAATTCAACGGAATTTAAATGTCTTGTTGGATGTCTCAGATATCTAACGGCTACAAGACCTGACATTATGTATGCAGTTACATTGGTTAGTACATTCATGGAATCACCTAGACAATCACATTTGCAAGCTGCAAAACGTATTCTGAGATATGTTAAAGAAATAACTACTTTAGGAATCTTTTATACTATTTCAAAAAATCCAAAGTTGGTTGGTTTTACTGATAGTGATTGGGCTGGAGATACAGAAGGAAGAAAGAGTACATCAGGTTATGGATTTCAGTTGGGAACTGGTTTTTACTCTTAGTCATCTAAGAAGCAACAAGTTGTTGCATTATCTACAACATAAGATGAATATATAGCTGCTAGCAACTATGCTACAAAAGTTGTGTGGTTGAGAATGATGCTGAAGTCATTGTTTCAAGAACAGAATACACCTACAACAATAGTTTGTGATAATAAGTCTACAGTTTCACTAACTAAAAATCTTGTGCTTAATGGAAGAAGTAAGCACATTGATATTAAGTTTTATTACATCAGAGAGCTTGTCAGTAACAAAGAAATAGTTGTGGAGTTTTGTAAAAGTGAAGAACAAGTGGCTGATATTTTCACCAAGTCTTTGAAGTCTAATAATTTCATTTACTTGCGTGGAAACCTAGGAATGATTGGTAAAGAGTATCTTGGTTTAAGGGAGGATGTTGAAGGTTAAACCAAGATAATGTGAAGATTACACTAAGGATCAACTATGAGAGTTAACAGAGTTTGAGTGGGTCAACAAGTGTTGTTGACACAGTGCGTGAATCAACTAGTTTAGTTGATATGATGGTACGGTATTCAGAAGTAAACTTAGGTTGCAAGTATTACTGGTTTTAGACTTTGTTTACGTGAGAATTTTCTAGAAGAGTCCTTGTTAGAGTTTGATTATGTTAGGAAAGTGGTTATTACTTGAGAGTCAAGTTTGTAAACATATAAATAGGATGTTAAGCCATGAGTTTGAAACACATCAATTAAGAGAAGTATTTTCGAGTATCTTGTTATGTTTTCATTAAGTCTTTGATATCATATTTTCTACATTATTATTGTTCTTGGCTTGCAAATGGGGTAATGATCATTCGTTCTTTTTCCAGCCTAAGAATTTCTAGAATTTGGATTTTTTTCAATCTTAATATAAGATATTGCATGCTTAAATATTTTGAAGAAATGAAATTTGAAGCGATTCATCGATATCACAAGTTGAGGAAAAAAAAGAGATCAAAGCAGTAGCAGAACTTTGATTTGAAACACTTTCCCAGCCAAAAGAACTAGATGTTATTTTAGATATTTGGTTTTTGTTTTTCCTTTTTTTTTTCTATTGATGACTTGTTGAGGAAAATGTATATCTCTCCTCACCGTGTCATCACCACATCATCTTTGTTGTTAATCCGTTGTTACTTAGCTTCCATGTAGTAAGATTGGGGTAACCCAGGGGTGGAGCTAAGGGTTAACTAACCCTAGGTCTAGCCCCCTAAAATCGGTAAAACCATAAAAATATCCTTAGTTTTATCAAGTATTTAGATTTAATTCACCTGATTTTTATGTTTAGTCCACAACTGCTCAATAATTGTTTTTAGTCCCCTCATTTTTAAACTCCGACTCTGCCCCCAGGGTAACCAGTTACTCATGAAGCTTAAGAACCCATCTATTCGATTCTACCGCAAATTTTTTGATGCTAGGAACAAAAATTTGGAATTAAAAAGTGCTACGAAGGTTACCGTCAAGAGTTGGACTTCTCAAAATACATATGGATGAAAGAAGTTCCAATCCTACTTTTGTGCGCAGTCGCAGAGGCAGCTGGAACTTGGAAGCAAGGGTGTCCAGCTCACTTTCAAGCCTATACTTTTTAGAGAATTGGAATTGCAAACCCATTTAAGCATACTTGGTACCCCTAAAAATATTTTGCTCCTCCATTGACGGATTCCTAGCTTCTCCCCTGTTTGTGCGCTTCTCATAATTCATTACCTATTCTAAAGTACTTGCAACGTAGAAGGATAACCACACCTGACATCATAGCGAAAAAAAGTCAAACAAAAAGCCGATAGAAAAAAAAAGGATAGAGATCACATAATGTGTTGGGATATATGTTTAAAATCATAATTTTATATTATTATGCCAATGTTAGAGAGATAGTGGGGCAACTTTATATTGAGCTCCCACACTATATGTCCTAGTTAGCAATTCGGCGAGAGGCAAAAATTCGGATTGATAAATCACGCTCATCAATTGATTGTACGAAATATTAGCCCGGTCAAATATGCAATTATGCGTGGTTCGGAAAAAATGCGAAAATGCATATATTCGTGTTTAATGCGTTTAACATATCTCAATTCGGTTCATAAAATTCGGCATAGATTTTACTATAAAATATATTTTTAAGTATCACCATGTATTAAGGTTCATCTGAGTGCTATTATTTATAATTTTTTATTGTATACTTCAATTGGTATACATAATCACAAACAAATATGTATGTATAAAAGGATACGACGAATAGGGTGGTATCAATGCGGCAAATAATTTGTGAATTCATATATTTTGCGAAATATTCGGGAATGTTAAAAAATACCGTGAATATGATTCGGGTGTAAAAATGCGTCTAAAATGCTCGTAGAAGTACGTGTTTGGATAGTTTGCTTATAATTCGAGAACTTATTATATATGCATGGGTTAAAGTCCCTGAATAATTACATTAGTCCAGAAGTGGGGTCTTTGAAGATCCGGTGATGATTCATTTTTAAGGTAATTAACCGTCTTTAAGTTTATATTTTCTGATTGTTATTTGAGATTAATTGTTTTTTTTTTTATAAACAATCAGACCACATTTCATTCAATCCAAAAAGGTGATTACATGAAAATACAATAAGATTAAAACCCAAATACAAATAAAGATACCAATTACAGGTAATTCGCGAAGAGAAAGAGCAAAATACCGCAAAGGTACCCAATTTTTGTATGAAAAATAGAGAGAAAAGATGGTATAATCCGGAATCAATTCCGACCATTTGGATGTTTGTCTTCTATAACAAAAGATGTTCCAAAAAGAAAGGAGTGCTTAGCCCTTAATCAGAAGATGAACTCAAAGCGATGTCGTGTTGAATCGTCGATGTTCTCAGATCTAGAATAACATGTCATGAACCAAGCAACAAAGTTTGAACAAATCACCATCAAGGTGGAGAAATAATCGCTCTCAAAGCGAAAAAAGAATCGCCCAAGAAACAAAGATAAAATCACCAAATCGATGATGAAATGTGTCAAAAGACACCACAAATTAAAAAACAACATCTTATTCAATCAAAAAATCTACTAAATTAAAAGAAAAATAATAATCCTTGCTCAGACCTGGTTAAAAGGGGACTAAATCTGAGCAAGAAAGATGAAAAGATTTTTGGATTTTTTTAGAATGGAAGAAAAAGGAAAGAAATTAATTGGTTTTCTTGAACTATTAAAATGGCTGGTTTTGTAAAAAGAGAAACACAAATTTTCCACATGTTTTCGAGAGATTCTACTTGCCAACCCAAATTATTGTTGATCGCCGAATTCCTAACTAGGACCGCAGGGAGGTGGTTATAACTTATATGGTTTCTCCCTCTCTTTTTTTCTGTATACATTTTCTAACTTTTGGGTCAAAAAAAATATACAAATAAATAAGTACAATTGATGCTAGGAGTAGATATTTTTTACTCTCTTCAAAGTCCTATCATCTAACGCTAGGACTAGATTGATGTAGCAAAATACTAGAGCATCACAATTGGTTGTGAACCCATCACAGCTGCATTAAGATCCTTGGCATATAGATCATCAAGGTGGTCCGACGCATCAGCTAACCAACCTTGACCCTATCAGCATATAACGAGGTCTTGCGTCCGAACCCCAGTACCACCGTAGTCCTTCAGGTTTTTTAAAATAGAAAGATAATACTCAACGAATTAAAATTCCGCGAAGTTGGATCCAGTTCATCACCAAATGGTACATAATCTGGGTTTCAGTTGTTAACAGATTTTCACATTTAAGCTCATCACCACATAAATGCAAATTCTATGAAAACATAAATGGAAGCAAATCTAAGTATCAAACTGATAACATATTAGAACAAAACGAAGAAGTACAAGAAAGCTGGATATAATCGAAGAAAAGGAATAAACTGAGTACTGAAAGTAAGGTTGTACATAAAAACCAGCTAAATAACCAGTTTTAAAACGATCTACTACTGATACCGTACTCATCCAAACCAGGTGATACAGTAAGTGTAAAGATTACAAAAACAGCACAACCAAAAAGAGTGATTAAGTATTGATGTTCTGTCAGATGTAAATCACACTAATAGAACTGAATTGCCAATGGCAATGGTGAAGCTCTGTCACGATATGCCGATAGCCCCTGGAACTGCTGCCTCACTGCATCAGTATCAACTTCCCTCTCCCAGTGCACTTGTATCTCATTCAGAGCTGAACTCTGCTCAAGGAGATGTTTTAAAACTTCCAATTCACCCTGAGTGCCTCTGGCATCTTTAATCTTTACCGGCTTCAGCTGCGGCAAATTCCAAGGTGTCAGATCCAACAAGTCTTCATTAACTGCACTATCAGCTTCTAATTCCTAGTCTTCCTTGTCCTCAATCTTCAAACTCAATTCAGTAGCATGACAGTTCTCAAGTATGTTTGACAGTGCAATTAAGGAGCGGTGAGAGAACCAAACTTTGAGCTCAAGAAGTTGCAATCTTGCAAACTCTAGACAGTTTGAATACTTGTCCAGCACCTAAATTAAGCAATTCCCAAAATGGGTCAAGCACAGTGAAAGCAGACATGGTTTTAAAATCTTCATGACAGACACTAAAGCATTAGAGTTAGCTGCAATAGGAATAGATTTTGACAACAAGTTCAGACTCTAAAGTCCAAACTCTAAATCACCTAGATAGAAGTAGTGGCATGAGAACTCCATTATAAGTTTTAAGAAAAAACAACATACCTTAAGGAATTCAGGGGAGGAAATCCTCAGACCTCTGACATGCTTAAATGCAGTGAAGAAGTTTCTCAACCGCGACCCATATACGTCTTCGATCTCTTCTTCTGAAACTTGTATCATTTCAGAAACTCCTCTTTGATTATATCGATGTCCACGCTTTCTAGAAAAGAAAGATCGCTTCCAATTGAGTACACTTGAGACATATAATCTCTACATTTGACACTCACCAAATTTGGGGTTAACATGTTGATACGACTATCCATTTGGCGAATAATGACCGGATAACCCCTCTGGTTCACGATTTCTAGATCTTTTAGATGATCGGATATAATCCTAACATCCCCATTAAGGACAGTGAGATGCTTGAGGACTAGAGTGTTGGTTAAACTTGAACATAGAAGTCACTAACAAGTTGGTTAGGACAAGATTAGGAAATTGATGTAATCCTAAGGGAAGTAGAAGTCATCTAGTTCTAAGAAAAGGAAAGACATGTAATAAGGTAATAGGACTAGGAAAAGGAATTCATAGTTCTATATATATATGATCACCAAAGTTGTGGTTGATCATATGAGCAAGATTAGAGCTTGTGTTTAGTTTTGAGATATTTTCTAAACATCAATAAAGAGAGTTGTCTTTATATAAGCTAAGTTTCATCTTGCAGTTGCCATTAATTGGTATCAGAGCTTGTTTCTGAGCCATGGAAAACGAAACCACCATCGTGGGTGCAAAACAGTTCACGCCACCATCAATACAAGTTCCAATCCTCAACGCCACAAACTACACAGTATGGGCCATGAGAATGAAGGTACTGATGAAAATCTACAAAGTTTGGGAAACAATTGATCCTGGTACATTGGACCCAGACAAAAACAATGTTGCCATTGGATTACTCTTTCAAGCAATACCAGAATGTCTTGTTCTACAAGTTGGTGAACAGGAAACTTCAAAGAAAATTTGGGATGCAATAAAGGCACGTAATCTCGGAGCTGATCGAGTTAAAGAAGCCCGTCTGCAAACCTTAATGTCTGAATTTGAAAGAGTGAAGATGAAAGACACTGATACTATTGATAGCTTTGCAGGAAAGCTATCAGAGATAGCCTCAAAAGCTGCGTCACTTGGACAATCCATTGATGAAGATAAACTGGTAAAGAAGTTTCTCAATAGTTTACCAAGATCCAAGTATATTCATATCATAGCTCTCTCGAACAAGTCTTAGATTTAAAGAAGACTAGCTATGAAGATATAATTGGAAGATTGAAAGCATATGAAGAGAATCCTTGATGAAGAAAACAATGGACGAACTCAGGAAAACTCTTGTACACAAACTCTTACCAACAAAACTCTGCGACAAGAGGAAGAGGTCGTGGAAGAGGTGGTAGAGTAAACAGAGGCCGAGGAAGGGGAGGAAGGTTTAACTCACAAGATAGAACAACAAGTCAGAATGATCAAAACCAAGGGAAAGAAAAGAAGGATAGATCAAACATTATTTGTTACAGATGTGATAAACCAGGACACTTCTCCTCTGTATGCCCTGAAAGAATACAAAAGATGGAAGAAGCAAACAAGAATGAAACAAGGGAAGCAGATACAACTCTTTTCATGCACGAAGTTGTATTCTTAAACGAAGGGAAACTAATACCAAAGAACTACGAATCAAAGGATGGAGAAGAAGGAATCTGGTATTTAGATAATGGAGCCAGCAATCACATGACTGGTAAGAGACACTACTTTTCTGAACTCAATGAGAAAATCAAAGGACAAGTGAAGTTTGGGGATGGATCTTCTGTAGAAATTGAAGGGAAAGGATCAATTCTATTTTAGAGCAAGACCGGAGAATAGAAGCTTGTCACAAACATCTACTTCATCCCAAACTTACAAAGCAACATTCTAAGTTTAGGACAAGCTACAGAAGTTGGATGTGATGTTAGAATGCGACAAGATTATCTAACAGTTCATGACCCAAGTGGAAGACTTTTAGTTAGAGTCTCACGCTCACAGAATAGACTCTACAAGATAAGTCTCATGATTGGAAGGTCATTGTGTCTGAATATGAGACTGGAAGATCATACATGGAAGTGGCACGCAAGGTTAGGACACATAATCTTTAGAACCTTAAAAACTATGTCTCAGAACAAGATGGTTCGAGGGCTACCACAACAAAACGGAGTGGTGGAGAGGAGAAACATGACTCTAATGGAGATGAAAAGAAGTTCTTTAAAGGCTATGCAGGTACCTAATTATCTATGGGGAGAAGCTTTACGACACTCCACATACCTGATAAACAGGATACCTACGAAAGCTCTGAAAGACATGACTCCATATGAAAGTTTGCGAAAGAGAAAATCAAACATAGATCATTTAAGAGTGTTTGGTTGCAAAGCATACGCAAAAGTTGATTCTGCAACTCTTAAGAAACTGGATAATCGATCTCAGACTCTTGTGAATCTAGGAATTGAGCCTGGATCCAAAGCTTACAGATTATTCAATCCAACAACGAAAAGAGTAATAGTGAGTCGAGATGTGGTATTCGATGAAAAAGAAAACTGGAACTGGAAAGAAACTAATGATGGACCAAGTAGGGATCCAGGAATGTTTCACATGAGATGGGGTCAAGTAATTGATGAAGGCAAAGGACCCATAATCATCAATACCAATGGAAACAATGATGTTAATCAAGAAGAAGAAGAGAATAATGAAAACACTGAGAATAACGAAGAAGAAGAAGAAGAAGAAGAGATCGATGATATAACTCAACCCATTCCACTGCGAAAATCAACAAGACAGATACAAAAGCCACATTACCTGGAGGATTATGTTCTTCAAGCTGCAGAAGAATGTGAGATTATGCTACTTTCTGTTAATGATGAACCAAGGAATTTTCAGGAAGCAAAGGTCTCGACTAAATGGACACAAGCATGTAGAGAAGAAATTATTTCAATCAACAGAAACAAGACTTGGTTTCTAGTTGATAAGCCAGGTGGGGTAAAAGTGATTGGTCTTAAGTGGATCTTCAAAATAAAACGGAATGCTGGTGGTACTGTCAATAAATACAAATCAAGGCTTGTAGCTAAAGGATATGTACAAGAATCAGGCATAGACTTTGATGAAGTTTTCGCACCAGTTGCTAGACTAGAGACAATTCGTCTCTTAATAGCAGAAGCAGCATCAAACTCATGGGAAATTCACCACTTAGACGTTAAGACAACATTCTTACATGGTGAATTGCGATAAGATGTGTATGTTGAACAACCAGAAGGTTTTAAAGTAAAAGGACAAGAGCATAAGGTTTATAAGTTATCAAAAGCTCTATATGGTCTAAGACAAGCTCCTCGATCCTGGAATACAAAGTTAGATCAAATCTTAAGAGAAATCAGATTTTTCAAGTGCTCTAACGAAACATCAGTATACAGAAGAGAAAAAAAGGGAACGCTTCTTGTGATTGCAGTCTATGTATATGATCTATTTTTGACTGGAAACTCCCCTAAGGTGATCAATGAGTTCAAGAGAGAAATGTCATCAAAGTTTGAGATGTCAGACCTCGGAAAACTCACTTATTACCTTGGCATAGAAGTCCATCAAGGAGTAGATGGGATTCAGATTAAACAAGATGCTTATGCAAGGAGAATTCTGAAAGAAGCAGGACTTGAAACTTGTAATCCAACTAAGATACCAATGGAGTTTGGAATTAAAGTTTCAAAGGCACGAGAAGAAGCAGAGATTGATCCAACGAGTTATAGAAGAAATGTTGGATGCCTTAGATACTTGTTACACACAAGACCAGACTTGGCTTTCTCTGTGGGAGTAGCAAGCCGTTATATGCAGAGTCCAGGCAAGTCTCATGGTGATGTAATAAAGCAGATATTGAGATATCTAAGAGGAACAATCAGTTGTGGATTGAAGTATGGTCGAGGAGGATCAAAAGGAATTGTTGGGTATAGTGACAACAGTCATAATATTGACCAATATGATGGAAAAGGTACAACTGGTCATATATTTTATCTAGGAGAAGCACCTATTACATGGTGTTCACAGAAGCAAGACACTGTAGCCCTCTCATCCTGTGAAGCTGAGTTCATGGATGCAACAGAAGCAGCTAAACAATTAATATGGCTTCAAGAACTGTTGGGTGAAATCAAAGGAAGTGAACCTGAAAAAGTTCTCATCAAGATTGATAATAAGTCTGCAATTGCACTCACTAAAAATCCAGTGTTTCATGGGAAGACGAAACACATTCACAAAAGGTATCATTTTATACGAGAATGCATCGAGAAGGAGGTCATTAACGTAGAACACATACCTGGAACTGAGCAGAAATCAGATATATTGACAAAGGCATTAGCTCGGATCAAGTTTGAAGAAATGAGACAACTGATTGGAGTACAAGATATGTCACGGGTAAGGTTGAAGCTTAACGGGGAGAATATTGGTTAAACTTCAGCATAGAAGTCACTAACAAGTTGGTTAGGACAAGATTAGGAAATTGATTTAATCCTAAGGGAATTAGAAGTCATCTAGTTCTAAGAAATGGAAAGACATGTACTAAGGTAATAGGACTAGGAAAAGGAATCCATAGTTCTATATATATATATGATAACCAAAGTTGTGGTTGATCATATGAGCAAGATTAGAGCTTGTGTTTAGTTTTGAGAGATTTTCTAAACATCAATAAAGAGAGTTGTCTTTATATAAGCTAAGTTTCATCTTGCAGTTTCCATTATAGAGTTTCTAGAGTTGGGCAACCCTAGAATCTATAACTCGTTCTTAAATTGTGAAATAGCTAAAGCTAGTACCCAACCCAAGATCCCGTATCAAATTAGCTAACATTATTCTCAAAGATAACAAATAATTATCAAAACCTAATTTAATAACATGTATACAGATCAAACCACAATAATACATTATCAAGAAATATATACTAATCATGAACATGTCAAGCTTCATGGAAATCAAAATTGAACTACATGGAACCTAAAACATATAAACCTGAACGTGAAATCCATCAGAACAATCAGTACCGAATCAACAACTTATTCGAATACAACTTTCAAGAACAGATCATGAACTTGAAATGTTGCACAAAACTTACAGAAAGTTAAACATCGAGAACTCTAGTTATGAACTAATTAATCATCTAAATCACGGAACTATCTAAGATCAACATGTAGGTGAATATCTTCAGAGTTAAAATTTATTAACAACTTTCAACATCCTTAGGATGATTAACAATTACCATCGAACAAGAAACAAAAATAAATTTTCTGTATCTTCAATAAACTTACCGAGTTAGTTGAAGTTTGGTGAGTTGCAGAGAGAGGAGGAGGAGAAAAAAATCTTGAAATTAAACATTCAAGGAGATGACCTTTCTGAGGAAGAGAGAAAGAATAACAAACTTCAGCCAGAGTGATTTTGGGAGTCGCTCTGGAATCTTCCTTTACTAGCTAACTGAAACTAGAGACGTTGGGAGGATGCGTGAAATTCGGTTTCCTCGTGGCGTAACTGCTTCTGACACATGATTTGGTCGAAAAGGCCCCGTAGGGATGAGGATGGTCCGATTTTCGCCTTCAATTTTGACATCCGCCAACAATCCAGTATCCAACGAGTTTTATTTTGTGTAATCAACAATATTTACGGTGAGACAATTTAAGAAAATAACTTTCCTAGCAAAAAAAAAAGATTTAAGAAAAATAACAAACAACCAATGTTTTTTTTTTTTTAATACGAAAGGAAGTTATATTAAATAAAAGGTAATTACAATTGTTTATCTCCGTGTAGACATAAAGAAATCCAAGAAGGAAAGTAACCACTCCATTTCTCCCCGCTAGAAAGATTTTGAGCGTATTTTACTAGAGGATCTGCAACATGATTTGGATCTATATGCACATAAGTGCAAAGTCAATCCTCAAATTATTCAACTAATAACTCTAAACAATCCACAAACAACCAATGCTTACGAGAGGAGGGAATTGGGATTGTTTCTTGAAAGGGATATTTTATAAAGTATCCCTGTTTTGAAATGTACATTTCAAAAGTACCCCCGTTTTTTACAAATTTTCTAAAAGTACCCCGTTTTATTCAAAAGGCAAATTCCATCCAGTTAAGTGCTAGGTGGCAGTTATCTTTCCTATTAAAAGTCCTATTTACCTCTGAACTACATCTCCTTGGTAGAGAGGATAATGATTCGACGATCCTGAAAGAGGGTGTAACAATCCTGAACTAGGATCGACGAACCTGAAAGTGGTGTAACGACCCTGAACCGGGCTCGACTAACCGGAAAAATATTGTAGAAGATTGATTCTCCACCAAATGAAAACCTCAAGACACTTGGGAATGATGAACCCTTTCATGGAATGATGAAACGAACCTGAAAATGATGACACGATCCTGAACCGAGCTCGACAAATTGAAAAAATGATGTAGAAGGTAAACGTACTAACAAGTAAAGGGTAAAGAAGTAAACTTTAAAGAAAGTAAACTAGTGTTGACTAACTAGGATGGGAAACTAAACAGTTTGGGCACTTTAGAAAATTTCTAAAAAACAGGGGTAACAAAAAAACGAGGTCAATAAAAAGGGGGTACTTTATAAATTCTCCCTTCTTGAAATCACTATTACTAACAAAACTGCGGAGCACAGACGTTGGTGGATACGCTCGTGAAATTCACTTTCCATAGTGGCGTAACTAACTTGTGACAGTCATATAATCTACCACCCAGCTGCCACACCATTATTAGGTGATACACATATGTAGCGATCTTGATACAAGATAATTTAGCGGTATCTATTCAAAAATCGTCCAATATGGGAAACCATAGTAAAGTGTAACGCTGTCAACGGACAAGAATACGTCAAATTTTGACCAAAATGATAAGGTTGTGGTTAAGTATTGTCGAAAATCCGATATCTGATAACATCACACGGAATCCAAAAATCTCAATCGGATATTGTTAGGCTAAGTTATCGGATATCGGATTTTTTTCCGATAACATCCGTAAACTCCAAGTTATCTTCCATCAAGATCGTTAGAATTATGTGTCTCACCTACATGTGTCTCACCTAATTGGATTAAATCCTATAGACAACGGTCTTCAAAAAGGCTAATGATCCCCCTTAACTACTGGCATAAGTCAAAATACAAGGAACATACCAGTATATAGAGAATTATTTTGTTTAGCCTAAAGCGCAAGTTCATGAGCAATAGAACTACATGTTATATGTTGGAAAGTAAAAACACATCCACCTAAAGAAGAAGCAAAAAACCGAATGTATTTGAAAATGACATCAATCCTTCAGGTACCATCAAGCTTTCCGATAGAAAATTGGTTGATGAGGTCTTTTGCATCACTTTCTATGATGATGTGAGTAAGTTTTTGCTCCACTTCCTTCTTTTGCACTGCCCAAATAACTCTAGCTTCATCCTCCTTATCAGATTCTACATCAAAAACAATAGATACACAAAAGGTAGTTTTACTGGTAAAATCTCTCATCACATAGCATGTACCATTAGCCATTGTAGTTCCATCATAAGCTCCATATGTATTGCGTTTTATCCATCCAAATGTTGGGGGCTTCCAAGTATCATTATAGTTAATGGTACAACCAGAGGGAATGTGAGGTTTTGAAATGATAGTTAGGAGCATATCCTTTGATCTACTAATGACAGTATCATGAGTTTTTTTTAGGTTTATGAAAACCAAGTTATTCCATAAAGACCACAAGATATATAACAACAAACAGAAAATGTCTATCATCAGAAATTTTAGACACTGGGTCAATCAACCAGAAAGTCAGCCAATCAGTAAAGATTTATTAATGAAGACACGCATTAGTATTATCACAGAAAGAATCCAAAGCCCAAACATGACTATCAAAGAGGTAAAGGACCAAAGCATACATGACAGTTTTATTGGGATCAAAGCATCTACTATAATCAATAGAATTCATAGGCATTTTATTATGTAAAACAGTTCTAGCAGGCAAAGCATTTATAGCAGCTTTCCAAATAAAATTTTGAATACGATGAGGAACACAAAGTTTCTAAATGCACTTCCAAAGTTTACTACAGGGAGAGGGACTAATCTCCCTGAGTCCCAAGAAGGAAGATTTAGAGGAAAATATGCCATTATTTGAAAACTCCCAAGCCCTCCTTTACGGAGTGCACAATTGGCTTAAGGGAATGATGATGATCTTGTGAGATTTTATGAGATTTAATTACCAATATTCCAATATCTAGTCTCAGTAACAATAAATTATGAGATTTTAACATTAGGGTCGGGAGGAAGTAAAGGATTATGAGCAGCAGGGCCTAAAGTAGGAATCTACTTATCACACCAAGGGTCAATAAAATTACCATCTTCCTTAATCCAGGAGATAAAAGGCTTGATCATCTCTTTCATAGCATGAAGACATCTCCAAGTCCAAAACAAACACTTGGACACTTAGCATTGAGAAAATCAGTTTTGCGGAAATACTTGGCTTTTAGATCCTAACAGACAATCAACATTTTCCATAATTTTCCATGCATTTCTAGGTAACATAGCCAAATTGTTCAACTTTGACTTCCTAAAACCTAGACCACCTTCAGACTTAGGTGAGCAGAGAATGTCTCATCCAAGAAGATGAGGTTTCACATCCTTAGGGTCTAGAGTGTCTCCCCACCAGAATTTACAAAGGCAAGAGTTTATTTTCCTGCAAAGATGTTTGGGGATAAGAAAGGAACCCATCTGGTACAAAGGAATAGCCTGATGACCACATGCTTGACTAAGGTAGTTCTAGCAGCCTGAGACAAAAGTCTATGAAACCAAGAGGAAATTCTAGCATCCACACTTACAAAATACCCATGTGAGTTTGAATTTCTGAGGCTTGGAGAGCTACGGGGGTACCAAGGCATTTTTCTCCTAAATCTAAGTTATCAATGTCAAGAATATTGAACAAATGATTCATAAAAGGACCACACAATTTTCCACTAGATAGGATACCAGATTTATCAAAATTAATTTCCTGACCAGACGTCAAACAATATTTTTGAAGATAATCTTTGATGATTTTAAAATCCTTAACAATAGCTTTGGAAAACAAGATAGAATCTAAGTTCAAACAAGAGATATTTTCTCCTAAATCTAAGTTAAAATTAATTAGACCAGTAGGACTTCCATTCAAAAAAAAACATAATATGAGACATTGGTTAATAAGATTAAGACAATGTTCAGACAAGCCCATTTTTTTAAAAAACTTTTTCAAGAAAAGACCATTCCAGTTTGTCATAAGCTTTAGACATATCCAACTTTATAGCAGCAATGCCATCTTTACCTTTGTGGTTATTAACTTCATATATATCCTCGTTAGAAAGAAGGATATTATCAGAGATACTTCTTTCAGTGACAAAAGTACTCAGATTTTGGGAGATTAAACTATCCATGAAACGTTTAAGCCTATTAGCTAGGGTTTTGGACAAGACTTTATAAATGAAATTACAAAGCATTATCGGTCTATACTAGAAGACCAATTCCGCTAGAAGAACTTTAAAAATTAGGTAAATAGCGGATGAGTGAAAACTTTAACAATATTCCTAATACAAAAGCATGTCCGATTCATATCAATCATTATTTGTCCGAGTATCCCAATGCTTCTAATAAAAGAAGGCTTGTAGAGCCATCAAGGTCAAGATTTTTCTTTCTTCCTATTTGAAAAACATCAGTTTTGATTTCCTTAAAAGTAAGAGGTAGATTCAACTGGATGTTATGATCCACAAAGAACTTCTCAGGGAGACTCTCAGGAATCTCATCTTGGTATTGCTGAGGATGGGATGAGTATAGAGATTTAAAGTAATCAACAAAGGAAGTTTTCATACTATGTCAATCAGTTAAGACATTACCAGAAGAGTATTTAATCAAGATAATCGCATTCCTTTTTCTCCTAAATAGGGTGACTCTATGAAAATGGGGAGAGTTTCTGTCTTCTTCCAAAAGCCAGACTTCTCTAGATTTATCCATCTAATATAATTCCTCTAAATTATATATAGGTACTCTAAACTGGCTCTAAGTCCAGAGACAGAATCAAAATCAGTGGGATTGGAGGTTTGAGGTTCCTCTATAGTAGTTTTTATGTTAGTTTGAATATTACCAAAGGATGATCTATTCTAGTCCCTAAGACTATTTTTTTTTTGTGTTTTTGTAATATTACCAAAGGATGATTATAAACATGAGATCCTACTACATTAACAGACCAAGAGTTAGCTATAATGTCTCTACAAGTAGGGTCTTCAATCCACATGGGCATAAAATAAAAAATGTTTAGGCATACAAACATCTTCAAAATTAAAATCAATATGCATAGGATAGTGATCAGAAGAATCTCTAGGAAAAATATTGACATAAAAGTTAGGGAATAAATGTTATTTGATTGATGAGACGTTTTTCCAGTCTTTCAAGAATAAGATCAGGGCCATGTTGCATATTGGACCAAGTAAACCTAGGGCCAGAATAACCAGGATCATGCAAAGCAAACACATTACAAAAATTTCTAAGATTAAAGAAATATATATCATCAGCCTCTAATCCACTAAACTAAGTATAATAATATCTTATATGACAGAAGTCAAGAATCAAGCTAAGTAATGTAATTGGACATTTGACACAGATAATGATCTAAGAATGAGCACAACGAACCCGACAGTTCAGGATATTCACATAAAGTACATGTGAATTTTCTTGTAGCAGCATACGATATTCTTCGCATGGGCTCTAATTAAAAATAAATAATGAAAACTAGAAAATACTTACAGGTAAAAAGCGAAATTCTTGTTTCCTCGTTGTTAAACCGTTAATGGTAATTTTTTGGTAGTGTCGTTGAAGGTAGAGGACGACATTGGTAGTGATGGTGCTTTAATCGATTGGAAAAGTGGTTTGAAGATTCAAAACAATTTCAATCGATGGGGAAATTGATGGTGATGGTGTCGCAGATGGTGATGGTAGTGGTGGTGAGGAGGAGGGTGTTGCTGGGAGTCTGGTGACTGAAACTGAAAGCGAAAACCGGAGAAGAAGAAGAAAAGTTGCCCCTCGTGTTTCGCAAATCTACCACAATCCCATGAGCGCCCAAGCTAAAACTAAAAAAAGACGGAGGGGCGTTTATGTCCAGTACAAAAGTAAAGAAGACACCAAATTATACCATCGTAGCTTATATTATGGATTCTGATTGCAGGTACTGATGATTAAAACAATTTTTCTCAAATGAATGTAACGCAAAGAAAATTTGATAACAGAGAAAACTACTTTAGGATATTAATGTAGTAGTGGTTTGGGGGCTCTTTCAAAGATCAACTATAAACCAAACTTAAAACACAGTAGCCAGCTAACCATAAAACTCCATATAGTTATAAAACACAATCACCATCTTATAAACATGGTCACAATAGATTCCACCAGGAGAAGAAGACTTTCAATCATCAGAATCATCAGAGTGTGGATCATGGCGTTCGACATTGAAAACTTCAGCCGCTCCATGATTTGTTTCAAAACCAAAAAACATCTTTTTTCCTTTTTGGTACATAATTAGTCAGATTTAATATGGCATTTAGATTAAAATTAAAAGTGAAAGTCCTGCAACTTCTCCTGTAGGTGGGCCTTGGGGACCTGGTGGGCTAGAATTCAAAGCATTAAACCATTTTCGAGTGTTAACATATGTTTTAAATTCATGTAAAATTCATACTTATATTAATATCACATATGTTTAGATCCTCGCACATGTTGTTTCATCTGTTTGAATTTTTATATAACTCATTTTTGTTACTCCTATGTATATGTTGTCGTCAACATAAACCTTTTTTTTTGCAACAAAGAATTGATTCTGATATTGAAAAATAAATCAAAGATTTATTTCTATTCTGTTCTAATCTGTCTTGAGAAAAAATTAACCCGTCTAGTCTGAAAATCATATCTATCTCTACTGCTACATCCACAATGTTGTATCCGGTCAACATGGAAAATATGCTAACATGTAATTTATAATCAATGTGTTAACATGTGTTCGCATGTGATGCTCAACTAATTACAAAACCATATTTTTCTTAACCTATCTAATTAACATTAAATTAGGTATACTAATCATATCTACACCGTATAGTTTGAATTTCGATTAATCGATCTCTGTTTTTTTTTCAAAAAAACTTGAGTGGTGTTTTCATTAAATGAACCATAACTATATGTAGCTATATAACCTTTAATGTCTTTTTTATTCTTATTCTAGTCAAGGTTTGTCGTAAGTTTACGATCAATACATAATTAACTATGCGCGCGACTAAATTTTAATTAGATAATATAAACATACAAACAAATCAAAGCATGTACCATAAACTGCATATTGAATTCACAACAACTATATGAATACGTACTCGTTCTTTAATCGTGCAATAGTTGAAACACAATCCAAGATCATGTATGGATTTGTAGAAATTCCAAATTACTAACAGTCTACACTATTTTGATAATAACAGATTTTAATCAGAAGTAATCAAACTTCAAAAACCTAACTTAATAACATGTAAAGGATCATCAATTGTACCAATTAAACCATAGTAATACATTATCAATAAATGTTGGTCATTAAGTACAACAACTCAATCATGAAAATGTTATATTTAAGTTTTGTGGAAACTAAAGTTGAACTACATGGGACCTAAAACATACAAACCTAAACGTGTAATCCATCAGAAATTGAAGAAAAATTCGCATTAAGTCAAGAAATCGTGTACCATTTTGAATTCTCTCTTCTTAATCATATTTTGCTCTCTCTACAGAGCTTATCTTCAATCTCCTTAAATATTACCAAAAAAAAATTCACTTGTATTTCAGATTTATCAGATCAATTATGATTTTTTCCGATCTTCTGGTTAGGTTTGAATACAACTAGTAATATTTGTATATATAATATTAAATAAAAAAATCGTTTGGAAAACTAATCTAGGCTTTCTTACATAAGTTTTTATATTTTCTTTTGTAATAGCTTTTGTATGATAAATACATTCTTCTTATATGATTTTAAAGCAGATTATGTAGTCTTTATCATGCATTAATCGATTGCATTAATAGTCTTAACTCTATTATCAAGGGAAATATACTTCGGCATGACGTGATTCTATTTATATATAAAGATCAACGGTTACTAATATTGATTATGATAACGATGTTTTCGCGCATTACTCCTTTCGGGGATATATAAATCTTAAAGAAGAAGAAAACAACTCAAATGACGGATTATCAAATCTTAGGTCATCCCTCCAACATCATTGGGTTCCTTTTTGAAATCTATATGTATTTGATATTTATGTTGTATTGTAGTGTATTGTTATTGTAACAAATAGTACTCTAGATCTTTTCATGTTTTTCATTTTTGATATATACTCCCTCCGTCCCACTATTAAGTGACCTATTTACTTTTAGATTTTATCCCACTATTAAGTGACCTATATCACTACACAATGATATTATTTCTAAAATTATCCTTTTAATTGATTATAAGAAATATAAGAAATATGCATAATTTGATGGACATGTTTATATTCGTTACGTAGGTGTTTTAAAGTGCTTTTCAATAGTATGAAGTTTGCGAACATCCGTGGTGTAGTTTGATAGATAAATCATTTCAAATTTTCACTAGTTATTGTACATAAGGGTATAATTATAAAAAAATGCTTAAATATACTATTTTCCCTTGCTTTCCTTAAAAATTGTGTAAACTTGAACTAGGTCACTTAATAGTGGGACGGAGGGAGTATTTGAATAGGATATATAAATTCTTATTATATTAATGAAATCAACAAGAAATTTCTTCCTTCCAAAAAAAAATTGTTAGAAAAATAGGCGGCAATGTTAGAGGAATTTTCCCATACATGGCATTTCCTAAAATAAAGAAAGCTAGAACAATTATAAAACATTCCTAAAAAATTCGTCTCATTCCCATGTGACACCCAACTTTTTTTTTCCAATGAAAAATAGATTGTTTGGAAAATTAAAAATAGGGCGTCTGTAAAAATATGGGAGGACAAGTGGATTCCTAATGAAGACATAATTCCAAGACCATAAGATTCTGAAGAAACGACGCCGCAAATGGTGCAAGAGTTGATAATAGATACAGAAGAAAACTGGGATATATGGAAACTAAATAACTACTTATCTCTAGATGTTAAAGAAAAAATTCTTGCAATATCACCACAAAGGAGAGAACAAGTTATATATAATGAGATGGAAGCATCACTTGTCTGGAGCTTTTTTGGCAGTGAACATATATAACTATATAAGCCAAGAAAAAGCAAACAATGATACGATAAATTTTCCTTGGAAATAGATATGGAAAATGAAGGTAAATCCAAAAATTAGATTATTCATATAGAAGTTAACTCAGAAAGCTCTTCCTACCTCTAGACAGTTGATTTGACTAATAAAATTTATTTTATTGAACTTGTTCAAGTTTAGTTCTGATTTTTATTTATAATCGGGAAACCAAAGTCTAAATAATTATCTTTGTTCATAGTTGTTATTCTTAGGAATAATTCGAGGTATGAACAAACTATCACGTTTCTTTCTTTTCAATATATCCGTTGCACTAGTTGGTCAAAAAGCACTTGTTAATGTACAAATTCCTAAATCCATATTTAAAACAATTACGAAAGTTGAATGAAAATCAATTAAGTTTGTATCTAATAAGATAATTAGATTAGTATTAAGTTTAGGTCATTAGTTGTGAAATAAGTTTAGGTTAATTTAAGTAAATGATAACCGGGTCATTTACTATAATTAAGACAGCCTTAGCTTACCACAATGGACCAAAAAGTTGCTTTTTGACTTTTGGAAATAAAAGGTCAAAAATTAGTATGGGTATACAATTCCAGAATGACTTCTTGAAAGAAAAAGATTAAATTTTTGTGAAGCAAAATATTTCTGCACTCTGTTTCTCGCAGAAACACTTCTACTTCTGATATCCAAACGCGCTATAAGTAGAGCATCGCCCCCTCGAAAAAGGAGGGGTAAATCGTTCTTAGCTGTGCCCATCGTGCGTCCATATGGCAAACCCCATGGTCTGCCTCACCCGTATGAACCGGCCAAATCATGCCAACGACCTTCATTAGTCATTTAGTCTGCCTTCTCCTTCAATTGAACATTTGGCGGGTACATTTCTCTAGTCGAAGATGAGCAGAGTAGAAGAAATCACCGCAATTTTAACTGAAATCGCGTGCCATTTACAATCTCAACAACAAGATTTCACCACCAATTTAACATCCACTATATCATCTTTGAATCAAACTCTAAACCTAAATACGAATGAAGGAGAATCCAGGGTTAGGGTTTTGGAAACTACCCTTTCTTTGATGTGTTTCAAAACTCCCCAGGTACGTTTTATTTTTTCAATTTCAGTGCTTATTTTTCATTAATTTGTGGTTTTTGATTCTGGGTTTTTGTTTTTCAGGTGTTTAATTTGTTGGTGGAAGATCTAGTACAGACGATTGTCACGGTTTTGAAGTCATCGATTTTGTGTAAAGTGTTGCCTTTTCAGAAAGAGGAGTTTCTACAGATTGGGAGTTCGATATCAAGGTTTGGTTGCGAAGAGTTGGTTAAAGCTTGTTTAGATATTATTGGGAGACTAGAAGAACATCATGGTAAGTGCTATTTGTTTCATTTTGTCTCCAATTTTGCTCAATTTCGGAAGGTTGTTTGTGTAGTTTTGGATTCATTAGTCGCCTCTACTGCTTGACTAGTGTAGTGGTTAGTGCAAGGAACTTAGTTACCCGGAATTTTGAAGCTTTCTCCCAGTTGAAATGCAATGTTAAGTGTTCCCTTAGCACAATGTTCATTAGCTGCAGGATGAAAATAAGAATCATTTTTATGCATAATGCTCTGCGGTGTGTAATGTTTGCAGGAACCCTTTCACATATGTTGCTTCGTGCTGTGCTGAGAGTGACAGCGTCAGCTTCTTCTCATCAGATCTTGTCCCCATTTCCATATATCCGGAGTGTTCAACAATGTCACCAGAAAAACACTTCTTTCTCCAAACTACATTCTCTTATCCCGGAAGAGATCTCCATCAGCGACAGCGATATACCTCTAAGGTATGCCTGAGTTTAGTATTCACAAGTCCATTTTAATTCCATCTAAGATAGCCAATGGTGTGGATTTCGGGTCAGTGGACATACCAGTTGTCAAACATGCTCTTTGTGACTTGTATATCCTTGTACATGTTCGGGATTGTTTTCCTTTTGGGTAATTTGGTATACTTTTCTTGTCCATAAATCATAAATGTCAACTTGGTGATCATTTTGAATCTTTGATAAAATTATTCGTCATGAGCCAATATGTGATGCTTGCATAGATTCTATGACTTATCTTTTATAGTGCATCCTGCACAACTGTGGTCTTGTTTATACCATCAGTTAGGCCTGTAGGTTTTGTCATTCAAATTCCTAATTTTTGAAATATACATGTTCTTGACTTGCTTAGTATCAGCGCTCTCCGGTTTTCTCTGCCCTCTTTTAGTAACATGTATCATTTCAAATGCGAACAAAAATGTATATTCAAAGTGCTTAGCTTTTTTGCTGGGAATTTTTCCTATGGTCCTAAATCAGAGTATTCAATGCTTTTGTGAACCCCCAAAATACCACCAACAACTATTTGCTTAGAACAACATGAGATGTATAAAAAAACTATAGCAACTTTTTACCAAAATTCACCATTCACCAATGTATATGCTTTGATACATGCTGATTAACATTGCTAAATATTTCATAGGCTACATCCAATTATAGTATTGACTCAAACGGAAATCCAAAAAGGGTTCTATGCCACGCTCAATCTGAAAATGAGTGTGCGCCATACCCAACTAGATGCAACAACTACGGCGTCTTGTTTAATTGAGTTGCTAGCTACTTGTAGGATTAGCATTGTAGTCTTCTAACTGGTTAACGATCTAAGACAATGCATCACGAGGCTGTTAGGTAGGGGTTGGTTCTTTGCTTGTTTCAGATTGATTTGTAGTGAAATAGCATGAGACGGACTCGAAGTTGTGACTTACCTTTTACTATATGAATTGTTATACTTATTCAGATGGCAATTGATGTTACCAAAATATGCAAACTTTAGCGATCCCATTCTGATCCATAAATTGCTATAAATGACCAGCACTGTTGATGCTCGTTCAGGGGCAGAATAAGCTTAAATCCTGGGACAAAAACAGGCATGATGACCTGCTACCAGGGAAGGGGAGGCAGGGGAGCAAGTGCTTAGCTTTGTTCTGACACTTGTTGTCCTTTTGTATCTTTCAGTATTTGTATTTTGGAACTTATGAAGTTGGATATCTTTTTCTTATACATTTCAGGTTACTCGTGTGGTATCTTGATCCACTGACTTTAAAACATGATATCTCAAGTATTCTGTCCGAGTCTTCAACGAGGCCGTTCCTTTATTTGAAAAAAGAAATGCATGAAAGAATGAGATGGCGTTCAATAGTCTTATCTTTGGTTCTTTCTCCTACTATATTTACTCAAACAAGAGCCTTATTGCACAACTGGTTTTTGGTGACGTAAGTTCCAACTTATTATTCCTTTTTGCTTTACTATGTGGTCCAGCGTGCTTGGGGAAACTACAACTTATATAGTTATTCATGCTTTGTTATAAGAAGCACTCTCGTTTGTGTACTCATTAATAGATTCAGTTACTCACCAGACAGCTACTTTGCGTAGGGGCTCGACTTCCGTTCTACAGCTTCAAATCATAGTAGTCTTGTCAGTGTTAGATGTACTTGCGCAGCCAATAAGGTGGGGACTGACAATGAAAATGGGTTCTAAGCTGCCTTTTTCTCATGCTTATTTTCCACATAAACAACCTCTGTTGCTGATGCTAGCTGGACCAGTGTCATGCAAAACTTTTCTAGAGTTGGTTCATTTTATTAAGGAACTGATACTTCAGGGTGATGACCATTTTGACCTAGTTTCAAAGCGAGGATCAATTAAGGCAAGAATGATAGATCATAAATCTACATGGTAAGTCTCTTCATTAATCTCAATAACTACTCTCTGATTCTGAACTACAACAATGTATTTGATTAAATGAGGTATTGCAGGGCACTATTGATGAATTTTCCGGTTTGGTTCTACTTCTCGGCTTCCTTGTTATTCACTGGAAGAAACTGCTCAATAGGAGCAGTTAAAGCTCAACCGTACGACTTAGAGAAGATTCGCGGTGCAGCTTCAAGGTATCTGACATGGATTCTTAGCCCAACTAATGAATACCTTTCTGATTTGCTCCTTAATTTTTTCATGGAAAAATCAAGATCTTTTGAAAAACACGGGCTAGATACACACAATGTCAATGCCAGTGTCAGGGGAAAACTTGGGAAACCAAAAGTTCGTGAAAACAAGGATACTATGGCATCCAAAGAGTATGATGGTCATGCAATGAGACTCTGGCTTAATGAATTCCATGATTGTCATGAAACCTTCTGCAAAAGAGCTGTCAATGATAGGGAATTGATTGGAGAAAAAACCCGGAAAGTTTTTAATCCTTGGCATAGTTTGTTATTCAGAAGGATTCCCTTGGGCATCTTTATTTGGGTTTCTGATACAAATGAAGAGTCATGCCAATGTCTTTTCCACTATGCTGCTTCAGGTTCAATCCTTCCGCATGATAACAAAAAGTCGGCTATGTTCTCTCGAAAAAGTGATGAGAAAAAGGAGGCCATAGAAGGTGTCCAACTTGTTTTTGATCTGTTTGATGTTATTGAAGAAATGGCAGAATCAATATTTGATACGGAAGGTGAAGGAGATGAATTTGTTTGCCGGTTGAAAATAAAAGCGGTGAGGTTTTTGGTTACGTATATGGAAAAGCTTCTGAGCCTTCAAACTGATGAAGCTGACGGGTCAATGTTGATGCTTACAGATCTTCAGAGGAGATTATCAATGTGGAAACATCAACTCGGAAAGAATTCTCAGGGTTACGAAGATTTAGATGAAATTTGTAATGCATTGCGATTAAAACTAGCTTGAACATTTAGAAGCAGTTTTAAATTTGTAATCAGAAATAAGATCAATTTGTTTTATAAGAAGTTAAACTTGGGGTCCCCTTAACCTCAGTTGTCTGGTCAGGGGAAAAAAAAAAGGTTAACTTTTTACTTTTAAAAAGTCATTCTGGAGATGTGTTTCTAAACTGTCTTCTTGCTTTTCGATTAAATTAACTCAAAAATAATTTTTTAAAGTGTATTTAAACACCATGGTTGGCTTAGCCGATCAAACTATTTGACTGTGCCAAAAATACATCCTGTGTTTACCTAGTGGAGCAAAAATTACCTAAATGAAAGTGAAGTTCCCTATGGGCCATGGATACCCTTCAGGGCAAACCAACTAGGATCACAATAGGTACTCCTCAGTCCAAATGACCCTATCAGCTATAAAGAGGTCCTCCATTCGAATGTCAATGGCCACTACCACTGTATTTCTTTTTGGCGGGTTCATTTCATAAGTTGAAGATATCTGAAATATTTTTGAGTTTCCTTTTGTTATTAGAACTAGATAGACAAGATTCCTAAAGTTTCCTTTTGTCATTAGCTCTTTTATAGTCTCGTGTATATTCTATTCCTTTCTTTTTCTTTTGAAACTGAGTATTGCATTGAATTGTGTTTACATGAGATATTTCCTTCTATAGCTGATTGACTATGTTACTAGTACGAATCGTAAGCCACGCATCACTGATTCTTTCTACTCTTGCTAGTTTCGATAGAATGCTGCAATTTTATTTTTTCCTTGGGCACATAATTACAATGTTAATGGATGATATCTAGAATAAGATTGTGAATACTCCAAACAATGCTAAGGCTCTCCAAGTTAACTGCATCAACTACAAGCTTTGAATCCAGCTCAAATTCCATCCTTTCCAAGTTCAACTCTTTAGCCCATTGTAACGCTTCCTATAGAGCTCTGCTTGTTCCAGACTTCTCACTTCTGCTAAGTAAATGCATTTACATCTTCGGTGTGAACCTGCAAAATCACGTATAATTAAACCAACTCCACCAGTTTTATTTTCATTAAGATATGAACCATCACAATTAATTTTAAAAGAGTTTCCTTGGGGGGGGGGGGGGGGGGGGGGGGGGGGGGGTTCAATTGAAGATTAGTTCTTGTCTGTGTAGGTGTTATTCTATGTTGAGTTTGAGGTTTATTCCTCATCTGAGATATCTCTTTCTTGCACTTCATAATGATGTATTGTGGACTTGAGCTCTTGCCACTGAAAATTGTGTCAGAACGATCCATCCAAATACACCAAGCCACAATGGCTATCTTACATAACACCTCCTCTTGAATCTAATGAGATATCATCTTGTCAAAACTTTCACATAACCAATTCACCGGGTCTGTAATACCTTGGGTATGAATACCGAAGACAAATCAGATCATTCTAAAATTAGAGCAATCCAATATGCAGTGGGTTAAAGTTTCTGTAACTTGAGAGCAAAGGGAACAGCTGAAATCTCCATCTTGAATTGCATGATGCAGTTTATCCCTTGTTGGCAAAATGCCCTTGATGCACTTCCAAAGAAATTGAATAATTCTTAATAGAACAAGAAGTATCCAAAGTTTTTTTTAATATGTTTTGCATTCTCATCCCCACTGTGAAGTTCGAATCTTCTCTTCAACCAACTTCATGTATGCTGATTTCACTGTGAACTTTCCATTCTTTTCCAGGGTCCAAACTATTCGATCTTCTTGTTGAGGATGTATTATAAGATTAAGAATGAGTCTAGAAGTAGAAGCTTCAAAAATGGAGTGAACAAGATTATAATCCCATCTTGCAGAATTTGGTGAGAAGAGCTGATGCACATAAGTATAATTCATATGAAAATTAACTCCAGGTTTAAGGATAGGCGGAACTGGGAGATCAACTAACCACCTGTGATCCCATATGGAGATTTTTTCCCCATTTCCCAGACTCCAACAACTATACTTTTTAATGAAATTCAGTTCACCCCGAATGCTTCTCCTGTTGCGCTAAAACCCTGCGGAAGCGATTTGCACAGCTACACAATGGTACTCCAAATATTGCAAAGAACACAAAATAGAAAAGAAAAGAGACGAGAATTTAACGAGGTTGAATCCTCGGGAAAAATAATAGATTTATATATTATCGTTTGGGAGAAAACATATAAACCCTAAGAGAGAAAGAAGAATTTTTGGTGTAATTTTCTAGGTTCTCTACTAGGCTATTTATATAGGTACATTACTTAGCCTACAAGACTAGGGTTTCATAACTTGTCCACAAAGTTCCTAGAATTTAGGATCAAGTAAACCAATTAAGAGTTATCATAAAACTCTTAATCCTAATCCTAATTCATAACCGACTAAAATTGGGTTTATCCCAATCTTTGGTCCACCGACTAAGTTTGGTGAGAGTTATCTAAAAACCTCCATCACCGACCTGACCCATATCCAACAATTCTTCACCTCGGATCATGCATTCATGCATGAGACGATCAATAACAAAATCACCTTCGTCTTCCAACGTCGATTGCGCCATAGGCTGCCTACATTTCCTCTGCAAGGAATCAAACCGACCGTAGTTCACTCAATGGCCTTGCTAGAAGGCCTCCACCAGGTTCCTAAGAACCTCTACCCCAAAGGATATCACCAAACCAGAAGAATGTGGATCAATTTCGAGCAATGACGAAACTTGACCCCAGATACTACTTTCGTTAACATATCAGCTGGATTGTCTTTGGTATCGATCTTCACAAGTAGAATGTCTTCTTCTTCCAGAATTTCTCTAACAAAGTGAAATCGAACATCTATATGTTTGGTTCTGGCATGATGCACTTGATTCTTAGCCAAGTAAATTGCACTAAGACTATCACAATGCACAGGCAGTTGTTCCTGCACAACACCCAAGTCATCTAGAAAACCCTGTAACCATATAGCCTCCTTAAATGCTTCAGTCACTGCCATATACTCTGCTTCAGTAGTTGAGAGAGCCACAGTAGACTGCAAAATCGATCTCCAACTAACCGGTGCTCCAGCCAAGGTAAATACATACCCTGTAGTTGAACGCCTCTTGTCCAAATCACCAGCATAGTCAGAATCCACATAACCAACACACAGCTGATTGTTCCCATCTTCCTTCACAAACTCCAAGCCAACATCAACAGTACCATAAAGATACCTCAAAATCCATTTCACAGCTTGCCAATGTCCTTTACCAGGATTATGCATATAACGGCTGATCATACTTACTCCATGTGAAATATTCGGCCTTGTACATACCATCGCATACATCAAGCTACCAACAACACTAGCATATGAGACTTGAGCCATATACTCACGCTCTTCTTCAGTAGTGGGAGACATATCAGAACTCAACTTAAAATGAGGACCAAGGGGAGTACTTACAGATTTAGTTCCTTCGCAGATACCAAATTTTTGTAACACTTTCTTCAAGTATGCCTTTTGAGACAAACAAAATTTACCCTTCTTTCTGTCACGTTGAATCTCCATGCCAAGAATCTTCTTAGCTTCTCCCAGATCTTTCATCTCGAACTCAGTTGACAATTTTTGCTTCAAATTATCAATCTCTTTCTTGTTATTCGATGTTATTAGCATATCATGGACATACAAGAGCAAATATATGAAAGACCCATCACGTAGCTTCTTGAAGTATACACAATGGTCATAGTGACTTCTTTTGTATGTCTGGTCAATCATAAACTGATCAAATCGCTTATACCACTGTCTTGGAGACTGTTTCAGCCCATACAACGATTTCTTCAGCTTGCATACACAATCTTCTCTTCCAGCAACTTTGAACCCACTCGGCTGAGTCATATAAATCTCCTCTTCTAGATCACCATGTAAGAACGCCGTCTTCACATCTAGCTGAACTAGGTCTAAATCATATTGTGCTACCAAGGCCAACAAAATTCGGATTGATGAGTTTTTCACAACTGGAGAGAACACCTCATTGTAGTCAATACCTTCCTTTTGGGCATAACCTTTTGCAACTAACCTTTCCTTGTAGCGTACTTGATTCATCTGAGATCCTTCTTTCTTAGCATATACCCATTTTCACCCAATGGCCTTCTTACCGTTCAGAAGCTTCGTAAGAATCCATATGCCATTCTTGTAAAGAGACTCCATCTCATCCTGCATAGCAGCTTACCATTCTTGATGCTCTACACTGTGTATAGCTTCAAAATAGGTATTAGGAATACCTTCTTCAACAACTGGTAATGCATAAGCTATAAAATCATTCATCCAACCAGGTTTCCTGATTGATCTTCTCGGTTTGCTGGTTTCTATGGTCTCAGTGACCGTAGCTTCTGTATCTTCCACTGCTTCATGTTCCTCTTCATAAACATCGTCACTATCATTTGGAACTTCAGTAGTTACCTCCCTTGTAGACGTCACGCCTTCCGAAGTAGTCGTAACAGATACATACTTAGCTGGAATTAGTGGAGTTGCATCAATATCCACCTGCTGCAAAGGCTCACTAGTATTGGTGCTTCTGTTCTCCACCTGCTGAGAACCCCAAGACTTTACCATAGACGCTTCATCAAATGTAACATCTCTACTCATGACTATCTTCTTCTCTATTGGATTCCAAATTTTGAACCCTTTCACTCCTTTCTTCACACCCATAAAGATGCCTTTAACAACACGGCTATCAAGCTTGTTTTCACTAACATGATACCAAGAAGGGCAACCAAAGATATGAATTGAGTCATAGTCATAAGCTGGTTTACCACACCACTTCTCCATCGGAGTTTTATCTTCTAATGCAGCTGATGACAACCTATTAATGAGGACGAACGCATATATAACTGCCTCAGCCCAAAACGCTTTACCTAATCCAGCATTAGATAACATACATCATACCTTCTCCAGCAAAGTACGATTCATGCGTTTATCTACCCCATTTTGTTGCGGTGTCTTCTTAACTGTGAAATTCCTCCGTATTCCCTCATCCTGACATACTTGCAAGAATGGATCACTTTTGTACTCTCCACCATTGTCCGAACGTAGTACCTTGATCTTTCTACCATTTTGAGTCTCAGTTGCCTTTTTCCACCTCACAAAGACTTCTAGGACTTCATCCTTATGCCTCATGGTGTACACCCATACTCACCTAGAATAGTCATCAATGAAAGACACGAACCAATGTTTCCCTCCCAGTGATGCATTCTTGGAGGGACCCCAAACATATGAGTGAACATAATCAAGAACTCCACTAGTGTTGTGGATTGTTGTGCCAAAGATTGTTCTTGTGTTCTTGCCTTTCACACAATGTTCACAAAACTCTAATTTGCAGGCAATAGCACTTTTCAATAAATCTTGACGAATTAAAGAGTGTAACGACATATCACCTGGATGTGCAAGTCGCATATGCCATAACTTCGTGGTCTCCATCGCTGCAGTCTCGATGTGTTCAGAAATTGACACATCTCATGTTACTGTACTCCCAGTTAAGTAGTACAAGTTATGATGCCTTGTGCCCTTCATGATTACCAAAGATCCAGAGATTATCTTTAAAATGCCATTTTCAGCGACTAACTTGTAGCCCTTAGCTTCCAAAGTTCCGAGCGAAATCAGATTCTTCTTCACAGCAGGTACGAACCTTACTTCCTTCAGTTCATGAACCATACCATCATGCATCTTGATTCGAACACTACCAATACCAATCACCATGCAGGTATGATTATTCCCCATACGTACTTCTCCATCAAACTTATCGAAGCTTGAGAACCAGTCCCGATGAGGACATATGTGATAAGTAGCACCAGAATCTATTACCCATGTACCGTCAGTTACGATACAAGCTGATGGTGTCACAATCAGTGAGAAATCCGAAGCTAGTTAGCAATTTTCACCTCGGTCTTGTTGTTATCTCCTTCTCTATCTTTACGCTTGGTACAATCCTTAGCCGAATGGCCAAAGTCATGACACCATGCACATTCATCCTTCTGCAGACGCGCTCTTGACTTTGAACGCCCTTTCACTTTACCACGATCACCATTCTTCTTTCTCCTGTCTGTTGAACGACCTCTTGCAAGAAACAAGTCACTGTTAGCTTCACTTGACAGGTCTTCACGGTACATCTTCCTGAACTCCTCACTACGCAATGCTGTAGTGACCTCAGCGTATGTCATCTTATCCTTTCCATGCATTAAAGCCTTAATCACGGGTTCATACCTTTCAGGAAGAGAGTTTATCAGACACAAACCTTGTTCCTCGTCGTTGATCTTCTCATCATAGTTAACTAACTCAGCAAGAAGTTTATTATATGAATCCAGGTGCTCTGTTAGAGTTGCACCTTTCTTCATGTTATAGCGATACAAATTTCTCTTAAGATGTATCCTATTAGCCACGTTCTTCACAAGGTACTCCTTCTCTAGCTTTTCCCAGAGATCCTTAGCTGAAGTCTCGCTGATAATTAACTCTTAATGATGTTGCTAAACACCCACGAATCGAACCCGGACATAATTTATTCATCTTGTTCCACTGCTTGTCAGACATCTCCGCTGGCCGACCTTCTAGATCTTCTTCTAGGTCAAGATGAACAAGAGCATCCATTACGTATGTTATCCATAAACCAAAGTTATTGGTTCCGGTGAACTTTTCAACCTTCAATTGTGATCTATGAGAATGCAGTATTTCTTCTTTTGTTTCTTTACCTTTACTTGTGGACTCCGAATGTTCTCCTAAAAGATCTTTCGGATCAACTGGATCTTTCCCGTCAACTATTGTTCACAAACAACCAAATATAGATAAAAAAATAAACTTTGAGATCAGAATTACCTCAAACAACTTCAGAAAAAAATACTCCCGCTGCAATATTATGAATACCGAAAATTCCAAGAACCTAACCGAGCTCTTGATGCCAATTGTTGCGCTAAAACCCTGCGGAAGCGATTTGCACAACTACACAATGGTACTCCAAATATTGCAAAGAACACAAAGTAGAAAAGAAAAGAGACGAGAATTTAACGAGGTTGAATCCTCGGGAAAAATAAGAGATTTATATATTATCGTTCGGGAGAAAACATATAAACCCTAAGAGAGAAAGAAGAATTTTTGGTGTAATTTTCTAGGTTCTCTACTAGGCTATTTATATAGGTACATTACTTAGCTTACAAGACTAGGGTTTCATAACTTGTCCACAAAGTTCCTAGAATTTAGGATCAAGTAAACCAATTAAGAGTTATCATAAAACTCTTAATCCTAATCCTAACTCACAACCGAGTAAAATTGGATTTATCCCAATCTTTGGTCCATCGGCTAAGTTTGGTGAGAGTTATCTAAAGACCTCCATCACCGACCTGACCCATATCCAACATCTCCTAGACCAAGTTGCATTAGCATTATCACCTGCATTAAAAACTTGACCATCCTGATAATATTTGGCCTTTAGATATTTTGCGCAGATGGACCGATCATTTGTACAAAGTTTCCATGCAGACTTGGCTAACAACGCTCTATTAAACAAGTGTAAGTTTCGAAAACCCAAACACCCCTATTCCTTAGGTTTGTTCATGTTCGAAAAAGAGATGAGATGCTTTCCTTCGTTCGACTTTTTGTTTCTCCGGAATTTTTGCTGAATTGAATTCATTTGATTAATGGTTGCATCAGGTAATTTAAAATTTATTATATAGTGCACTGGTAAGGCGCTTGTAACATTCATAACCATAACAGAACAAGCAACTTCTGACATGTTGATGCAGATCCACCTTGAAAGTCTAGCTTCCATTTTGGTGATGAGAGTAAAGAAAGGTATTCGCTTATTTCTTCCAACAAAAAAAGGCAAGCCTAGGTATTTTTCTTCTTTAATATCCAATTATCTCACCTGAAGTATTCCACTAATAATTTGAAATCAAGAAGGCTCAACGTTTTTATTGAAGAATACAACAAATTTGTGGAAGTTAATCAGTTGACCAGAACAAGAGCTGAAATCTTCAATAACCTAGAGAAGCTTGTATTCCTTAAAATCTTCATAACTGTAAGCTGGTTATTCTTCTCATAATGATTAAGTTGCCTTGAAAAAAATTTCATCACAAGAATAAATAAATAAGGAGACAAGGGACTCCTTATCTTATACCTCTTGATGTCTTGAAGGAATTAGAGGGAGAACCATTTATCATACTCTCTATTTGAGTTGTACTTATATACTGAAATATCAAGTGACAAAGTTTCTCGCAGAATCCAAACTTCCTTAAAACTTCAATAAGAAAAACCCATTCTAGCGTGTCAAACGCCTTTAACATGCCCATTTTAAGTGCCAGATGACCATACCTATATATCTTTCTTTTTCTTCATTGCCTTCACCACTTCTTGAACAAGGAAGATGTTTTCAGAGATTAGTCTCCCAGGGACATATACTGACTGCATTGGGGATATTACGCTATTTATATGCTTTTTTCAGTCTTAGTGCAATTATCCTAGATATCATCTTGTAAACTGCATTGCAAATAGCAATCGGCCTGAAATCTTCAGGATTATGATCTGAAGTAGTTTTAGGGATTAAAGAAATCCTTATATTATTAAGTTTCTTCAGGAGAAAACCATAACAGAAGAAAAATTTGACTGTGTTGCATATATCATCTTTTACTATGTCCCATTGAGATTGGTAAAATCATGGAGGAAAACCGTCCGGTCTCGGCGAAGTTCAAAGCTTCATGGACATTAAAGATGCATGAATCTCTTGCTCGGATGGAATAAAAATCAACTAAGCATTGTCTTTATCGGAGATACAAGAAGGAATATGTTCAAGAAATCTGTAACTATCTACTGGTAAAGATGTTGAACTGATTTTAAGAAAATGGTTGAGGAGGAGTTGTTCAATGGACATTCTATCTTGTCAACAAATTCCATCTGTTAGAGCACTGCTCGGTCGAACTCGCATATTTCTATCTCAAGCATGTTTATCAATGTTAGTGATCAAAAGTATAACTCTTGATTTATAGTCTACCATAGCTAAGTCTCGGACTAGGATAAAAAGTGTAGTTGAGCTCAAGAACTCCATGACGATCATCATATAAGACGAAGGACTACTCAAGGAACTGGTGGAACTTCATCGACTAAAAGGTATGTGGAGACTTGAACTTATCTATCACTCAAAATTCTATCTACTCTATCTCCTATCTTGAGACAAAAGTCGTTTTGCTATATAGACTTTGATTATACACATTTGCTACTTCGATCCGAGTTTATCTTGCTTATCTATTTCTCGAAATATGTGTTGGTAAGCTTTCGCTTTTGCCAAGTTCATCTTTACCTAGTGAAGAAAGTCATGTTAAGTTTCAATCACTTGAAAATGGCTTTGACGAAAAATGGTTTGTGAATAACAAGTATATAACGTCCTCTAATAATGTTTCAATGATTGAATTGAGAGTTTAGAATATATAACCAATGTTGGATATAAGCATTTTTTGGCAACACATACATGTATAAGTCCTTATTCCTGGAATCAAAGTATGCGTACTTTGTTGATCAGGAAAACCGGAACAAGATTCCGTGTTAAGTGCATATTTCTCATATATTTAGTGTCGAATCCATGCTAGTAATTGCTTAATTTCTTGCAAATTATTGTATATTACGTTTGTTTTGTCTTATTTATGTTTTGCTAGGTGAATCATCCAAAAGAAGCGAATTGGCACTTAATTGTGCAATAAAAGAAGTTAGCCGCAAGCGGAGAAGGGCCAAAGACTAAGTGGATCTCGTTCAAACCTAGGAGTCCTTGATATCATCTCGAAGAGGCGAAAAGACGAAGCCAACGGCGAAAGAATGGAGTTATTCCGACATCGTATGAAGATTTTATGGGCGCTTGAAGCGACTCAAAGTGGTGGATGGTGTTGCACAGAATTACTAAAGGCACCTGATATTTTACTCGGGGCACCTCATCTTCTTTTAACGCACTATCACAAGTATAGGGATAACTCGACTAGGCCATGGCTGTAAACAATGAAGCTGATAAATGAGCGTCACGGAGATGATCGATCAATGGCTGCTAGTGATATTGAATGGAGAGCTCGATACAGAGGAGGAGTAGAGAAACCAGTTGACTCGTTGTTGCCAAGCTGCCATTGACGAGGAAGCTTGAGTTTGAGATACAGGGCAGAACGGGAGCTGTTGATGGGTTCTTCCGTGGTTGGAAGTAATCATGATGCTCGGTAATGAAGATAAGGAAGGTGTTTCTGTCCTTGGCTGTAGTTAGTTTCGATAACTGTAGTTAGCTGTATGCCTGGAGATGATCAGCTATTGCTGCCATTATTGGCAGTAGGTTTATGAGCGAATGACGATGATGGAATATAAGGGTATCTACGGTATGGACAAGAGATGAACTGATATTATGGGGTACTGATGATTTCTGCTGCCAGTGACAGGGAGGAGTTGAAGCTGTGATGGTGATTGATAGATGGCAGTGGTCATGAATGAAAGTCAGAGGAGTATACGACTGAGAAGAGAGTATAATGGTGATGCTGAGGTCTGTTGGTTACTCGGTGGAGAATGAGATGCTCGTGATGGGAACGATGGTTAGATGATATTGGCTGACGATGGAAGATGGCAATGATGCTCGGTGATGAGATAGTGATGGTTTGCTGCCATTGACTGACGAGCTCGTGAATGGAGAGGACAGGTTGCTGCATATGGAGTCGAGGTTAGCTGTAGTTATAGAGAAGATAGATGGTGCCACTTCGAGAAGGGAGGAACTATAGAGAACTGAGCTAGATGATCAGTTGAGAACGAGGAATAACAGGATATGAGATGGACAGTTCGAGCTTGGTTGTTGAGATTGAGCTCGAGTCTTTAATGGTTGGTGAATCGATGATGCCTATGCTCATCGGTAATGATCGAAACGCGGCTGGAGATGGACGTGAGCTCGAGAAGAATAAGAAGATGAAAGAAGGAAGCTGGATTTTGAGTTTGGTAAACGAGAATGTTTGCTGCCATGATAACAGAATGGCACTGGTGGAGAAGCAGGTGGTTTTCACGGAGAGCCTGGTATACGCGGGAGTTGCTGGCTAGGCATGAAAAATCAGATGTTCAGAAAATTCACGATTACCAGAATGGCCGTGAATGCCGGTGGAGAAACATAAAAATCCCGGGACTTTGAAATTTCACGGTGACTTATCTGTCCGTGATTCTGATGGGAGAATACTGAAAATCCAGGGGAAATTATTTTTGTAGGAATTACCTATAGGTACTAGTTTAGTGATATTAGTTAGTGGCAGGTCCACCCACTAAAGCCCAGTAACTAGAGGTCCATAATATAAAGAAAACATAAAAATGGACCAAATTTTTTATCACTTGGTCCTGTACACGTGCGAAACTAGGAAGATTTTTTTGGTAAATGTCTGGATTACCCTTCATACATAATAACGATAAGACTAAATCAGTCACAAATATTTTCATTTTCATTTTCTCTTTCCACGACTCGAGCTCTGTATTGAAGATCGAAGAAACTCCGTTTGAAAGCATCACCGACGAGTTTTATTGAATGAATCATCAATAAAATCCAGCAAATAAGGTAAGTTTCATCTCTTTTGATTGTTTAATTCGGTCGTAATCCTTGATTAGAATTTACATACAAATCTATGGTTTCAAAAACCCTAATAACACTAATTCACAATTAGTTTTTAGATCTGTAATCTCATTTCCATTCTCGGTGATTTAGTTAAAGATTGGTAGTATAGATCTGAGTTGTTGATGTTTGATTGTAGATATGTGATTGCACGATCTGGTAGTACATATATCTCGTACTGATGGTATTATAGATCTTATTTTTTATTTATTGATGGTAGTACACATAGATCTTAGTTTTAGGTTTATTTTTGTTTTGGTATGTTTTTTATGAATCTTGATCGTAATTACTCAATTTTTTGGTTAGATTATGGTGTTTTTAACATATTTGAACTATCGCTTTGATTATCTTGTTGTTTTCGCTCCTTTATTTTATCAAATTCGTGCTTGTTTGTTGTTTGAGGGGTATTATCCAGCAGTACATATGTTGCATACTGATACAAATTGCTTTTGATTCTATTTTATTCTATTTTATTCTTAGTTTTATCTTATCACTTGTTGTTGTTCGATCCATAAGTACATATCTTCGATACTGAAATAAGACTCTCTCGATTCCGTTTTTTTGATAGATTCATTACATATGGTTGTTTTTTAGTTCATGAATTAGCAGTACATATGTGTCATACTGATACAAACTGCTTTTGATTCTGTTTTATTTCTTAGTTTTACCACTTGTTGTTTGATCCATAGGTACATATATGCGTTACTAAAATAATACTCTCTCGATTATATTTTTTTTATATAGATTCATTCCATGCAGTTGTTTTAGATCATGAATCAGCAGTACATATGTGGCATACTGATGTGAACTGCTTTGGACTTTTTCTTTTGTTGTTGTTTCATCCATAAGTATATATATGGATTCTGTTAGATTCTACTACCCAATGTAGTATGTTCGAAACTAGAATAAAACATGGAAAACATATAAGTTACATAAGAACTGTACTGGATTTTTGAGCAATGCATAACAACTATACAGGATTTTATCTCGAAGTAATTTTTCTTCTTACTGCATACCCGTCTTCACACTACCGAATCAGTGCATAATCATCCACACACATATGAAATATTGTACTATGTGTTTCGATTCTCTTACTTTACACAGACCCGTCACTTGTATTGTGATACAGTTGATATGTAGTTCATGAATCTTCAGTACATATATCGCATACTGATAGAAATTGCTCTTGGTTGTGTTTGATACCTAACAGGAGGAGACTACTTTTGTGAAGAGACATCTTACTGGTGAACTTGAGAAGAAATACGAATGTAAGTATAGTTGATTTAATTTTTGGATTGCTTTGTTTTGATCTGTGCATGAAAATAGGTATTGATTGTTGAGATTGAATGTGGTTTTTAACATACTAAGAATGAATTAATTGAGTGCATATTTGATATACTGAGAGTGAATTGAATACATTTTGGGTGCACCATATTTTGGCAACATGGATCCATGGCAATGTAATGCTGCCAGACCCAATGTTATGTCCAATTAAATGAAAACATTAATATTCAGATGAATTGTTTGTTCTTTGTGGTAACATGTTGCTGGAATATAATGGTTACATCATTTTGTTTACCGTTGTTTATTTATTTTGTTTGTTAAATTAATGAAAAATCATAGTGCATAGATGCTGCACCTCAGAGAAAGTTGGTGCTAAATAGAGCAAACACAAATCCAGGTTCACAACATGGTATTTGTATGATCTATTTTCTAAAGTGTCGTTGTTTGTGCACAGTTCATACAAATTAGTCAACACCATTGTTTGGAAATCTATGCATCCCTAATAAATTAGTGTAACACCATTGTTTGGCAGTATTATTTGCATCTGTTCTGCGGCGGAAGGAAGCTTATTCGGTCATTGTGGATGGATGGGCACAACATTGTGATGATTTGAGGACCGCATAGATTGACAGGTACGAGTTTTGCTAATGAAATTTATATGTACTATGCAGACTTTTGACATTTGAGGATCGTATCAATTGCTGGACAGTGTATAAACTCTGGACTCCAGATAAAAGCAGTGTATAAACGATGTACAATGTTATTTTGTCAGTGTATAAACGTTGTATTGTGTTATTTCTCGGTGTATAAACTCTGCACTCCATAGAAAATCAATATCCAAACATTGTTCATAAGTGCTTCTATTTCTATTTCGATTTTAACCCATAAATATAGGGAACTGCTTGGCTTGTTGTTGCACTATTATTTTGATAGAGAACATGTTGTTTTTCCCTGCAGAGTTGCGTTTGATGCAGTAGGCGGTGGTAATATTCATCTCATCAATATTGTGCGCCTATGCAATCTCTGTTGTTGAACACAAACTGAGGGTGATGTTCAACAAACATTAAGTCCTGAACATAGAGTTGCTCTACTTTCCCTGCGAGAATACTCTTGGATTCATGATGCATTGATGTAGAATAGACATGAATCCTTCAAAGTTTATATATTTGTGAAAGGTCTCGTATTAATTGCATTAATTCAATTTATACACCATGTGATTTGTACTATCTTAGTCTAGTTTATTGTAATTAATAGGTCATTGGTTCAGGGTTCGGTGAGCTCATGTAATTTTGTCTCCACTTTAAGAAAAGAGAATCTAATTGTAACTGATGTGCCTGTCGGTTATTCGTTGTCTATCAAATTTAATAAAATCTGATTTTTTTTTAGTATCACTATTGATCATGATGTATAAATCAATTAAAATAACCTTGGAATTTATTCCCGAGCGAACAGTATGTACTGGCAGTTGAAAATGTCAAAATTGATCTAGTTTCTTCGGTACAACCAATATGTACTGAAGGTTAATGATAGCAAAATTTTCAGTATAGCTAATATGTAATGAAAAGTTGAGGGCTATTAGGAGGCGTGTTAGTACACACGTTTGGAAACGATGGGTATTCCAGTCATTTTCATGTTTTAATTAATTTTGGACCTCCGGATAATAAAAAATTCCGGTTGGACCCTACTATTACTAAGTATATGGGCTTAGGACCAAATAGCAAATTTTCCATTATTTTTCACGGTGACTTAACTGTCCATGAATCCATCGGTGAGTTTTACCAAATTCAGGGAACTTTATTTCTCTCGATGGAGTGTGTGTCCGCGAGAATCAGGTGAAGGATAGGTTGTCGGTCTATGGAAACTGACAGACCAACGACAGTTAGTGAAAGTAAATGGGTTGGGCCTCTCCCACTTGCGCAAGCCCATTCAGAATTCTCAAGCGACTTTGCACGGCCAGATTTTTGGACGACTTATTTTGGTGTGTTTTGGCAAGTGGTCGCAACATATTTTGACCGGGATTTGAGCACGGGTGCACTTATATTTGGTTAGGATGAATTCTAAATTCTAGACATGATTTGAGTTATTATATAAATCTATTTTGAAGTTCTTCACATGATATTTGATTGTTTATACTAATTAGAATATTTATGATTGGTTGATAGATTGTTTAGGTGGCCAACTGAATTAATTTGTTGATTCAATCAAATGCTAGTATTGAGTTAGGAGATAAGTAATAGTCGAATGATTCATACAAAATTAGAGAACATAAGACCTTGCAGAGGGATTCTGTGTAGCGATTGTGTGTATAAACAACACTAGAAAGTGGACCTTGAGCTAAGAGTCTAACTACTAGGATCAATCTATAATTCACAAAAGATAAAGCATTCGGAGAAATTACACCTTGAGTGAGCTACTACTAGGTGGTTTAGACGAATAGAATCTGGTATTGGAGAGCTTTCGTACCCATTGATATAAGGAATTTAGGGGATAGCACTGAGCTAGCTGTTATTTCACGGTTGGTAATAATCTGTGATTAATTATATTAATGGATGAATATAATAACTTTTGACGGTTTAGTAATGAAGAAGGATTCCCTGATCATATTTCTCTCCATTGCTTGTAACTTAATTATTTTAATTACTTTGATTTTTCTTTAATCCAAACCGAAACCCCCCATTGTGACACTTTTGATAACTAAAACTCCCTGCTCTTCGTGGGAACGAACTTGACTTCCATTATATTATTTTGTATTGAGTGTAAATAAGATATTAATTTTATTGCACCTACGCCACGCATCAGTCCGCGAACTGTCGGAGGTTCTCATCCCTAGAAAATTTGCTGGAGTTTATAAACTCTTTCCGGGAACTTAAGTCCGCGAACTCAGTCCGCGTACTTGAGTTGGTTATTTCTAAAGACGATTATTTGTGAACACTTATATAAGCTAAATGCAATTTGCAAACCGTGGCTATAAAGTTCATGAATCGATTCGAGTGAATCAAATCGTTTTTGCTTCGATTGTGTCTTGTATACTTCTATAATATCTAAGCAATTAAACAACTCTCTAACTAGTTCATTTGAGTCATTTGAACTAGTTATGGTAAAGAAGAACATGGTTAATATGAAAGTTCTCATATGGCTAACCATTTGGTTAACTATTGTTGAACCAACAAAGGTACATGTTTGGGTACGGTTACACAAACCTAAAATGTGCATTTGATTTGTGTGTAACAAGCTAAGTTTTCGATCTAACGGTTGAAAGATAATAGATTGAATCTAATCAGGTTTTAATCTAACGGTGAATATTGAATGCTTTGTTTCCAAGCTAACATTGATTGCAAACCCTGATTTGAAATACTATATAAGGGAGAACACTAGCAACTGAGAAACCTAATCCCCACACCTCCTGTGTGATACTAGTTGTATAAGCTAGAGTCAATTCTCCTTTAATCTTAGGTTTCTTCGAGATTCTATAGGTTAACGACTTGAAGACTTCATTGGGATTGTGAAGCCATACCGATACTACTTTCTCGTAGTTGGGTGATCTGATCTTGCAGTTTCTATCGTACGAGTACAATCAGATTGATTGTCTTGAGATTAATATCTCTAATAGGTAAGATATAAAAAGCAGTCACAAACATTTTCGTCTCATTGTTTGTGATTCCGCAACATCTTGTTTCGCTACCATACGATTAAGATTGTTGTGAGGTGATTGATTTATCTAGGATGTTCTTCGGGAATATAAAACCGGATTATCAATTGGTTCCTATTCATCTTGATTATTATCAAAACACGGAACAAAAACTTTAGGGTTTTTCTGTGGGAGACAGATTGATCCTTTGATAGACTTGTCTGTGTGAGACAGATTTGTTTATTGTCAAAGCCTGCGATTTTTGGTCGTAGAAACTCTTAGATATGGGTGAGATCAGCTAAGGGAATCAAGTGCGCAGTATCTTGCTTGGATCATAGGCGTAGGGAGTACAACTGTACCTTGGATCAGTGGGAGACTGATTGGGGTTCAACTACAGTCCAGTCTGAAGTTAGCTTGGAGTAGGCTAGTATCTGTATCGGCTTAATACATTGTGTGTTCAATCTGGACTAGGTCCCGGGATTTTTCTGCATTTGCGGTTTCCTCGTTAACAAAATTTCTGGTGTTTGTTTTATTTCAGTTTCCGCATTATATTTTTTTATCTTTATAATTGAAATAATACAGGTTGTGCGTTAGATCATCAATTTGATTAATCCAACCTTTGGTTGTTGATTGTCATTGATTGATCCTTGGATATTGGGCTTTGGTACCATCCAAGTTATTCCTTGTATTTGATTAGTACTTGCAGTTTCTGTTTGAGGAAATCAAATCAAGAGAGAGATATATAAACTCGTTGATGTACTTTTAATTGATTGAGTCTTGTTGATTCTCTTAAAAGTATATTCGAGTTTGTCCATACAGATTGCTAACTGAAATATTGGGTGGTGTTGTTAGACCCCCGCTTTTTCAATTGGTATCAGAGCAGTCAAACACGTTCAAGACCTTACAAGTATGTGTTTGTAGCAATCTGACTCTATGGACAGAGGTCCTATCACTATTAACGTACCACCAGTCTTCGATGGATCTAATTACTTATGGTGGAAAATTGCTATGCGAGCTTTTCTTCAAGCGCGTGATTTTCAATCATGGGTATATGTTGTTAATGTTTATGATACTCTCGTTGTGGCAGTTAGAGATGTAAACGTTCCCAAGAATATTGGTGAATATAATCCGGCCGAGATACTTGCTGCAAAGCAAAATTCCGACGGTTTGAATGCCATCATACATGCCATTACCCCATATCTTCAGCACCATGTGTGAAATTTCACTAGGTCTAAAGATTCTTGGGATATATTGGAAACCATATTTGAAGGAAACTCAGTGAAAAGGAAGCTAGGATTCAAAACCTTAATTCCGATTGGGAGAACCTTCGTATGGCAGATGAAGATACATTTGATGAGTTTAATCACAGAGTGTCTAAAATTGTTAATGCATCTTTTGCATTGGGTAAGAATATTCCTGAAAAGGACATTGTGATGAAAATTCTCAGATCGCTTCCTTCTAGATACGAGTCTAAGAAGCATGCCATCGTTGAGGGAAATAACCTTGATAATCTCTCCAGAAATACATTGGTTCGAAATCTAAAGATCTTTGATCATGAGCATACATCCAAAATCGGAAAGGATGTTGCCTTTAAAGCACAAAAGAACACTAAGTTACTTGATAAAAGTAAAAATGTTTATGTCTCTGAGGATGATCAGTCTGAGGGTGATTTTTCGGATGAAGATCTTGAAAAATCAGTCTCCTTGATCACAAGACAGTTTAGGGATCTTCTACTGAAGAGAAGTAAACGGTTTTCAAGAGACAAACCTAGGTCGTCAGATAAACCTCACAATTGCGTTCCTCCTAAAAACAGGGATGCTGACGAGGCTGATGACAAGGATATGCCACAGTGCTTTAAGTGTAAAGGTTTTGGTCATTTTGCAAACGAATGCCCAAATCGTAGAAAATACATTGGGAACAAAGGTCATGCTGTAACACTTAATGAGATGTCTGAGATCTATGATTCTTATGAAGATAGGGAATCAAGTGTTGGTCTTCTATGTGAAAACATTCATTTTGATAATTGTAGCAATACATATATCAACCTTGATGGTTTCGGTGAAGAAGAGAATCCAATCAAGCTGGAAGAATCAATTGACCCATCCTTTGGAAACTCTGGCTGTAATGTTTCAGGATCTACTATGTGTCTGGATGCTTTCACACTACAGATGCCTGAATACTATCCAAGTTTGACGTTACAAGTACAAACATCAAGTGAGGCACGCCAACAAACTTCAACGAAGATCAAATCGATTGGCAATGAAGCTTAAACTTGCTCAGAAGACTGCTGAGGTATGTAGGATTTTATCTTCGTCTAAGAAGTTGGTTTCCAAAGACAAAATAAGACCATTAGAGAATAAGGTATGGTCAAATCGCTTTGATAGACAGAAGTCTGAGGATTCCTCTCAAGAGGAAAATGGTGGACAAATTGTTGTTCACCACATCACAAATTAATTGTGTTGTTTGGTAAATCTTGTCTCATGTTCCTGATCAAAAAGAGATAAGATTGTGTACGGCTCAGGCTTTAAGAAAATTTTTTTTCTTCTTAGGATTGTTTTTCCTATCTATCAAATAAAGTAAAGGGTTATTATCGATAATTCTACTCTTTATAGGGTTTAGAATTGGGCGTCCACGAACCTGTTTAAAGGTTGCGAACCCTACATTCCTTTTTCTTATATGATATCTTTTATATCTCAAGACTGCTTGATGAGATTGTGAATTCCACAATTACAAAAACCAGTTGTTTATAACTGTTCTCTAAGCATCATGTCTTTGGATGGAAACGATGTCAATATGATTGTTAAGCCATCAATCAAGGAAAAAGAGAAATCTCCGGTAACTCCTTCCTTGAAAAGAAAGAGGAGGAATACAAGAAAGTCAAGGGCTGTCCCTTCTAACTCTCAGAAGTTTTCCAATGTTCTTGATCAATTTAAGGAAGTAAGAAAGGAGATTAGTGAAATAAAGGCTTGCATTTTAAGATCTTTGGAAATTCAAAAGGCTCTGGTTCGACATCATCAGCCAAGACGGTTTGTTGGTATTGACTCCTTCCTCCACGAGCCTTATATTCCGATGGATGTTGACGACAAGGAGTTCGTGAATGATAAGGAATTTCTCAAAGATATTGTTGCCTAGTATGTCTTGTGTTTTGGTCTAGTTGGAAGAATAACTAGTGCTTGAATAGCAATGATTGTGACTACACATAGCTATTATTTTTCATATTCTTGTTCTTTTTTAGGTTTATTTGGTTTAAATTCTAAAAATATTTGGAGGATGATGGTTTGCAGTATTTAATCTTTATGATTTGTTATACTACAATTTGTTATGGGATATTGGTGTTTACGTCCGTGAACTATGTTGTCCCATATTTTGTCAAAAGTAAAGTCGTTCATGATCGGTATTCATGTATTGATTTAAGGATGAATATACTTTTTACATATACAAAAGTTAAGCCTATATTGTCAATTATTTGATGGAAGATAGGTTAAAATCTTTTGTGTTCAAGGATTATGTCTATTAAAAATTGTTATGAAAATAGTGATGGAAGATAGAATAAATCCTTGTGTATTCCACAGTATTGATCTTCACTGATCCATATTTTATGTAATACTGTGAGGCTCCGTAATGTGTCTTATGTTGAGCACGATACAACCAAGTTGATTAATTTTTGGTTAGCTTTGTTGGTTGTTCCGTAAGCTACTTTATGTTGAGCATTCTTGAACTAAATTAATCATCTTGTTTGGTTATTTAGTTATTGCTCCATAAGTCTTTTTATGTCGAGCAAAATAAATGACAATTAAATTGATTATCTTTGTAATTAGTTTTGTTCTGTATTCCAATTAGATTAATTATGGTTCTATTGTAATTAATCGAGTTGAGTATTTTCATACTCCGTAAGATTCCTCTTATGTTGAGTATATGAACGACTATCCTATTCATTTTCTAATGGTTATGTTAGTCGTATGCTCCGTAAGTTCTCTTATGTCGAGCATAATCAATTAAGTTGATCACTTTTGTGTTTAATTTGATTGCGTATTCCGATTAATTAATCATGGGTTTACTTGTGATTAATTTGATTGATTTTTTGGATATAGAAAATCATTCTCATGGTTTTTGGTGTCCAATTTCTTTTCTTTTGAAATTAAGGTCGCTTTTGTTGTTCCCTTGGGAATGACATCAAATGGGGGAGAGTTGTTTTGAACTTGTACTTAATGTTCATATCTTGAGGGGTGTGCGGATGTGGAATTTTAAAGAGGTTATCTTGTATCTTTAAACTCCTTGATGAATGCTATTAGCTTAGGCTATATGATTGCATCTAAATTAGATGGTATGTATTTTCTTTTAGTCATGAAATGTCTCTTACGGAAATTTCATTATGATCCCGTTCTTGTACCTTTGCCAATTTTATTGACAAAAAGGGGGAGAATTAATATATAGTTTACACTACAAATACATATGGTTTTCGGATCATTGTGTAAGGGGGAGTGGTTTCCATGTGAGATGGAGTATTGACTAAGGGGGAGTGATACATATTACCATAGTATTATTGTTGAAGTTGTGATACAATTGGACTTTGAAACTGTGTAATAATACTATGACACAGTATAAAAATGATCGAGACTGATGCTTTCTCATTATTATAGCTACGGATTTTCAACAACGATGATGCTAAACTTACAACCTTTGGAATCATTGGAGTACTTGGAAGTGACGAAAATTTCGAGTACTGTTGAAGATTAGGCATGTATTAATAGTTTTGTCACTAAAATTGACAAAGGGGGAGATTGTTAGAGCACTGCTCGGTCGAACTCGCATGCGTTGCTATCTCAAACATGTTTGTCAATGTTAGTGATCAAAACTGTAAGTCTTGATTTCTAGTCTACTATAACTAAGTCTCGGACTAGGATAAAAAGTGTAGTTGAGCTCAAGAACTCCATGGCGATCATCATACAAGACGAAGGACTACTCAAGGAACTAGTGGAACTTCATCAACTAAAATTTATGTGAGGACTTGAACTTATATATCACTCAAAAGTATATCTACTCTATCTCTTATCTTGAGACAAAAGTCGTTTTGCTATATAGACTTTGATTATACACATTTGCTATTTCGAGCCGAGTTTATCTCTCTTATCTATTTCTCGAAATATGTGTTGGTAAGCTTTCGCTTTGGCCAAGTTCATATTTACCTAGTGACGAAAGTCATGTTAAGTTTCAATCACTTGAAAATGGATATGAGGAAAAATGGTTTGTAAATAACAACTTTATAACGTCCTCTAAGAATGTTTCAATGATTGAAATGAGAGTTTAGAATATATAACAAATGTTGGATATAAGCATTGTGTGGCAACACATACATGTATAAGTCCTTATTCCTTGAATCAAAGTATGCGTACTTTATTGATCAGGAAAACCGGAACAAGCGTCCGCGAACCCAGTCCGCGAACTGTCGGAGGTTCTCATCCAGAGAAAATATGCTGGAGTTTGTAAACTCCTTCCGGGAACTTAAGCCCGCGAACTCAGTCCGCGTACTTGAGTTGGTTATTTCTAAAGACGATTATTTGTGAACTTATAATTATATAGACTAAGGAATGCAATTTGCAAACCGTGGCTATAAAGTTCATGAAATCGATTCGAGTGAATCAAATCGTTTTTTCTTCGATTGTGTCTTGTATAATTCTATAAGATCTAAGCAATTGAACAACTCTCTAACTAGTTCATTTGAGTCATTTGAACTAGTTATGGTGAAGAAGAACATGGTTGATATAAAAGTGCTCATATGGATAACCATTTGGTTAACTATTGTTAAACCAACAAATGTACATGTTTGGGTACGGTTACACAAACCTAAAACGTGCATTTCATTTGTGTGTAACAAGCTAAGTTTTCGATCTAACGGTTGAAAGATACTAGCTTGAATCTAATCAGGTTTTCATCTAACGGTGAATATTGAATGCTTTGTTACCAAGCTAACATTGATTGCAAACCCTGATTTGAAAGACTATATAAAGGAGAACTCTAGCAACTGGGAAACCTAATCCCCACACCTCCTGTGTGATACTAGTTGTATAAGCTAGAGTCGATTCTCCTTTAACCTTATGTTTTTTCGAGACCCTATAGGTTAACGACTTGAAGACTTCATTGGGATTGTGAAGCCAGACCGATACTACTTTCTCGTAGGTGTGTGATCTGATCTTGCAGTTTCTATCGTATGAGTACAATCGTAAAGATTGGCTTGAGATTGATATCTCTGATAGGAAAGATATAAAAGTAATCACAAACATCTTCGCCTCATCGTTTGTGATTCCACAATATCTTTTTTTGCCGCGTCGATTAAGATTATTACCGTAGGTATTTCTGTGGGAGACAGATTTTCTATTACCGTAGACTTTTCTGTGTGATACAGATTTGTTTATTTAAGTCTTCGACTTTGGGTCGTAGCAACTCTTAGTTGTGGGTGAGATCATCTAAGCGAATCAAGTACGTAGCATCCTGGTGGGATCAGAGATGTAGGAGCATAACTGTACCTTGGATCAGTGTGAGATTAATTTGGTTTCAACTACAGTCCGGACCGAAGTTAGTTTGTAGTAGGCTAGTGTATGTAGCGGCTTAATACAGTGTGTGTGTGTGTGTGTTCAATATGGACTAGGTCCCGGGGTTTTTCTGCATTAGCGGTTTCCTCGTTGACAAAACTTCTGGTGTCTATGTTATTTTTTTCCGCATTAAATTTTGTTATGTAATTGAAATATCACAGGTTGTGCGTTTGAATCAATCAATTAGAATATCCAACCTTTGGTTGTTGATTTACATTGATTGATACTTGAGCATTGGTCTTTGGTACCATTCAAGTGATTTCTCTTGTATTCAATTAGACTCGCAGATTTCTATTTGCTTGAGTAAGAATTGAATCGAGGAAGAGAGATATAACTCTTTGATGTACTTTATTAAGATTGAGTCTAGTTGATTCTCTTGAAAGCATACTGGAGTTAGTGCATACAGATTGCTAAGCAAAATATTGGGTATGGTTGTTGTACTCCTGCTTTTTCACCATGTGGTGCTTGTAATGCATCTATTCCCTGTTTCTTACCCGCCTCTGGTTAGCTCTTATATGAAAGTATTTCGAGTTTCTGCCCATGTCGTTATAAAATTAGTACCTTGAATTTTGCCTATTTGATCTTGCTTGTATTTCATTAAGATCTTCAATATATTTTTCTAGTTGCATAACTTTTGATGTATGATTTCCATTTACATAATTGGCTTATAGTAGAGATAATTGTCGTTGTAAACTGGAGATTCTTAACTGAACATGCCCAAAATTTCTTCTGCTCTATTGAGAAAGGATGTGTCTAGCGTTTGACATTTTATCACATAAAATAAGCTACAGAGCCGACAGTGTTAGACTTCCAAGCATTTGATAATTCATCTTTAAAAGTTTCATTTTGAATCTAGTGCTCAAAGAATTTCCAGTTTTTTTCTTGAAGTAATGGTTGTAGAATAAAGAGAGAAAATAATGGGTGAGTGATCTGAACCCATTTGAGATAAATGGGTTAGAATAGCATCAGGGTAACTAATGACCCACTCACTATTGGTTAAATCCCTATCTAGTATGGCTTTAATCCTTCCTGTACCATAACTATTGATAGTCCATGTGAAAGGGTTTCCTTTGGAACCCATATCATGTAAGTATGAGTCACTAATTTTAGTTTGGACTTCCTGAGAGGTAGGAGATGTACCAGTGTTTTTGTATGATTCATCTAAGGTAATATCCAGGTCACCTATAAGAACCCATGGGATATTAAATGAGGTGATAAGATGGTTTATGTATTGCAACTGGAAGAGCTGATCTTCTCTATAAGAAGTCTCATAAACACAAGAGAGAAACCGTTCCCTCTTTGAAGGATCATTTTTAACTAGAGTATGAATCATATTACTAGAGGTGTGGGGAATATCTTAAGTAAAATCATCCTTCCAGAGTAAAATGATACCACCTGCCTTTCGAACAGAAGGAACATAATATCTATTCGTCATTTTGATAAAATTTCTAAGACTAAGTATTCCATCATCATTTATTTTTGTTTCTGAGAGAAAATAAACGGATGATCCCTAGTGTTTTTACCCGAAAATCCATTACAGTTCCATCTCATATTGTTCACGCTTAGATAATAATGTAACTTGATACTAAAGTTATGGGAAATCTCATATTGTTCACGCTTAGATAATAATGTAACTTGATACTAAAGTTATGGTAAATCTGTTATACGAAAATAGTGGTAATATGTAATAAATTACATGCAAGATTAAGTAAGAAGTAAACAGGAATATAAAAAGGAGAAGTCAAAGAATTCGATGTATGAAAATAGGAGGAGTGGAAGTAATTACCAATTAAATAACATCCTCATTCATCTCATGAGAATACTAATTTGTTCATTTTTTCCCTTCTTCAACCGGATCATGCTTCATATCTTCCATATCAAGTTCAGATGTTATCTTACCAGCATTATTTTCCAACTTATCATCAAGAGTAGTGTTATCATCAGTTCTGGATCTTTTACTATTTCTTATTTCCCACCCCTTTTGAACTTCTTGTTGCTTATGAGCTGCTTCACAGATTCTTTGTGGTAGTAGTAAGTCGAAGTTTTCAATTATTTCTACTCCATATGCATTCGTCAATTCATGGATTTACTCTATACGTTGATCATTAACGAATCTCTTAATCATCAAATTATCTGCAATATTTGGGCACTCAGCTTCATTGTGATCTATGACAAAGCATTTTTTGGACAAAGATTATAAGGCTGTCTTTCCCAATGAAAACAAATCCAAGTTACACCACCAGTTGTTGTATTTCACCATCCTCCTCCATGCTTTGGTTTTGAAAGATCGATCTTGATTCTGGTAGTAATTTTACTTCCATAAGTCAGCTTACAGTCTTCAGGTTCAGTCCATATTTTTGTTCCAAGTCTATCTATTGCTTCACCCACTACTTCTTCTGAATGATGTTCAAGAAGGATATTTTTGAACTGTACGTTCCATTCAGCATGAGTAAAACCCAATCCTTGGCAGCAATCGCTGCATCATATTTCTTCAACTTGAGATGGCATTTCACTACGTTCCAGGGGCCTTTAGCAAGGACCGCATTCGTTGCATCTTGATAGTCATACTTGAATAAAAAAATATTTATGTCAATAACCCTAACATCCTTCGTTCTGTATCGGTTCCATAAGCTGTAAACTTCTTTTCGAACTACATCACTTTCAATAGAATCTTTTGAGAATAGTCGACCAATTAAAGTTGTGCTCCATTCATCAGCGGCTTGCACAATAGTTGTCTTCTTACCAACTGCTCTCCTCATTTGTCTAGCACAGATGTCTCGAATTTGAGTATTCAGCATATTTTCAGTAATAGCAGAGATATGGTTGTTTGAGGTTGAGGCCATATTCACAGAGTACATGTTTATTAATGCGAATATGACAAGGTTAAGAGAACAGTTAACCATTGTATTGAACATAGGATAATTATAAAGATCATTGTGACAGCTCAAGTAACCATAATTAGTTACACATAATATTGGGATATTTTGTAAACATGGAAAGGATATATTCCTCATAATGTGATAAAAATCTTGCATAATTCTAGCATTGAAAAAATGGTTAATTATTCTCGGCTGACCAATGTTGTTACTAAAATTACGGGTGAAAATAGGGGAAAAGTTTGAAGATTTGAAATTCAAATTAACCGATTTACTAACTTGAATCGGGGAGATGAAGCATATCGGATGATTCTTGACGATAACTTTTAAATCATATACATGATTAAGATCGTAATACTGTTTCATATTGTGATAATCCATCTTGGAATAGATGGATTGCAATACTTCTCCACACTGGGAAGATAATACTTGATTCATTTGAATAAAAAGACTTATGATAAGGAGTGTATTAGATGCATAGGTCCAATACTGAATGCTTCCCATGATTTGATGAATCAATGAGGCCCTGAAAAACATTAAAATCCATTAGAGGGAACTTAAGAAATAAGTTTGAAGGAATAAATAAAGTTTTAGAGAAGACAAAATTTAAAAGGGATATTTTTAATCAATCATAAGAACTCTCTAGTAGATAGAATGTATAACTAATTAATAATCGAGGAAAATCTAAAAAAACTTTATAACATAAATCAAAGATGACTAAATCATAAGAAAACAAGAAAAAAAAAGATCAGAAAATTAGAAATTGAAGAAAATGAAAGATTTAAAAAAACTGATTTTGGTTAATGAGTCAACTCATTAATCGTCGATTCTCAGAGCCTAATTCTATTCCTTATATTACAAAGAATATCTTGTTCTATAATCTTACCGATTGAGAAACATATTTAAACTCTCGTTTCAACTTGGTATCACCATGGTTTAAGGGCATGTGATTTATTATTCCAAAATGTTTTTCAGTCACCAAGACTATTGAAATGTCCATGTCGTCTGGTATACCTCCTAGTAGTAGAACTCCATCTTTAGACATTTTTTCTTCTTGGACAAAGGTCTTTTTTTCTCGACTCCATGGAGTTATTTCATGAAAGATCACTAGTCATGATTTTCTTCTTTTGAAATCTCAGGTTTCACAATATTTGCAGGGTTATGGTCTTGTAGAGTTTTTGATGGTTCAAACACTTTTCTACCTACTAAAAATGCTGACGCTTCTCCTAACCCTAATTTTTTTTCACTTGGATCCCTCATACAAGCTTTTACTTGGATAAATTTTGACGTTGCTTACCTCGCCGATCTTAAATTTCATTATAAATTTAAGGAAATAACATACCTAAAGGAATTTATGGGAGGAAATCCTCATATTTTTGGCATTCTTAAATGCGGTAAAGAACTTCCTCAAATGAGTTTCAAATACGATTTCAATCCCCTTTTCCTAAAACTTATCGCAGCCCCTCTTCAGCAATCTGAGGACAACCCTTCCTCGTCAATAACTGGTAGGCTTTTAAAGGAGTAAGACAATATGACAGAGGATAAGAAGGCCTACATGTTAAACTGCAAGTGCACAGTTGTCATTGTAGTGTGTATGTGCAAGAACAGGTCATCTCCACAGGGACTTGGGGTGTATAGTTGAAGTTTCACTATGCTGATAATTGATGCAAAACTAAATGCAAGGTCACAAGGTTGCAGTGACAGTGAAACAGAGATGGTAAAACAACAAGGAACCAAGGCTATGAGCCAAGGGCAGGGAAGGCAGTGCACTGATTTCAGTGCACAGCAAGATGTGAAGTGCAAAAACAGTGAAGGAAATAACTGATCAGGAAGCAATGTGAGAAGTTATTAAGGCAATTGAATCCACCCTTGTGACCTAGCCAAACAATGCAATTCTAGGTTGACATTAGGATCTTAAGCATACAAAAGGAATGGAAAGAGAATTAGCTTGCTATGAGCACTAATTTCTCCCATTGCTCAATCAAAACAATGCATCCTAAGCATACAAATGGAATGGAAAGAGAATTAGCTTGCTATGAGCACTAATTTCTCCCATTGCTCAATCAAAACAATGCATCCTAAGGCTCTAACCTAGCATTCCACTACCTAACAGTGCACTAAAGCATCATCTGAGCCTCAGCAATGCAACTTAGCTCATGCTAATCTTGTAAACAATAATAAATATCATACAAAGCAGTTCAAACAACACACATATGGTGAGCAAATACAAAAACATGATAAACATATGAACCAACAGTGTAAACATAAAACAAATGAGAAACTGGCTAGTCCAGTTCTCTACAAGAGTGAAGCTGGCTAATCCAGCATCCCCCTCTAACACACACTAACACCATCTATTTATACCCAATTTCAGTTTAGGGTTCATACACCCAATTTTCCCCAAATCCCCAAAATTCCGTTGAAATTAGGGTTGTTGAACCTCACCTAAATTGATGCAATTTCTTCCAATTGATGTCGACCCATACCTTGTAATCTCTTCCTGCTCCATTCCCACGCGCCAATTTCTTCATCTATCAACCTAATTCACCAAATCCAACCCTAACAGTGATGAGGATGGTGGAGTTGTTGAAATAGATTAATAGGTGATGGGGGTATTGAGGGATATGATGGATTGTGGTTGTTGTGGGGAGTTGTTTATGGAGAAGGAGGTGGCGATGGAACTGGTACGGCAGAGTAGGTGGTGGTGGTTCTGCAAACAGGGTATGGTGGTGAAGGAGAGCTCGATGGAAGAAAGAAGAAGGGGTAGTTTGTTTGGGTTATATGTTTCTGGTACTATGGTGTTAAGCGGGCGTATCGAGTTTGATGATCTGCAACGCTGAGCCGTGGGATATGGAGATGAAAGATCAATCTGACGGTGAGATGAAGTGGATCCTGTAGCGACCGTTGGATTATACAATACAACAAAATTAACGACACCAGATGGAGTTAGGTGTTGTAGTGTTTTGCAGGGACTTCAGATTTTGATGCACGATGAAGAAGCGACCATTGGATGATGAGATGGATCAAATCTAACGGCTGAGAATGGAGGCGGGTATGGATATAGAAAATGGGTTTGGGTAAGGGTTTTGGGCCTTGGGTATGCCAAGCCCATATCTTCCTTAAGAACAATTCTTCCTTGTTGAGCCCATTTCCAGCTTTTTGGACGTGCGCTCCATTCTTTGCGGCTTCCTTGTGTAATTCCTCCCGGCTTTTCACTACTTTTCTGCTCTATTTGCTCCGCAACTCATCCAGACTTTATTTATTACCTAAAAATGCAAAATTAAGTAAGAAAAATATTTATTCTTGAAAACAATGAAAATACAGAATATGGGATAAAATGTAGAATTAATGCACAAAAGATGAGTTAAATGCCAACAAAAAGGGATAAATATATACAATATTTGGCACTCATCAAATACCCCCAAACCTGAATTTTACTTGTGCTCAAGTAAAACAAAACTAAGGAAATCCTAACTATACCACTGTCGCTGGTCTCTCGAATGCATTTAGCGTATGCACTAAGCCTTTTAAACCACTAAGTGTCCCTAGTGGACGAGTTGAAGTCTCGTGAAGGTTTGCTTAGAACGTACCTACAAAGTTCTAGGTCAAAATATAAGCTCATATTCCATCAAATGTGACATGTGCAAAACAGTTTAAGCTCACAGCAAAATGGAGATGTCAATCTAGCTATCGAAGGCACAATCCTAGCACTGATAACAAAAAAAGACATGTGATAAGAGTGTAAAGTGTATCTACACATGTGTAAAGAAAGATCTGAAGTTATGACTACTAATCACCAAGAGATAGTTTCTCAGGCTAAGAACTGAGGTCGAAATCTAGCTAGCTGTCCGGACTTTACGAGAATTGTGAATGAGTTGGAGGTATTTCACAATTACTCGCGTTGTACATCAATGGCATACACCCTCCTTGCTTATTACAATGAAACAACAAAATGACTCTTTACATGACTCTTATTTACATTGACTATTCTCTTTTATTTTTGGAACAAGAGATGATGGAATTGATAAATACTTGATTTTTTTGTATTTTTCTGATATTTTTTCTCTTTTTTTTTTCTGAATATATACATCGTTTTTTTTTTTTTTTTTTTTTTTTTTGAACAAGGAAACACTTTTGATACATAAACAAAAGGAAACAAAAGATTACATGACACTTTGCAAGAGGTAGCCCTTTTTGATGCACCCAGTTAAATTCGATGGTTGTCTTTCTTAATGTAACCTCCACCTTCTATCCCAACCAAAGAACAAGCTAGTCAAGTTTCGTTCAGTATTCTAAAGTGATTGGCAATCGTAACTTCCTATCAAACACCTTGAAGATCGAGGCCATACATGTATTGGTAGATCGTGCGCGTGCAAATTTCTTATCACTATGTGAATTGTGCTAGAATCAGGGTGCCTAAATATCTAGACTAAGACTCCTAATAAAAATACATATTTGCACAAGAGTCAACATTTCAAGGTAAATGAGCTCCATTTTTTATGATTTTTCATTTTTTAATTTTTTTTGGAATTTTTCAATTTTTTCAAAAAGAAGAAGGAGTTCGTTTTCAATTATGGCATATTATCATGGTATCTACTCTATACCCCCAAACCTAAACTAAACATTGTCCTCAATGTTTCAAAATATGGAAGGAATTAAAATGCAACATATGGAAAGGGACATGCTGAGTAGAGTAAAAGGAGAGAGAATACCCGATTTCGGCGAAAGCAGAATTAAAACTCCGTTATTCAAGGCAAAAAATCTAACATATTTCAGCCGAGATAATATTGGATTAGCAAAATATATACAAAAGGAACAAAAGGGTTTTTAAGAAATTGTATCTACTGGATTATATACAAAAATTCACCATACACTAACAATCTAAAGAGTTGAGGATCAACCCAAAAGACAAAGTGTAGAGGTTTCAACAGCTTCACACAATAATAATATGGTAGCATGCAAGTGAAGTGAAACAAAATGAGCTACCCCAAACCTGGATTTTTCAACGGATAAAATTTTGGAAACAAAATCTCGCAGTTTTGGGGGATCATCATGCACAAGGTCTAGCTCAAAGTGGACTGTGCTAGGGACGGGCAAACATGCTAATTCCAACTGTGGTTCCTCAAATGTATTATATTTGGATGAAAAATAGTCCAAGAGGACTTGGGAAGCACACAGTTCCAAACCTAGATTAGGCATTTTCAGAAAAATCGGTTTGACAATATGGGTACAAACCAAATCTAGGTTGGGTGGAAGGCCAACAAATTGTGACTTATGTAGGACGATAGGCACATCATTATTAATCAAATCAAAATCTCCTAAGTCTTCTACACGTGTCACAACATGCTCACAATCATCAAACAAATTGGCAAGATCACAATCAGAGTCATCAACATCATCAACAAATTTATTCTCATGCATCGGCAAATCAGGAGAAATATCACAATGTGACCTAGGTAGAGAATCAGACACATCAAATATATTTTCATGCATATTAGTGTCTACAGAAGATTCAACTATTCCTATGTCATGCTCATCTTCACAGAATAATTGTACGAATCCCATGTCAATATCAAAATCATATGAATTACAATGAGTATTAGAAAAAACAACATTCATGAAGGTCGAGGGCGAGAAGCCATATGTTATTGAACCAACAGGTTCCACAATATTTTCATGTTCTTCTAACATATCATCATAATCATCATAATCATCATCATGGTAGCATGCATATTGGTCCTCATTAACAGTGGTGGTGTCATTAGTCGATTCATGTTCCTCTAAATTAGGTTCATATTCAACATTATTTACATGAATGGGACTAGACACTTCATTAGGGACAACATACATTTCCTCATGAATTTCCTCCTTTTGTAGGTGAAGCAAAATCTGATCTAAATGTGCATGAATTCGTGATGTAGATCTATCATAGTCTTGCTTGCAGAGTCTTAAAGCTTCTGTGGTGGAGTCTAAATTCATGGGAGTACAAAATTCTTCATGTTCAAATTGTGGTGAATGGTACATGTGTGTATGGTCATTAGGGTTTACAAAAGATCGCAACCCTCAAAGGATTGATTATGGTCCCAATGACTACCATTCTCACAATTTATGGGCATTTCATACCTTGGATTTTCTCTACATTGCCTAAAATTATGCAAAATATGACAATTCTCAACAGGGTGGTCTAAACTACCACATGCGGGACATGCATAGATTTCAGGTTGCCTAAGAAAATTAGATGTGACAGATTCCTCATGTGATTGCATTTCTAAAGCTGTGATTCGAGCTTCTATTTGATCCATAAGTGATGATTGTGTGAATGAGGCACTAGCAAAATGTTCATTTTCACGTTGCGATGAATGATGCATGTATGAATAGTCATTAGGGTTCATGTATTGCGGCTCGGGACTTTGAAAGTGTACATAATAATTCCTATGACTATTGACATCATGGTCCGTGGAAGGTTCATAACGTGGCACATGCCCATAAGCAAGTTCTCTAAGAGTTTTATTTCCATCCCCAGGAGCAGACCAAAATCCAGACATGATTGGCTCAAAAGCTAAGTAACTATGTTACAAAGCCCAAAATTTGGTTTTTAATGGGTTTGGATTTTTGGGAAAAATTTGGTTTTGGTGGGAGACATTTGAAAATTTGGTTTTGATATGGGAGAAAAATAAAACTTTTGGTTTAAGATGGGATAAAGAAAAAATTTGGTTTAAAATGGGAGCAAGAGAAAATTTGGTTTTTTTTTTTTTTTTTTTACACTTAGCCTAGCATAAATTATCACACCCCACAAAAAAATAAAAACAACAATAAATAATTACAAGCCCATAAAAGAAGGAAAAAGAAGAAAAAGAAAAATTATTACAAGCCCAAATAAAAATAAAGAAAAACAAAAATTATTACAAGCCCACAAATTAAAAATGGAAGCCCACAGGTTGGGTTCTCTTAATTGGTTTAGGCTTACCTTTGAAGCACAACCCAGCTGCTCAGTTTGGTTGCAAAAGCCCAGTTGGGCTTTGGATCATCCTAAGCTTTGGCTTTTCTGAGGCCCAGTTGGTCACAACTTCTACTCCAACAGCACCAGCCCAGCCCAGATCAGCAGCTCATCAAGGCAGGTTCAGGCTTCAAGCAACAGTTCTGGCACCAGCAGTGTTTTGTTTAACTCAAGCCCACGAACTGACTGTGTAGCAACTTCAACAACTGCAGTCTTTGGTCTCAGTGCTGCTAGCACAGCTTCTCAAGTCCATTAACAGCTCCTCAGGTACCTGCACCAGATAGAGTTAATTAGTTCTTGCAACAACTCAAAATTGGCTCAACAGAGATAGCCAACATAGCACAGAAACAATGGTTCAGTGCACAACAATGGGAATGAACATAGAATTGCAGAGATTGCAGTTCTTAGGACCAATTTGAACTGGTGCAAAGTGACTATTGCATAGCCAAGAAGAACAAGATTCAGGTGCAGTGCAGCTACGTTACACTATGATACAATCTGATTTGTAACTGAGATGCTGCTGTAAGCAAGAAAAGAAATGGAGAACAGGACAAGATGCAGTGATGCAGTGATGAAAAGTATGCAAGTTATGATGCAGAACAGTATGCAAAGAAGATGCAAAATGCAAATGCTACTAGAGCAGAGAAGATGCAGATGTAGTGATGATGCAAATGAACAGCAAGAGAAAAAGCTAAAAGATAAATGCAAGTACAGCTAAGAAAGTGCAAGAATAGCTAAGATACAAGCCAAGAAACTTCAACACAACGCCAAGTCCCGGCAACGGCGCCAAAAACTTGGTAGGCTTTTAAAGGAGTAAGACAATATGACAGAGGATAAAGGCCTACATGTTAAACTGCAAATGCACAGTTGTCATTGTAGTGTGTATGTGCAAGAACAGGTCATCTCCACAGGGACTTGGGGTGTATAGTTGAAGTTTCACTATGCTGATAATTGATGCAAAACTAAATGCAAGGTCACAAGGTTGCAGTGACAGTGAAACAGAGATGGTAAAACAACAAGGAACCAAGGCTATGAGCCAAGGGCAGGGAAGGCAGTGCACTGATTTCAGTGCACAGCAAGATGTGAAGTGCAAAAACAGTGAAGGAAATAACTGATCAGGAAGCAATGTGAGAAGTTACTAAGGCAATTTAATCCACCCTTGTGACCTAGCCAAACAATGCAATTCTAGGTTGACATTAGGATCTTAAGCATACAAAAGGAATGGAAAGAGAATTAGCTTGCTATGAGCACTAATTTCTCCCATTGCTCAATCAAAACAATGCATCCTAAGCATACAAATGGAATGGAAAGAGAATTAGCTTGCTATGAGCACTAATTTCTCCCATTGCTCAATCAAAACAATGCATCCTAAGGCTCTAACCTAGCATTCCACTACCTAACAGTGCACTAAGCATCATCTGAGCCTCAGCAATGCAACTTAGCTCATGCTAATCTTGTAAACAATAAAAATATCATACAAGGCAGTTCAAACAACACACATATGGTGAGCAAACAAAAACATGATAAACATATGAACCAACAGTGTAAACATAAAACAAATGAGAAACTGGCTAGTCCAGTTCTCTACAAGAGTGAAGCTGGCTAATCCAGCATCCCCCTCTAACACACTAACACCATCTATTTATACCCAATTTCAGTTTAGGGTTCATACACCCAATTTTCCCCAAATCCCCAAAATTCCGTTGAAATTAGGGTTGTTGAACCTCACCTAAATTGATGCAATTTCTTCCAATTGATGTCGACCCATACCTTGTAATCTCTTCCTGCTCCATTCCCACGCGCCAATTGCTTCATCTATCAACCTAATTCACCAATCCAACCCTAACAGTGATGAGGATGGTGGAGTTGTTGAAATAGATTAATAGGTGATGGGGGTATTGAGGGATATGATGGATTGTGGTTGTTGTGGGGAGTTGTTTATGGAGAAGGAGGTGGCGATGGAACTGGTACGGCAGAGTAGTGGTGGTGGTTCTGCAAACAGGGTATGGTGGTGAAGGAGAGCTCGATGGAAGAAAGAAGAAGGGGTAGTTTGTTTGGGTTATATGTTTCTGGTACTATGGTGTTAAGCGGGCGTATCGAGTTTGATGATCTGCAACGCTGAGCCATGGGATATGGAGATGAAAGATCAATCTGACGGTGAGATGAAGTGGATCCTGTAGCGACCGTTGGATTATACAATACAACAAAATTAACGACACCAGATGGAGTTAGGTGTTGTAGTGTTTTGCAGGGACTTCAGATTTTGATGCACGATGAAGAAGCGACCATTGGATGATGAGATGGATCAAATCTAACGGCTGAGAATGGAGGCGGGTATGGATATAGAAAATGGGTTTGGGTAAGGGTTTTGGGCCTTGGGTATGCCAAGCCCATATCTTCCTTAAGAACAATTCTTCCTTGTTGAGCCCATTTCCAGCTTTTTGGACGTGCGCTCCATTCTTTGCGGCTTCCTTGCGTAATTCCTCCCGGCTTTTCACTACTTTTCTGCTCTATTTGCTCCGCAACTCATCCAGACTTTATTTATTACCTAAAAATGCAAAATTAAGTAAGAAAAATATTTATTCTTGAAAACAATGAAAATACAGAATATGGGATAAAATGTAGAATTAATGCACAAAAGATGAGTTAAATGCCAACAAAAAGGGATAAATATATACAATATTTGGCACTCATCAATAACTCCTCTTTAATGATGTCAACTTCATCCCTATCTAAAGAAGAAAGGTTTCTTTTGACAGAATGTACCGCATTCATAAAATCCCTGCATTGAATTTTACCAGATCATACGATTAGCCATTTTACGAATAATAATCGGATAACCCCCGTGATTTATGATTTATAAATTTCTTAGATGATCCGATCAATCCTTACATCTCCGGTAAATATGGTAAGATGTTTAAGTAGTAGAGTTTATTATGTTGGGAACTGAGTGAGTAGGTTGTTTATAGTTTCCACCATGACTGAGTCTATCCATAAACACCTCGGATGGGGAAGATTAAAGGTTTCCGAAATTTTAATTTTGACCGACTCATTATTATGGCTAGATTGGTCAACCATGTGGAGTTGAAAATAGCTTTAGGAAATATTATATTGACCTCCATATCATATTCATATATATTAATTGAAATACATCTACGTTTCTCCGCAATACATCAGAAACCCATTGGTTGAGATTTACATCCATTATCTGAATCAAATAGCTCTCTGCTTGGATTCCCGGTTTGTTAATTTTTGACTCATCCCAACTAGCTACTTATGCATGAATTCAACAACTAAATCGGATGATGTTGAAGAGATAAAAAATTGTCCAAATTCCATTCCTTTGAAATAGCCTTGCTTAGATACTCAGTAGGGTAGAAGATTTTAATACCTTGCAATAATAAAGCATTTGTTGTTGGTTTATTCCTTTGATCAAGTAATAACTTAATTATTTCATAATATCCAGTATAAATGTTAGAGTTATACAATATCATGTTTTCATATGGTTTTGTTGTTACAACAATTATCTTAGTTAACTTGAATCATAACATCTAACAAGGTTCAAAGAAACTGATTTCAAAAAACCATAGTTTTTCCTTCATTTTTAATGGGTAATAATTCCCTATTTCTCTTGACTTATAATTTAGAATATAATGACTTCAACCTAGGTAATCATTCAATTTCTATTGACTTCTAATTTTAAAGTATAATAATATCTTTATTTGACTAGCTATTTCAGTATTTTCACCGTAGAATAAAGAAAGAAGAAAACCGATTGCAAAAACTCTAGGATCCTGCAATAATCAACCAAGGGAAAACTACAAGATACCCCTCAATGAACGTACAATCATGCTGAAATATTGTTTCCCTATTTTAATTGTAGACATAATATCCAAATTTGCAGGAATATCTTACATTTGTTCGACTATTAACATATGTCTAAGATACATGTAAAATCCATACATATATTAATATCACATATGTTTGAATCCTTTCACATGTTGTTTCATCTGTTTGAATTTTTATATAACTCACTTTTGTTACTCTTATGTATATGTAGTGGTCTATATGAACCTTTTTTTGCAAATTGATCCTGATATCGAAAAATAAAGCATAGTTTATTAATTGTTTTAAATTTGTATTGAGAAAAAATTAACCCGTATGGTCCAAAAATCATATCTATCTCCAGTTCTACATCCACAATGTTGCACCTGGTCAACATGAAAAATTTGTTAACCTGTAACTTATAATTAACATGTGTTCGTGTGTGATGCTCAGCTAACTACATCTTAACCTGGCTAATTAACATTAAATTAGTTATATTAATTATATCTATATCGTATAATTTGAATTTCGATTCACCAATTTATGTTTTTTTTAAAAGAAACATGAATGGTGTTTTTAGTAAATGAACGATAATGTTATGAGAACGTGCTTTAGAGATGGCCCATCATGGGGCCACCATTATGTGTAGAATATTCTGGTGGCTGACCCACTGTTTAAACATTATTAAATTAAGTAGCTGACTCACCAAACTAGGATAGGTATAAGCCTAAGAAGGAAACGTAATTCCAACACGTACTGTATTACGTGTCTTTATTTGTTTCACTCATACCCTTTGGACTTGGCTATATATAGCCTTATCAGTGATGTAGAAAGATGATGATGAAGAGCGAAATAAAAATTCCCTTTTCTCTTCAAACTTCTTTCTTATATTTTGCTTGAATGTGATGTACATGCCGATGTGTATTCGTGTGGCTTTAGTTGGCAGTGCAAATGATTAGCTGAATAGTCATTTCCTATAACAATTATAACACGTTATCAACACGAATTTCTCGATAGCTACGGTGTGTTCGGTTGATCTATCAGAGGAGACGGGAGCAATATCTATAACTTGCGGAGATGATTATTTTTCTTTCCTCAATTATTTATGTTTTATGTTCATTAAATATGATCTTAACTTTGTACTTACCTATATTATTTTTGTTGTGGTCAGGATACCATAACGGATTAAATTTCGATTTGTACAATTAAATTGAACTTTATCCTAATTAAGGCGCATATATATATCAACGTGATATATATTTTAATTTGTAATTGTTGGTAAGTATGGTATGTTGAGTATCGCAACTCCGTGAACTTTGTCAATTTTCTTTATCATTCTATTATGGTACTAACGGTTTTAATACCGGTAAAGCGAGAAATTGTCGCATCCCTGAAGGATAGCGTACATTTGATTTTCTTAGCTTTGATAATCTCCAGAAATTTTGAAATAGTTCTACCAGAAGATGGAACGTCGTGTGGCATAATATGGGTACAAAATGTGTGCTCCGCTACCCCGTTGGTCCCAGAAGTGACTCGTTACAAAAGTGCTAGTTGTTTCTATCGGCGGTCCCTGAAGCGACCAACTAGACAACTTTGTCATAAGCAGTTTATCCATTTGCGCACTTGTAAACTTATATTTTGTTGACCTTGAAGGTGACGAAGTTGGAGATTTGTTGATATTGTATTAGTACCATATGTGTTTTGATGTTTATCCTTTGTTTTAAGTTTTGTTTATTTTCTTTGCTTATTTTTGTCAGTAATGGATTCCAGAAGCAATCCATGAAATGTTGTTGACTCTAGAAGCAGTCCAACATATATTTTGTGCCTTCCTGTAATAATCCAAAATTTATGGGTTCCAGCGATAATCCATAAAATAGGCTCCAGAAGTGGTCTACCGAAATTTTTGGATTTCAGGAATAACCATAAAATTTTGGGTTCCCGAAATAGCCCATGGTTACCAAATGTTTTTGTTGATGACTTTACTATTTTTCTCTCATCTATCTTTGCCAAAGGATATGGATTCCAAAAGTAATCTATCCAATAAAGATATGGATGATGGAGATATTTGTCTCAAAACAAGGGAACAACAAACACAAATTTTTCAAACCATTTCTGTAACCTTGTAGAGGTTTTGGGAAATGTGAAATTCCATTTCGGGTTCGAATAATATGATAGACGGCTCCGGTGTATCATTTTGGTGGTACAACAGTCATCTTTATTAACGCCTTATAATATTCCGGATTCCTGAAGAATCTGTTGGGTTTTTGAAAATATTTGGCGTTACCACCTTGAAATGATAAACGAGCATTTTTATGGAGTATTTTGTTTTTGTGCCAGAAGCACATCGTAAAGAAACGTAAGGCTCTCTTTTATGGGGTATGCCATAGGATAATTAGAATAGTCGAGTTCCATGTTGTCATTAGCCAGAAGTTCAATGACCCTTGAATTATTCATGCTCAGGCATGATCAGTATGGATACCAAAGTTCTACCAAGATGAGTAGACGATTCAAAATGATCATGGACATACTTTACAGAACCTGAAGCTTCTATTAGATAAGGATGTAAAATTGTGTAACTGGTCCCTGAGACAATTAGTTGTTAAATTGCATTAACATTAACATTATGGTAACCCGTTGCTGAATCACCAACATTAACCCCTAGAAAGGATTCAAGGTGGAAATTGCAGGACTTATTTACCATGCAATGTGGACAATTATTTCAATACTTTAATGTATTGATAGACACATCTACTAGATGGTCTCTTGTTATATTAACACGTAATGTTAGATTTTGCCGAACTGTTTGTGCAAATCTTGTGGTTGCAGAGACTTTCCAGTTAAGTATTTATGTTGGTGGTAAATTGATAGGTTTTAATGCTTTGCCTCCAGTTGGTGTTATATCGAGCATATAGTTAGCACATGTGCGCACTCGACATGGTCTAGTTGAGTTCTTTGTTTAAGCATCTTTAGTTTATTTCTCGACCAACTATTTACCATCAATTATATCTTGGGAAGCAACCTTACAACTTACGTATTTGTTCCATAACGTCACCTAGCTATATATGTTGGTTTAGATTCATAAGACATTTAAAACCATGTGCTGGTAATGTCTTATTGAAGATGAGACTGTATTCCCTCCGTTAGGGGAAGGAAGTAAGCCGTCGAAAAGGAACGACGTGAAAGTCTCATCTCTTGTCGAGCCTGCAACTATTTTTGGGATACTTTTTGTGTAGTTAAATTAAAACCCAAAAACTATCATGAGCAGAATTGCCTTTGAAAATCAGGCATTATGGAACAAGAATTTTCCAGAAATGAGATAGTAATGTTTCCGCCATGATCAGGAAAACTAAAATGCCACCAGAAGTTGGCATGGCAACCCGCCACCAGAAGTTTGGCAAGAGTAGGGTTGATAACCTTAAAGGTTCTCCCACTTTAGTCAGGGGGAGAAACGTCACCATAAAAGGATGGTGCAAATTATGATAACCTAAAAGGTTTTCCCGCCTTAACCAGGGGGAGAAAGACTGCCACCTGAAGATGGCACGTATTATGTCGACAAATTTAAGGACTTTTCCCTTGAAGTCATAAAGATGACAGACATCACCTAAAGGTTGCAGTAAGAAATGTCGACAATTCAACAGGTTATCTGATTAAGTATTTATCCTGATCAAACAAAGTTTGGCTGCCGCTAGATATTGGCGTGAAACTATCTCAGTTTGTTTTCTCACACCAAGATATTGGATGTAATTGAGGTGTTGGAGATTACTCATGATTAAAAAAAATAACTTCAGTAGCTCTGGGAAAATATTGTTCGTCACTTGCTTGAGGATGCAGACACGGGAAGTTGTCTCAGCAGGTTAAATCATGCATCTCGCAGTGACGAAGTCGTGTGTTAAAACACGCTTGAGGCTTGAATAACTGCCTCATATATGCCTCTTAAAAGAGAATCCAATCACTTTTCTAATATGAAGTGCTCTTGAAGAGAGACTACAGATAGTGCTCGTGGAGACTATCAGAATGTGATCAACATTCTCTAAGTTTGAAATTCTTTATTGAAGATGAGGATATAATAAAGCCCCTGAAGTGGCGCTAGTACCAGTTTGTGAAATTTTCTTGAATATGAATGCAATAGAGAATGTGTTAGATCGTATATGATTGTCGATTACTGTTTACAATAGTGGTTGTGTACCCATCTGCAGAGGAACATCGACATTGTGATTGGTAGGCATATGACATATTACCTCAAACTAAGGTAGAAGATGGAATCTCTCGAAAAAGCACAAAAGTTCGGATCCGACTCACACCGTAAAATTGTGAGGCCTGAAAATTACAGGTTGGTGTTTGAGATTAATCGCAGAGAGAATAATATTATCGTTTTAAGTGCGATTAAGGGTTTCCCGCTGAACCCCTGGATTGGTTCTGTAAAACTAAAGGTATTCTCCTAATATTGATGCATCTTAGCGTGGTAGTCTCTGAAGGACTCTAATTGCATCTTGCTTTGTGATTATATTTGAGACTTTGAAGGATTCGACTTTTCCTAGACCAGGAAGCCACCTGACTTTGTGAATTACGTCAGGTTTGAAATTTAGTCATAATCACCATCTTGAAGAGGAGAAATTTATGAACAATCCTTGTGTATTTTATGTTCTTGGTATAAGTTTAAAATCCGGATGACATGATGATATCATTTTTGGCTTCTGAAAGAACCCTTAGTAGCGCTAAAATCCACGCTTGAACTAGATTTTTGAGATCTCGCTGAAATCGAAATATTTGCTCGACCTGAAGTTCGAGGACATGCTAGCATAATAAAACTTGCCTGTATATACCAGAGTATCTAGTTTTGATACTCGTAATACTTATCGTGCTTCTAAATTAGCACCATTACTGGGAAGTGATCGATCTATCTGATACGTACGTTAAATTTATGGTCCAGAAGTACCATATATGGATATAATGCATGCATTATCTTGTGTTTTCTAACTTTTGTTTTGCAGGTTACACTTTTAGATACTGAAGTTGATTCTACGGTATTTATGAGTTTACAAAAGGCCTTTCATTGTTATGCCTGAAGTTAAAGCGGAAAATAAATTGATGTGCAATGGACTGAGGATTTAAATGTGAGGTGTACAATGGCGATTGTGCACCCGACGCAAGACCTGCAGTCAATCCTCCATAAACTGCAAATGGTAAAGCGGTTTTCTGAAGGCTATATAATGTTTGCACCACCAGCCGCTTTAAGAAGTCATGTTTCAGGGGGGTAAACTCGTAGAATCTTTGGCAGGACTAAAACGCGTTGTACTCTTTTTCCTTCGCCAAGGTTTTGTCCCGTTGGGTTTTCCTTGTCAAGGTTTTAACGAGGCAGCATATGCGTGTTCAGCACCATTATCGGGCGACGTCCGTTGTACTCTTTTCCTTTGGTCTGGTTTTGTCCCACGTGGTTTTTTAGACGAGGTTTTTTAACGAGGCAACATTAGCATTGACGTCAGCATTATTATGAACTTTGGTCACTTAGGTTTTGTCCCAAGTGGTTTTCCTGGTGCGGACACTCAGGTTTTGTCCCAAGTGGTTTTCCTGGTGCGGGTGTTCAGGTGTTGTTCCAAGTGGTTTTCCTGACGCAGTTCTGTCAAAGAAAATATTTTGTGGCGGCGACCACCCTCATTCTAAGCTCAGGTTTTGTCCTAAATGGTTTTCCTGACGTAACTTTGACATAGGAAGCATTTCATGGTGGTGATCAAGCTCACTCCAAGTTCAGGTTGTTCCTAAATGGTTTTCCTGACACGATTTCGGCGACAGGAGAAAATGTGTGACTACCATCATCACTTTGAAGCTACCGATGTTGTACTCTTTCTCCTTCGAATGGATTTTGTCCCACTAGATTTTACCGGCAAAATTTTAACGAGGCAACGTTCTTAGAAATGGTGGTCCAAGGGGGACTGTTATGAGAACGTGCTTTGGAGATGGCCCACCATGGGCCCACCATTATGTGTAGAATATTCTGGTGGCTGACTCATTGTTTAAACATTATTAAATTAAGTAGCTGACTCACCAAACTAGGATAGGTATAAGCCTAAAAAGGAAATGTAATTCCAACACGTACTGTATTACGTGTCTTTATTTGTTTCACTCATACCCTTTGGACTTGGCTATATATAGCCCTATCAGTGATGTAGAAAGATGATGATGAAGAGTCCCCTTTTCTCTTCAAACTTCTTTCTTATATTTTGCTTCAACGTGATGTACATGCCGATGCGTACTCGTGTGGCTTTAGTTGGCAGTGCAAATGATTAGCTGAATAGTCATTTCCTATAACAACTGCAGTGGACGAGCAAACCTATAATTATGGTCCAGGGACGAGACGCAACGGGACGGAGTAAAGATTAAAATCTGGACCAAAACCAAATTCCAGACCATATTTGGTCTGGGACCAAGACCAAAACTATATATAGTGGAGCGGAGGTATAATCACTGTTTGGCATCGGGCGTGTGTATAATCTACGCCTGTTGTGAAACGTACGTAAAGTCACCGACCCATAAAGAGGCGTGTATATAAGTTACGCCCGGTTCAGGCGTTGATAAAATGTTCGCCCGTTGGGACGTTGCTAAAGTTTACGCCCCACGTCAGGCGTTCATAAAATTAACGCCCCATTCAGACGAAGATTATACAAACGCCCCAGCCAGGCGTTGATATTCTTAACGCCCCACGCCAGGCGTATATATAGTTAACGCCCCACGCCAGGCGTTTATAGTTAACGCCCCAGACAGGCGTTGATATAGTTAACGCCCCACAGGCGTTTATATAGTTAACGCCCCAGACAGGCGTTGATATAATTAACGCCCCCCAGGCTTATATAGTTAACGCCCCACCCAGGCGTTTATATAGTTAACGCCCCAAGCTTGAGTTTAAAAAAAAAATACTTAGACAAAATTGATTTTGAAATTTTTTTATACCGTTGGTAATTCGAACGTTGAAGAAAATGGAACGTTGGATAATTTGGAACGTTGGAAAGTTTGGAAGACATTTCGAACGTTGAAAATTTCGTTGAAAATTTCGGAAGAAACACCTATATATACACATGAGATCCTGTGACATTTTCCCCGACTAAACTTCAAACTATCCACACCAATAAGAAGAAATATTGTTTCTGCTTTCAAATCAGTTGGAAAATTTTCACGGATTCGCTTACAATGGCACCAAGAGTAGCACGAGGTCCAAATTTTACGACAATCGAAGATGTAACAATGTGTAAAATTCATTTATCTATATCTCAAGATTCTAGTGTTGGAGCTGATCAATCAGAGGCGACGTTGTGGACTCGTATCAAGGATGATATTGAACTTCATTTACCTAATAATCCAGAGCGGTCTTGGAGTTCTTGGCAAAAACGATATCAGGGAATAAGTAAAGATGTGGCGTTATTTTCGGCAAAAGAGGCAGAAGTTGAAGGTGAATATCATACTGGATGGGGTCCTGAAAAGAAGGTAAGCATTCTTGATTTTTCGAACAATTGTTTTCTAATATTTAATAAGCGCCCATGTACTTAAGTGTTTTTAAAAACATTAACAGCTTGAAGAAGTTAACAAGAGGTTCAAGGAATGCAACGATGGGAAAAAATTTAAGCACGAAGAGTGCTACCCAGTTGTGTTAGAAAATATAAAATATAATCGACGATCGACTTTTGTATTCGATACGACGCATGATTTGGACAATGAGAATAACGAGGAAGATGATGAAGGACCGCAAACAACAACTCAAGGAGAGACCGGTAACGACACAGATGGGGGAGACATAGAGAACACATATCTTCGTAAGATGGGGAAAAAAGCAGCAAAAAGATTGAAGAAAACAGGGAGAGAGAAATCCAGTCACCAAGAGGAATTGATGGGAATAATTATTAAAGAACAACAAAATTTCAATACTCATTACCAAGCACAATCAAGATTCAAGATGGAACAAAGAGCAGCAGAGTTTGCAGCAAAACAAGCTGAACATGCGGCAAAAATAGCCAAGCAAGCTGAAGACGAAGAATTTCGCATCATTATGATGGATCTTGAAAAAATGGAACCTGTACAACAAGAGTACTTCCGACTTCGCAGGGCGGACATAGTTCGGAATAAAAGAAACCAATCTTAACACAAAGGCGGAATAGTTCAAACCTTAATTATTTCTCCTATTTAGTGATTAGTAGTATTATTAGTATTATTATGTTTTAAATTTCTTATTATCTGAACAATTAGCATTATTATTATGTAATTTTTGGATTTTAAATTTACTTCCGTTGATTTGAATTAAATTTCTACTTTTTTGAAACATACGACCTTAATTAAAACTTGAGGATGTTTACATACAAAGAGATAATAGAAAGGAAATGACAACGACAATTTTTAATTCCCATATTCTGCCCATACTATATTCGATCAAGTCATCACGCAAGCGAATATGTGCATCTTTGTTACGCATTGCACGTCGGCGTTGCTGAGCTCTAATTTGGGAAAACTCGTCACTATTGCCTCTTAATATATTAACCGGTGCTGCGTTGCTACGTTGTTCATAAACATGTGGCCAGTCACCGGGTAGACGCTCATCCTCGACTATCATATTATGTAAGATAATACAAGTTTTCATGATATAGGCAAGCACATCTGGATTCCACATTCTTGCAGGTTTGATGATTCCAAATTGTTGTTGAAGTACACCAAATCCCCGTTCAACATCTTTTCTTGCACCCTCTTGCATCGATGAAAATATTTCCTTTTTCCTACCAACCGGATGTTTAATGGCCAATAAAATAGTAGGAATCTCTGGGTATATTCCATCACCTAGATAATACGGCATATCATATGAATGTCCGTTCACCTCATAGCTCACCGGCGGTGCTTTTCCTGTTACAAGACTTCGAAAAACATATGAACGGTTCATAACATTAATATCGTTGTTAGAACCGGGCATACCAAAAAAAGCATGCCAAAACCATAGGTCATACGACACCACTGCCTCCAACACGATACTTTCGCTCCCTTTATACGCGGTGTAAGCCCCAGATTCTGCCGACGGACATTTATCCCATTTCCAATGCATGCAATCTAGACTACCCAGCATCCCAGGAAATCCCCGGTCTTTGTTTTGCTTGAGCAACAGTTCAATATCACCAGCCGTTGGTTCACGCAAATATTCTTTCCCATACACATTCACAATCGTCTTACAGAACCTACGAGTAGCTTCCAGCACAGTTGTTTCTCCTATGCGTAAGTACTCGTCTATTGCATCTGCCGCACATCCGTAAGCTAACATTCGTACTGCTGCTGTTACTTTTTGATGAGGGTTTAATCCTAAAACTCCACAAGCATCGGGTTTTGAACAAAATATCTGTTTGCATTGGTAACACCTTCCACTATCCGGTTAAACAATTGTCGACGCATTCTAAATCTTCTGCGAAAAACATTGGGTGGTTGGTTTGGGTACGGAGAGAAATAGTCGTTCCATAGAAGTTCAGCCCCTGACTCACGATCTCTTGGTATTCTGATACGAGTTTGAGGACATTTTGAATTTGTAACAAGGACTCCCAAACTAACGGCCATGTTATTTTTCATAATTGCTATTGCATCATCATCCGAGGAATAAAAACTACTATTAGAAGAAGAAGATGAAGAAGAAACAGAAGAGCAATAATGAGCGGTTTTCTCATAGTGTTCCATTACTATATGAAGCAGAAGAGATGTATTGTTATTCATATATTGAGTGAAACCAGTCTTTAATTTATAACCCATTTTCAAGAGCATTAAAAAAACTAAAAATAGATATTTTTTGGGTTCACGCAAATGTGTTTTCCAAAAAATATAAAGTGTTTGTCAGTGACCTGATATGACAATACTATATATGATTAGACTATACTATATATGATATGACTATACTATATAAGATAAGAAAAGATAACTCCAAAGACAGGTCATCTAAATAGTCATAACAAATTAACCCTTCATATTATCATTATCCGAAGTGGACGATCTTGGTGCCACAAAAGGCATGTGCGTTCTCGGATTGGTATTGACTGAGGACATTGTTGAAGATGATCCTTGATTCATACCACTCCAAACTTGTGATGGCAGGGTTTGGGAAAAGGAACCGTATCCAAGCTGAGGTTGGACAGTGTGCGGCATACGGAAAAGAGATAGTTGTTGCTGCAAATCAACGTTCGCATTATTTAGCCTTTGTATTTCTGCTTCTTTCGACATAATAACGTCCATCCTCTCCTTCGTTTGTTTTAATGTAAATTCGCGAAATTGTTGATTAAAATCAGCATTTTGTTGAAATAATGTGTAAGCTTCATGCTGTCAAGAAAAAATAAAATATATAAGTACAAATATACCAACAAAAATCGAACGTACAATAAAAAGTCGAAAGTACACTTACGTGAGATAATAGATGTGGAGGAGGGATATGTACATGTTCAACAAGTTGTTCAATTGGGACCGTATACAAGTCACCGACATACCCATATGTTTGGGCTTCCCAAATAGGATGAGTCACGTAATCTTTGGAGTTGGTTACCATTGTCCAGTATTGTAAATATATATCATAATCTTTAACAACTTGCACTATCTCTGTTGCATCGACCAAACCTTCTTTTTTTAGGCGTTCGGCTTGAATATTGCCAATATCCCCTATAACTGTGTGTAGTCTTATAGGAACAGCGAAAGTACAATGGTTTTGCCGCCAACACCTTTCACCAAGATACATGTTGTGCTGTACAGTTAGAAAGGGAATAAGAATGTAGTAAGTATGTTATATAGGAAAAAAGTATGTTATATAGTAAGTATGTTATATAGAAAAAAAGTATGTTATACAATAAAATTTACAAATAACTCACAATGCCCATGTAAGAAAATATATATCTCGAGTCTGATAGCCGCGTAGCCGTGCATCCCATATCAGATGCAAGAACTTCTCTGTATGATTCCCATGGGCGCCATGTCACTTGTTCAGCAGTAAGCTTACTTAGTAAATCCCTACAACGGAAAATATCATTTGTATTCTTCGGTACATTCCATTTAGAAGATACGGGCCATTTTTGTTCTGTACTCGCCTCTGGGATTTCTGGTCGACATATGCCCAGGTATTCATACCCCCAAAACTACTCCATCAAAATAATTAGCCAATTTAATAACTTAGCAACAAAATAAACAATGAGAGGAAAAATAACTAGATTGAAAGAATACCTCTAATACTTGGAATGGACCACATAGTGCCTTCTGTCTCCTCCCAGATAAACGGAGTGCCGCATACAATTTCGAAAACGCAGCACCACCCCAGTCATACGTGGATACTACATCAAGATTTTCAAAAGCAGCTAACCATCCAGCATCAATATAAGTCTTTGCATTAGAAAAGAAAAAATGTCCCAAAACATACATGAAAAAGGCAATTGCTACTCTATGAGCAAGGGTGCTATCATTTTCAGCCGCAACCAACTTGTCTTCGATGAAATATGACCTTAAATATTTAATTGTAATTGAATTTGAAACCCACGACGGTGCTTTTGGACAGAGCGTGACATCTTGGATATCCGGAAAGATATGCTCACGAACATGTTCAAATTGGTACTTCCCCGAATCATAAGGAACATCAGGCCCATCACCGATACTCATTCCAGTCAACATGAGCCAATCTAGGAGGGTGAATCCCATCTCACCAAATGGGAAGTGAAAAGTGTTTGTTGTATCCCAAAACCGCTCAGCAATATAATCAACCATTGAATGGTTGGTTTCGCTACACTGTATGTCCAGTAAATTTTGCCATCCCGCTTTTTCAATAATATATTTAGCTCTAGGACAATGTTGTGAAATAGTTTGATAGTGATGAATTACCGATGCCAAAGATCCACGATGTTGATACTTCAATTTGTGCTCCCTTGTAAATGTGATGTCCGTAGTAGCGTGCGGTTTATCATCTTGCAGTATAGGAAACCTCCCTAACCGGGGAATATCAACCTCCTTAATTGTACCAGTAGCGATTAAGTTATAATCCTCTTCGGCTACAGATTTTTGTTTCTTGTTCGTCTTCACGCGGCTGTGAATTTGTTCAACATCTATGCACACACAATATAGATGCAGTTACATTATTAAAAGACCAACCCTCATTATCGAATATTTTTATTAGTCCATCACCATTTATATTCCAAATACTATAAATCCTTAACACAAACCATATCAATTCCAAATTCTATAATTCCAGAAACAAAAATTAAATCGTCACCGATGCGTTTCCAAAATCATTACAAGATTCCACAACCCAATTTAATCACTTCAAGATTCCATAAAAATCACTAAAAAATCAATTCCATACTCACGCAATTAGCTCTTCTACATATGTAACTCCCAAAATTTACATAACTACAATTTACATAACTAAAATTAATCACCTCAAAATTCAATAAAAAACAATACAAATTCAATTATTGGTAACCATATTCACATACAACATGCAGAAAACCAATAATTAATCCAATAATTTACATAACTACAATAATTTACAATAATTTAAAATTAATCCAATAATTTACATAACTATAATTATTGATAACCATATTCACTAAAATTAATTACCAACAGACAACATGAAGAAAAACAATAAAAGGAAGCTCTCAATTGAAATAGGTTGAATGAAACAGTTGAAGGGTGAGAACTATTTCCCACATAATCTACATAACCACGGATTTTTATAATACCCAAAAATAATAAATCAAATTTTTACAATACCACTGTGGAAGCTCTAATAAATTTTAGTAAATAGATTATAAATCAAATAAAAATTTACAATACCCACAAATAAATTTTTACAACCACTGTGGAAGCTCTAATAAATATTAATCTCTATAAAAACATAAAACACACATACACAATTTTTTCACATACATATTAATCTCTATAAAAACATAAAACACACATACCCACAAATATTAATCTCAAATTCTTTTAAGCTCTAAGTATTTTAAAAAAAAATTTAACCAAATTTACATAATCATCAAATATGGTTTTTTTCACATACATATTAATCTCTATAAAAACATAAAACACACATACCCAATTAAATTTAACCAATTTCATATTCATATTTGTTCGTTAAAACCAAATTTTAGATAAACTAATTTTAACAAATAAAACCCTAAATAAATTATACAACAATATGGATAAAACAAAAGAGATTAAGAAAAAAAAACATACCTCTTTTGTAACCCGGGTTCATCAAGTATCTTGGTTTTTTCTTTTCTTTTACTGCTCGTCACTGTGATGTTTTTGTTAAGAAGCTGTGTTTGTGGGCGGTAGAAACAAAGAAACAAAGAGGAGGTAGAAAAGAAAAGAAGAAGACGGAGAAGATAGGGTAAAGGGAAAGTGAACACGTGGGCTATACGTGGTGGTTAGAGATTGGCCGGGCTTTAATGCCACACGTGCTAGATACGTGTGTTAATAGAAGTCCAACACTATACGTACGCCTGCAAACCAAGCGTTGATTATACGTACGCCTGAGAGAAGAGGAGGCGTTGATTATACGTACGCCCCACGTCAGGCGTTGATTATACGTTCGCCTCAAACAGGCGTTGATTATACTTACGCCTCAAACACAGGCGTTGATTATACGTTCGCCCCACGTCAGGCGTTGATTATACGTACGCCTGAAACAGGCGTTGATTATACGTCCGCCTCAAAATAGGTGTTGATTATACCAACGCTTCATTCAGGCGTTGATTATACGTTCGCCACACCAGGCGTAGATTATACAAACGCCCCTTCTCCGAGCGTGAAATATATGTACGCCCCACAACAAGCGTATTCTTTATCAACGTCCCACAACCAGCGTTAACTATATCTCCGCCCGGCCCAAACGAAGATTATACCAACGCTCCACATGCAAGCGTGGATTATACATCCGCCCGACTAAATATACTCCACTGCCTTAACGTGACACTACAGACTAAACTCAAATTTGATCGTTTGTTTTGGTCTTTGATCTTTGGTTTTGATCGTACCACTGTGGACGCTCTAACAGATAACTATTTGTAGTTATATAACTTTTTTAAAGTTTTCTTTTTACTATTTTAGTCAAGATTTTCCTAAAGAAGGTCTGCTATCAATACACAATCAACTACCCGACTACATTTTAATCAGATGAAATAAATCTACGAACCGACGACCCCACACCCACACCCCCCATCCACCACCCACCCCCACCCCATCCCCCACGCCCCGTCCAATTTTGTTGATTACAGATTTTTAGATGAGATTATTAATATGGAAGCATCATCTCAGAACTTATAAAAAATTAGATGAAATTTGTAATGCATTGAATTTAAAACTAGCTTGAACATTTAATATCAAAAAGATAAGGAAGTTCTGGAAGAATTATTTTTGCTTACATTTTGTCTAGGGAGAACGTGATATTTGTACAGGCAATTTAGACTATTGCAGGTTGCAGCCTATATTTGAGGTGGACTTGATTAGACCCGACACTTCATTATTTGTACGGGGTGTTTCATATCCTTTTGTACTCATTCTAATTTTGCATCATCTGATTAAAGAAGATGTCTTCAAAAAAATTTAATAGCCCACGAATAAAGGTGATATTCAACCACTTCAATCAATAAGGTAATTTGATAAGAAGAATTTTGGAATGGACCTGGACCGAGCAACAAATGAACTTGTTATCAGAGTCTCAACTTGACGAAGCTATGCTGAGACTGTCCTTGCCGCAATCAATGACTCTGAGAAGAACCAAAACTGGAGAGCCACTCAATTGTTGTTGAGATGATAAATGATCGTTGAGATCCCCTCTATCGAGTTCAACTGCATCAAGTATAATGACACAATACAACTTCTATAAATCCATCCTAATCATATTATTTTAAAGAGATATTATATTATCGATAATTTATTATTTTATAAATATATTTTTAATATATTAATTTAGAGAATAATTCTTATTTTTTGAGTTTGAAAAATAATGGTTTGACACAAAGTACCTAGAATGTCAATGATTGACTAATTTGACAGGAGTGTCTAGATAATGAACGGTTGGAAATTGTAAAAACATTAATATCATATTAATATTAAATACAACTTGATTTGAACTTCAAAAAAGATCAAATCAATGAATCATACTTAGAGAAGTTTGACATGTATGAAAATTGTTTTTTCTTTTGTTTTTTTTTTTATTATTGGATAAAGAATATTACGTTAACTAGTTGGAAGCTTAATAAGCTAAGCTCCAACAACATATTAATGTATGTTCATATTATATTTTCTCTGATGGAATTATTATTTTATATTATATTTGGGACCTATTAATGTTTAAGGAAATTTTTTGAAATGTATTATATTATAATATTATCGAATTTATCATTTTAGTAATAAGGGCCCAAGTCAAAATCAGAAATTTATTATTTTAACGAAAATATTATATTATTGAATATTATATTGAAAACGTTTTCAGTTATTTGGTCAATTAACCCTTGGATTTGAATTCCTGGGTCTAGAAGACGAGTAAAATATTATGTTGGCTCAGGTTGCACCTGGGTGGATAATGCATATTCTTCTAGGAATTGAATTTTAGTCAGGTGGCACCTAGGTGCATAATGCATATTTTCATATAAAATAAATTTTGGTCAAGTTGCACCTGGTTGCACAATGCATATTTTTGTAGGAAACAAAAATTTTCCAGGTTGCACCTGGGTGCATAATATATTCTAGGCCTACATTGAAAATTAAAATATTTTTTTCGAATTTTATATCAAAAATAGATCTTGTTTTGTAGAGATTTTTGAGCCCTTTCCAAAAATATGAATTTTATTAAAACCCGACTTATATTTCAGAAATTAAGACCTTTCTCGCGATTAATTTTAAAATAGAGAGAAAATAAATAAAAAAGAAAAAAGGATACGATAAATAAAAATGTTCAAAGAACTGCCACCTATCCACTGAGCCATTAGTTCTCTGGTAATCATTGACACACATGGTTTATTGATATTCATTTAAGCCACATATCTTTGTTACAATCAAAAATATCTTAAGTTGAAACCCAAAATAAAAACCCAACGCTACATCAAATCAAAAACCCAAAGCCATCACCAAATCAAAAATGCAAAGGGGCGGGGTTGAGATATATTTTGCGTGCGGCATAGTAATATGCTATCAGCAAGTACTATGGCTCAAAGACATAAAAAGCCACGAAGTAATAAGAACCCTTTTTCTAGTTCGCCCCGTCACGCCAAATCAAAATTCCTAAGCGACAGGGAGTGGTGAAGCCGAGCCACACCAAATAAAAAATCCTAAGCGACGGCGCGAGGCGAACCTGAGCCGCACCAAATCAAAATTCCTAAACATGCATTGGGACGGGGCGAGGCGAAGCCGAGCCACATCATATCAAAGTCCTAAGCATGCATCGGGACGGGGCAAGGCGAAACCGAGCCACACCAAATCAAAAATCTTAAGAGACGGGGTTAGGAAAGCCGAGCCACACCAAATAAAAATTGCACGACGGGGCGAGGCGAAGGTTAGCCAGGCATGCATTGAGGCGTGGCGATGCAAAGTCGAGCCAAGCCACACCAAATCAAAAACCCTAAGAATGCATTGAGATGGGGAGAGGCGAAATTGAGTCACACCGAATAAAAAATGCACGACGGGGGCGAGGAGAAGCCACGTCACACCAAACAAAAATATGGTAGAAGATGAGCCACACCAAATCTTAAAATCCTAAGCGACGGGGTGGGGCGAAGCCGAAACACACCAAGTAAAAAATGCACGACGGAGCGAGGCGAAGCTGAGCCAAGCATGCATTGGCACGTGGCGATGCGAAGCCAAGCAAGCATGCATTGGGACAGGGCGAGGCGAAGTCAAACCACACCAAATCAAAAATCCTAAGCATGCATTGTGACGGGGCGAAGCGAAGTCGAACCACACCAAATAAAAGATGCACGACATGGTGAGGCGAAGCCACGTCACACCAAACCAAAAATATGGTAAATAGTTTTCAGGTCCGCCCTGTGCGTAGTAGGGGAACAAAATCTAGTTTATTTTTAAACATACGTCCACGCCAATTCAGTTTTGACTGGGGCGTGGTGAGGCGGCCACCTTTAAAAGAGCATGCAGTTTTAAACCTCGCACCACAATATTGCATTATGTGTAGGTTTTTGCTTATTGTTTCATATTTTTTAAATTTTTCTGCAGTTTTAAACCCTAACCTTTCCAGGTAAAAGTGTATTTTTGGGATTTTGCTTTACTCTGGAGATGATGATGAAGCTTCTTCTTCTTCCTCCTCTAGTTCAGAAACTACTCATATAGCAGAGGATATCTGGTTAGAAATATTTTTTTTACTCTTTATAACTTCGATTTTCAAATTCAAGTGTGTTTCAAAGATATGGCTATCACTTCTATCTAAACCAACAACTCAAACAAATTTGTCCCATGAGTACTATTTTATGTTATTCTTAATTCAAATTTAATGACCGGGCGGATGGTCCCCGGAAATCAAAATTATCGAAGTTATCGACTTCAATTGGGTCTTTTGGGGTTGGGGTGAATTCGAAACTCATATCATCTCAAGTGATTGTTTTTCAAGTTTACTATCGCAATTATGTGAAAGGAAAGAAAAGTTGCATGTTGTGGGTTCTAGTAATGGGTTGGTTCTGTTAGCACCAGTTGCACCGACTAGATATTTTGTATGTAATCCCCTCACCCAAAAATGGGTTTCACTACCACCACCATCCCAAAAATGGGTTTCACTACCACCACCATCCCAACCTTTTTTGTCTTGTGCGACTATGACTGGTTTCATATGTGAGTGCTTACCATCCACATGTTACAAATAACAAGATAAAGCTCAGCATTGATATATTTTCTTCTGCATAAGAACGAATGGACGACATGTGAAGTTTCACGCCCTGAAGATGTCACTTGGAGCTGTAACGGTTTGGTTTGCCATACTGGAGATTTTCTTTGGATTGAAAATAAAAATAGAATTCTGGCGTACAATCATAACAAAAATGAATGTAGGTTTATTAACACATGCAAATATATAAGAAGATCAACAAATATTAAGTACATGCAGTGAAGAATATGGAAATAATGAAATTAATAAAAACGTTCGGTTTCGTCGCAAAAAGTTCGGTTATCACGAATTATTTTTTTCTTAACCGAACTCAGAGTTCGGTTGATTCGCAAAAAATACTTTTAACCGAACTCCTTGTATTAGAATAACACAAGTCCATAAGTTCGGTTCCTTCGTAAAATAAGGATATCACCGAACTTTAGTTTACGAAAATAATGAGAAATCCAAAAGTTCGGTTAGTTCGCAAAAATGTTAAGTTTTCTTTGTAACCGAACTCTACCTTTGAAACATTGTAACCAAACTCTATCTAATTCTCCAAGAAATAAATTTCGTAGTAACCGAACGTTTGCCTAATTGCATATATGCATATATAAGCCCAGTTCGGTTGATTCGCAAA